>NC_047665.1:57232308-57534808 GCF_011762505.2 Arvicanthis niloticus | reverse complement strand
AGCTCCTACAACCTTCACTGATCTTCTGGACTAAAAGAACTGGGTCCACCACACCCAGCATTTCCCATCCAACATCTGGATGTTTGAAGTGAGAAATCACCAACCCAAAAAGTCCCCAGTCTTCAAAGCTCACCCCATTCCTGGATTTTCTCTTCAGGATATGATAAGACTCTCCAACAGCTAATGAATCACCAAATAATTATTCGGCTATTTCATTATGTCCATGGTATCAAGCTCGTCAGAACTAAGTCAGCATGGAATCCAACTCCAGGTCTCAGTGCGTTAGGATCAATAAAGCAAGATGGTTACTACCAGAAATCCCCTCCTTGACTTGAAAACTTTTCTTAACCTATTCTTGTCTGTTACCTGATGAGGTCTGCAAAGACTCCTCACCATGGCTGGCCCCTGAGAGGAGAAGAGAGCCCATGTTCCTTGGATTGTCTTATATCAGGACTTAACAGGCACTGGGTGAGGTTCGTGGCATTGTGTGTTTATAAAATGTGGGCTCTAGGTGCAAATCCTCTTTCTCCTCTTTCCAAAGAAATCACTTGTGTCTACCCACATCAGGATCTGCTAGAGTCCTTGCTTAAAATGCAAGCTCTCCAGCTCCACCCCAGAGCTACTGACTCAGAACACCACCATGGGTGGAGCCTGGGACTCTGCATCTTTTAACCCATTTTCCACGTGATTCTCACACGCATCCAAGTTTCCAAACCACAAATTCAATATTGTTTTGACTGCCTTAAGACTTTTCTGGATAAGGAGAAGAGGGTGACTTTTGATAATAGGAGAAATATGGGTAGAACTGACTATAAGTCTTTTAACATGAACTTAGCTATGGTAGACACTGAGATGCTATGTAAATACTCTTTATAGTACACTCTTTAAGAATTACAAGGGGAAAATGTCTGTGTGTATTTGTGGAAATGTTTTTCTTTCTTCCTTTCCTTCTTTCTTTCTTTTTTCTTTTAGAATTTTAGATGCACAGTCAATTGAACCCTTAGATGCAGAGTCCATGGATGTGAGGGACCAGTTTTAATTCATCGTTTTATAATGATGGAGATAGCTAGGTGCTGGGCTTCACACATAATCTTGAGATCCCTCTGATGTCTGTCCAGCCTTTCTAAGGCTCCTGGGGGAGTGGGCAACAAACAGATTTCATTGTATCCTCTTATTACTTATTGGAGGCCCAGCAGGAGTTGGATGGAGCACCCTGCCTTGATCAAGTCAGACAAGCTCCTCGGGTACACGATGAACTAGACACACTGGACCATGCAGTACTAGTCTAGCAGATCAGACTGAAGGTAGGAAAGTCCATTCAGCATTAACATGCTACTTGGTTAGCATGCTTTCTGGAGCACAGTTCCATGGAATCAATTTTATTTACACAAAGTGATAAACCGATTAGCTCAACCAAATCAATCCAAATGGTGTTGCACTCAGATCCAGTCTAGGATATGAACTCACTACTCATCTATATAAAGAAATACATGGAGGTCAAATGCATTGGTCACCATTGCTCATAGCCTAAAGTCCTCCAACACATACCTACACGTCTGTAAATTTCTACACGAGGGAAAGAAAACATGATACAAGAAGCATAGGATACACTTGAAAGGGAAACCAGAATTACACTTGAGCTCTGTGCAGGGAGTAAAAGAAATTGAAACAGAAAAAGAGACAGAGTTACACTCAGGACCCAGCAGGTATGATACACCTGCAATTTCAGCAATAGTGCACACAGGGAATTCTAGCACTTGGGAGATAGAAACAGGACTAGGAGTTCAAGTGTACTCTCAGCTACCTGGAAAGTCTAGCCTGGTCTGCAGGATAACCTGTCTCCAAAGCAAAGCAAAACTCAAGACCTAATTAATCCATTTCAGCCCCACAGGAGAATGCATACAACTGTCTCTCTTAGAACCAGACCCCCCCCCCCCCCACTTCATGGCACAAATCCCAACTCTTTATCCCTCACATAATAGCTTAACAACTTAAACACCCCCAATCCAGGATACTCTTACTTCTGAAGCCATTTAAAAGGCTAAACTATGGAAAGATAGGGGCTCAGGAGAGGAAGGGGAGTTGCTGAAAGGCGATGGGTGCATGCTCTTGTGCGTGTGAGTGTATCAGAGTGCTCTCTTAAAAGATGGGTGCTATTTCACACTTCCCCACATACAAATCTAACAAAAGAGTCCAGAGCTCAGAGCCACAGTGTGCCCATCTGTCAGCAGGCTATTCAATTAACTCATTGTTACCATTGAAAGCCAGCTCCCTGTATCTAGAAAAGAGGAAGTCCCAGGTGCTAAAGTGACAGCCATTGAGCTGTTGGCAAAGCAGAGAAGGTAACTTGTTCCTCTGGGCCCCGTTCCCTCCCTCCTCTTTCTCTGGCCCTTTTCCTTTTTCTCTCTCTCAATTCCTTGTTTCTCTTCTCCTCCTACTTCAGCGTTCTTCCCTTTTCTTCCCTCTTCAATCCTTCCCACATCAGAAATGACTGCCAGGGAACAGAAAACGCCACTGTCTTGATTTCAATTCTGCGCTTATCCTTGAGCAGGAGGCACCAATGGACTAGAAATGGGCTCTGTCTGAGGCTTTGCAAAAAAAATTTCTCCCACTTGTCAGAGCCAAAAAAGCAGGAAGGGCAAAGGGAGATTTTGTTTTGTTTTTTGTTTTTTGTTTTTTGCCGCCCCTTCACACTATTTCCCCTCTTGCTTCTCCACAGTAAGATTTTATTCTCTATCCTCAGCCTTCTCCCTGACTATCCTCCAGCCCCCAAAGTCTTCCTTTCACTCTCAAGCTGCAAAGAAACCCCCAAAATGGGGTCAATATGCCTACAAAGAGCCCCGTCATTGAATTCAAACTGAAAAGATATACTTTGGCTGGAGGCATCTGTCTGCACCAGCCTTCAGGGACCATCTTTCCGTCATTTGGATACCACTGGGGCTCCTTTGACTCGTGGCCACGGGGATTGCAAACTTAATGCCACTGTGCGGTCTCTGAGTTTAGCCTCGTAGTTATAGTTGGCAAAGAAAAAATAATAGTCCTGAGAGCAGAGGACATCAGTGAGATATCCACGGATATATCCTAAGCATAATGTCTAATTATAAGGAATGAATCACAAATTTAAGCATCTTAAATATAGGCATAAAAAGAAATAATTAACTGTCAAACAGGAAGATGCTTGCGCTATCAGATGACAGTGTCTGAGAACCCAGAAGAGCGAGTCAGCCTGCTGTGAGCATGAGAAAGGTCTAAGTAGGCTTCCACTGAGGCTGCAGGCCTATGTTCCTTTCATCAGATGCTTGGGTGATCAGAAGAGTTCTGTTCCCAGGGCTAGAAAACTGCCTTGGTGAACACACCCTATCAGAAAGGGGCTTTCCTTGGTATCTATCACTAGCCCAGAATCCCTCCCCTTCTGGGTGTGTTGCGAGTCAGAGTTATAAAGAAACTCCAAGCAGGCCTGGAGCTATGACTCAGTTGGTAGAGCGATTGTTTGGCATGCACAAAGCCTGCGTTCTATCCCCAGCACCAAATAAAACTAGACATGGGAGCATAGCCCTATAATCCCAGCACTTGGGGAGGTGGAGGCAGAAGCATCCAGAGTCTGCCGTCATCTGTGACTACAGGGTTTGAACCAGCTCAGGCTGCATGAGACCGTAGCCAAAAAAATAAAATAAAGAAGGTGCATTCACAACACATTTAGGTGCCAGACGGGACTACTTGTTATTTTTTTTTCTTGTTTTGGGTATTTTTACCCCAACTCCTATTTTATAAGTCAGTTTCAAGAGCAAAAAGAAAAAAAAATCTTCACTGATAGTTTTCTACATGATTACACTAGTTTGTATTCTCAGATTAGAAGCTCCTGAAAAAGACTATGGTCACATGTAGCTAAGTCCCATTTTTCCTCCTGAAGAACCAAACAACACAGGTCAGACCCACATGACATCCAAATATAGTAGTGAAAAAGATTGGGTGAGTTTTTCCAGAAGAAGAAAACCACACCAAATGCCAGAAGCTTCGGCTTCTGGTCCTGGTTACTTTATCTGCTGCTCTGAGGCTGTGAGAGGATTGAACTTCACTTCCACAGGTCTCAGGTTAGCTGCCTCTGAAACTGCACAATGATATCATGACATGCAAATGAGTTCTCATTGTGAAAATAATTTTGAAAGAGTATAAATCCCAAAGACATACACAAACAAGAAGCCCATGAAGGCAGAAGACTGGAAGCCACATATATACACAAAGGAAAATAAATATGTTTCAATCCCTACTAAGTAATAAAAAAAAGCAAGCATTTATATTTGTCATGGTTGAAGACCTTACAATATTTGGTTTGATTGTGTTTTATATAATTAATAGTCTTGGTAAACTATAAATATTTGATTATAAACTTTAAAAAATCATAAAAGTATGTTAGAAAAAATGAGAATGTTATTTCGATGAAAAAAAAAACCCTAAAATTAAAAACAATCTATTTTAAAACATTTATATTTATTAATATATAAGAAAATGACATAATTAAAATCAAATAATTCATTATAAACAAATTAATTCTATTCAGAAAAAAGCAAAAGGTGTTAATGTATAAAACTTTTACATAAGCCAAAGCTTTCAAAAATGTCAAAATTCGGTACAGAGGCTGGCAAGAGGGTTCAGTGGGTACAGCCACTTGCCACCAAAGTGCCTAACCTGAGTTCAATCCCCAGCATCCACATAGTAGAAGGAGAGAAATACTACAAGTTGTGCTATGACCGACACAATCTGGTATGACACACACAGATACAAACACACTAAATACAAAATGGTATAACTTCTTGCCCCAATGGAAGAAATTATTAACATCCTTCAAGTCCACTTGATACCCAGCATGGATAAAAATAAGTTTCCTGGAACTTCTGACCACATCAAGGTCACTTGAAAGAACAATAAAAGTTCTCTCTTTTGTCCTGATAGCAGGATCTCGTTTTCATTTTCCTGATAGCTTTCTTTCCCAGAATGTGATACCTCTTCCCCCTTGTACCAGTCATGGTATTTACATCTTCAAATACCAAAGCACCTCATTGACTGCTCCACATTTCACTTGACTCTTTCTTAGTCATTTGTAGAAGATGTGTGTACTGAATGTGCTTCAGCTATTCTCAGCAGCATCTTAGAAAAAGACGGTGCATGACCTCATCACGTATGCTTATTTGAAAAGAACATGGAAGAGAATTAGATATGCTCCAGTCCCATTGAGCACGTGCACACATACAACCAGAAGTGAAGGTTGGAGCTGGGATGTGGTTCAATAGGTACGTGGCTTCCCTAGCATCCAGAAAGCCCTAGGCTCAATCCCTAGAACTGCACAAAGTCAGTGATTGTTCATCTCTATAACCCAGGTTCTTAAGGAGGGGGAGGCAGTCGCATCTGAAGTCTAAGGTTAAGGGAAAAGTTCAAGGTTATCTTTACTAGTGAGTATGAGGCCAGCTTGGGCTTCGTGAGACCATGTCCAAAAGCAAAAGCAACAAGGGAAGGATCAATCTCAAAATGTTGAGTGTACGTATTCCTGTGAGGGTGTGTGTGTGTGTGTGTGTGTGTGTGTGTGTGTGTGTGTATGCCAGAAGACTTATTTTTATCCATGCTGGAGATATATATATCCAGCAATATATATATATATATATATATATATATATATATATATATATATATATATCCAGCATTCATTCATTCATTAGGGGATGCAACCATTTGTTTGCACACATGTATGTAGTGATTGGAGGCTGATCTTAGGTGTTGTCTCTCTGAGACAGGATCCTTCATTGCCTCAGAACTTACCAGATGAGCCAGTTTGAGTAGTCAATGAGTCCCAACGGTCTCCCTGTCTCTACTTCCCTAGAATTGGGATTACAAACACCGTTCCGCCATGCTCACTGCTTTTTACGTGGGTTCTGGGCATTAAGCTCTGGTCTTTGTGTTTGTAAGGTCAAGCCCTATATTGACTGACTGCCTCCCCAGACTTCAAGTGGTCATGTCTGTCATGAGAACAAAGTTTACTTGTCTTTGTGCTATCTACATTCCCTTTGGTTTGTAAACTATTTTCATTGAAAAAAATAAAAAAATAAAAAGATGTTTTTAAGTGTTGCTTCTCCCCTATAGGAGAAACATGCTATGGCCACTAAATCCAGATGAAGACTCTTCCCCTAACTAAAGTTGCCTTAATCGTGGTTCCAATGATCTCAGTCCAAAGTGCTATTGCTGTGATTTGAAGCCTCTTGCATAGTGGGAAACTGTACTGGATGTTGAGGGACTTAGTGGATGGGAGCACTTACTATGTAAGCATGAGGTCTGAGTTCAAATTCCCAGCATGAGGTGTGACCCTGTGGGTACATGTAACCCCGGCATGAGGGGTAGGAGGAGAAAGGCTAGGTCTTGATAGCCAGTCAGCAGGGGCTACTCTGCTCAAGAGTCCCTGTCTCAAGAAGAATAGGTGGAGAGAGATAGAACAAGCAGTGTACCCAGAGTCTTCCTCCAGCATGCTCACACACATGTGCGCACGCACACACACACACAAACACACACATTTGATTTTTCAAGACAAGGTTTCTCTGTGTCTTGAACTGGCTGTCCTGGACTTGCTTTGTAGACCAGGCTGACCTCGAACTCACAGAGATCTACCTGCCTCTGCCTCCCAAGTGCTAGTATTAAAGGCATCACCAACCAGCTAAGAGAGAGATTTGACATCAACCAACACATGTTAGTGGAGGCAGGAGGATCAAGAAGAGCTCAGAGGATGTGGCCCAATACTTGTCTAGCTTGTACAGGACCATGGGTTTGATGTCCAACACTAAGAGAGAGAGAGAGAGAGAAAACAGGAACAACTCGTGTGTGTGTGTGTGAGAGAGAGAGAGAGAGAGAGAGAGAGAGAGAGAGAGAGAGAGGGAGGGAGAGAGAGAGAGAGAGAGAGAGAGAGAGAGAGAGAGAGAGAGAAAACAGGAACAACTCATGTGTGTGTGTGTGTGTGTCTGTGTGTCTGTGTGTGTGTGTGTGTGTGTGTGTGTGTATGGCTTATTCTTTTGCATCATGGCCTCTCTCTGAACCTAGCACTAGGCTAGCAGTCAATAAAAGCAGACACCTTCCTCTCTCATCACTCAACAACTCTGAGATTACAGGCACATTCCCAGTTTCTTATAGCAGTGCTGGGGATTTGAACTCAGATCCTCATGCATCATATACAACTCCTTTTACCACTGAGCCACACTTGTACCCACTCTTTGTCTTCTTATTAATAAGATGCAATAATAATCAACTGTCATCTTTAAGCTCATAGAATGTACATAACCTGAGTTATGACAAGCTATGGTATTTCCATTATGACTAACACCAGTGTATTCTCCAGTGAGGAGGTCCTTCCAGAGCACCATCAAACAACTATGATACTCAGCTAGAAAGACAGTTGTAACTCTCAGTGCTGGTGAACACATAGCACTCAGAAGACCCCATCAAAGAAGACATCTACCAAATCAGGAAGACTCAAGCACAGTCCCATGTAATCACCCAACATCACCAAATTCTGTGGTGTCTTCTGCGCCACTGTGGAGATGAACTGCTAACCAGTGTGACTGACACCTATGGTCAGAATGCTTTCTAGAACAACTCTGCACCAAGAGTGTGGTTGTGGCCATTGCGTCCCAAGACTGAGGTTTCTGGAGTTTCCACTCGTGGTCTGGGTGGAGATGGTCTGATTAAGTCTCACATCTGCCAAGAGGTTGAGGTGAAGGAAAAGGGAACTGGATTGGTTCTCACCTCATCAGATCTGACCACATCCTCTCTCTCCAGCTACCCCCAGAGAAGGGGAAGGGAAGACAATGGCAGCCTCAGAGTAAAAGAAGGGAGAGGTGGGACGGGCAAATGGTGAGCCTGGGAAAGAAAAGAAGGGGCAAAGTCAGGAGACCCTCAGTGTGGCATATTCCCAGGGACAAAAACTCAGAATGTGACAGTGTGGTGGCCCACACCTATAACCCAGAATTTGAGAGGCTAGGGTAGGAGTGCCATAAGTTTCAAGTCAGCCTAAGATACCCCATATCAAAACTAACTAATAAATGATTCCATTAATTAATTAATTAATTAATTAATTAATTAAAGTAAGGAGAACAGGGTCTTTGTCAGTGGAACAATTATATACAACCATGTTTTGTGAAGTCAGTATTATGGTATGCCTATCAGCATAGTGACATCTTACAGGGAAAAAAATAATAACACTTTCTAAACAGACTTGATGAGGTAGGCCTATAATCTCCTTATAATAGGAGATTATTCTGTTTGTTAAGGTCTATTTTATTTTACTTTATGTCTACGTGTGGGTGTGAACATGTGAGAACACACCTCAGCGGAGGCTAAGCTAGGAAGACAGATCCCCTGAAGTTAGAATTCTAGACAGTTGTAGGCTTATAATCTATAAGCTCCTTGGAAAAGCTGAAGCAGGAAGATTATAAATTTGAGCCAGCCTGGGATAATTAGTGAGACACTGTCTCAAAGTAAAAAAGTTTAAAAGGGGTAGGAGGTAGGGATATAATTCAGTGATAGAGCACTTGCCTAGTATCTAAGAGGTCCTAGGTTCAATTTCTCATATTACAAAATGATGATGATGATGGTGATGGTGATGGTGATGGTGATGGTGATGATGATGATGATGATGGTGATGGAGAAGAGACGAAAGCTTTCAAATAATAATTTTCTTTACTTTTCTAAATGGGGGATAATAATCTTTCATTGCACATAGTAACATGGCTGTCTAGATTCAGCACTTTGGCTTAGTGGTCCTGGAACTCAGTTAAACTGATAAGTGGGAGGGAACACAGGAGCAGATGAAAAAGACAGGTCAGCCTGAACAGGGTGCTGTTCACTCCCAGAGCACATCAGCACTTCAGAGTACTTAGCATATCCCTGAGTGACAGGTCCACCTTCTACCCATAATGGGGCACAAATTCTCAGAAGTATCGCTGTCATCTATCCAATGCTTCCCTTTTTTAGTTCAAGAAATACCTGACCGGGAAATTTACGTAACTTGCCTAAGGCTGCAGGTGGCTAGCTGGATACAGAATCTGGGCCTCCTGGGGCTTCTTCCTAATCAATTCTTCTAGCAACATCATCCCTCTCAACACCAACCAAGTCATTAGAACACCACCTAGGCCATGATTTTAAAAGGAAAAAGAAAACAAGAATAGAAAATCTAACCCGCCCATTTGTTTCATCTATGTAACAATGTAACAAGTAGTTTGACAGACCTGAGTCACCCAATGAACACCTTTACCTCTGTCTTTTTTTTTTTTTTTTTTTTTTTTTTCAGCTACTGAAACTAAACAGACTAACTTTTCTGGCACACCAGAGAGAGAGAGAGAGAGAGAGAGAGAGTCATAATGAGTCACTGGATCAAAAGTTACAGGACCACATTCACAATAGCAGGTGATCGGCATAGTACTGTTCACGGGCTCATGGACCCTCACTTAGCCCCATGACTGAAAAATACTAAGTAGATCCAGTTCAAGAGAAGTGTTCAGAAGTGCTGTGATGGACAGCAGGAACCTGATAGATCCTGAAAGTCTCCTTCCCTCCTGCATTTGTGTGTTTCTTCATTCTGTTTGTTAAGGTCTATTTTATTTTACTTTATGTCTACGTGTGGGTGTGAGCATGTGAGAACACACCTCAGCGGAGGCTAGGCTAGGAAGACGGATCCCCTGGAGTTAGAATTCTAGACAGTTGTGAGCTGGAAACCAAACTCAGGTCTTCTGCTAAAGCAGGAAGCATTTCCAGCCATTCCATCCACTGAGCCATCTCTCCTGGTTCTGTTTGTTAAGACTGGATCCCACTATGTACTCTTTGGCTGAACTAGAATTCCATGTATAAACCAGGCTAGCTTCAAACTCACAAGGATCCTCCTGTCTCTGCTTCCAAGTACTGCGGTTACAGGCATGTGCCACAATGCCCAGATCCTACGTGTGTGTGGTGTGTGTGTGTGTATGCGTGTGTGTGTCTGTGTGTGTCTGTGTGTGTGTCTGTGTGTGTGTCTGTGTGTGTGTGTGTGTGAATGTGTGTTGGTATGTGTATATATATGTGTATATGGTATGTATATATGTATGTATACATGTATGTGTATGTTTATGTGTTATACATGTGTGTATATATGTGTGTGAGAATGTATGTGTGTATATGAGTGTATGACTGCACATATGTGTATATGTGTGTGTATGTGTGTATGTATGTATATGTGTGTATATGTGTATATGGGTATGTATATATGTATATACGTATGTATGTATGTGTTTATATGTGTGTTTATATGTGTGACTATGTGTGTATATTTGTGTGTGAGAATGTATATGTGTATATGTGTGTATAACTGTGTGTATGTGTGTGTGTGTGTTTCATCTTTTAGATAGCAAATGTACCGTACCATACCCAACTTTATAAGTGACTTTTCTAAACACTAACTCACCTAATCCTCAAATTCCTGCTCAATAAAAAAGAAATCACCATTTTAACCAAAAAAAAAAAAAAAAAAAGTGTTGTTTTTTTTTTGGTTTTTGTTTTTTGGTTTTTGGGTTTTTTTTTTGAAACCTAAGTAGCTTGTCCAAGATGGTGACAGAGCCAAAGGCCTTTGTTCATTCTGTGGATCAAGGCTGGCCCAGCTGGCCCTGGACTCAGCCGAACACACTGGCTTTTCTTTCCAGGTCTAACTCAGTTTTTATTTATGATAAAATGTATCTAGATAAATACAGTTGTCTGAAAGCCAGATGACAGGATCTTAAAGTCTAGACAGCCCATGGAAAACTTGTCCAGCAATGATGGCACCTACCTTTAATCTCAGCACTCGGGAAACAGAGGTAGGTGGATCTGTGTGAGTTTGAGGTAAGCCTGGTCTACAGAGCTAGTTCCAAGACAGCCAGGGATACACAAAGAAACACTATCTCAAAAAAAAAAAAAAAAAAAAAACAAAGCAAAAAGTTGGAAAACTCAGCTTGCCCATCCTCCTGACACCTACCACACCTTGTAGCTGCCGGCTCGGGATGCTGCTGCAGCTCACTTGAAAACAAAAAACAAAAAAAAAAAAAAAAAGAAAGAAAGAAAGAAAGAAAGAAAGAAAGAAAGAAAGAAAGAAAGAAGGAAAGAAAGAAAATGAAACTCAGTATGAACATCCAACTGGGTCCCTACAGCCTAAGCAACGAGCCTTCAAAACCATTTAGGTTGCTGATCAACCTGAAAGAAAAAAAAAAAAATTCATGATTGCCCAAGTCTCAACAAAACTGAAATATAAAAAAGCAAGTCTCACTTGGCAACTATGAAGAAACCACACCTTACCCGTACATACTTGGGAAGGGCCAATAAAACACTTCAAGATAGATCTTCCTAGACTGTGAGCACTATTTTAAAGGCAAGGTAGTTCCTGAATTCCTCCCATAAACAGAATTTAGCAGCCATAACAAGCTAGTGGTGTGATAAGCTACGGCCCAGGACAATGTAGTCACATGAGAATCCACCCGCTGAAATTCTCCCCCAAGTGTAAACCCCAACCAAGAAGCTGAGCAGTAGATGCCAGCAACCAGGGACTATTTCCTCTCGCCCCCTTGGAATCAACTTTGCTGGTTAAAAATCACTCCCTTCGAAGAGATTTCCCAGCCCGTAAAGAAGCCTTAGCCGTGTGTTTGAACCTGGCAAAGAGTTCTCTAAAGTATCATCAGGATTCAAGTTCAACAGCACTCTATAAACAGCTCTATGAAAAAATAAATGCCATCTAAAGGAAGAGAATCCTCACGCCTATCCCCCCCCCCCCCCAAAAAATTCAGGATAGGTCTGTTGAGAAGGATAGTTCTGGTTTCTGTCTCTTCATAGCTAAAGGGACGATGATGTTATCGTTGTTGTTGTTGTTATTGCTGTTGTTGTTGCTATTGTTGTTGCTGCTGCTCCTGCTGCTGCTATTATTTTAAGTCCACCCATCTAGGAAAGCACAGGAACCTAATAATCTGAATCATCGCTCATTCCTAATCGGCTGTGTCCTTGTAACATGAAGCCAATCATTTAACTACAAGGAGCTCCCATCTCCCCGTGTGTAAAATGGGGATAATAACAGCTGCTTCCTATTTACTCTACAACCAGGTATGGAAGATTAGCAAGATAGTGTCTGGAAGAGAGCTTTGATCTCACGGGGAGATGGGCCACTATGTAAATTTCATCTGGCATTATTACCACACTTCAGCACACAGGAAGCCAGAATGGCCACTGACCAATAAATAGCTGGTAATCACACGGTCAAAAGAAAACAAAGCAGGATACAGTGAGGAAAGCAGAACCCGAGATGAGCAATGAAAGGTGAATGCAGAGGCCTGGGCTGCCATCTGCAGAAGGAGAGGACACGGGAAAGCCTGCTCCAAGAGGAAGAGCTGGTGACAGGACAGCCTGACCTAATTCTCAGAAATCACTCCCGGGATCAGAAATTAATGTGAACTAGATGTTTATCCAAGGAGCTCCTAAAACCTGGGCTCCCCTACAAGGCTTCTCTGTCTCTTTGAAAACAGCTAGTAAACCCTACGCTCGCCAACCAGTTCCAACTGACCCGTTCTAGGGGAGAGGGGTCTTCTAAAATGTGCTATGATGTAGTTTGGGCTAAGACTTCCCATGGATACTGCTATCAAAAAATGTCAGTGTAGGTTTGAGCATATAGCTCATTGGTGGTAAAATGTTTGCCTAGAGTGCACAAGGCCTGTGTGCAAGTCTCTAGTGCTGACAAAGGAAAGATAACAACAGTTGACATCTAATGTTAAGATGTCATTTTACGTTATCATGTCCTTGATATATCTGCCCTTTTCCAATTTTTTTATGTTCCTCCTTTCCAATATTGTGGTTTCTAATGTTTTTAGACAATGACAAACAAAACTGTCTTTTACCACTGCTTTATTTATTTTCTTGACCTATTATGTTCCCAAAGGAAGAGAACTAATTGAGTTTGATGAACACATAAATGCTTAAGGGTTTGTTTCTAACAACAGTCCCCATTCCTTATAAACGATGAGCTATTCTCATCTCATCTGTTAAAGGTTAGAAGCTAGGTATGGTACACACTTGAAAGCCAGCATTTAAGAAGCTGAGACAGGAGGATTTCTGGGCTCCATAATCTCAAGGTGGCTATCAGGGAGCAATAAATCTGCCTGACCACATCAGAATTATTCAGTGTTTACATTCCACACTTCTGGAATTCACACTTCTGTAGCTGGGTATGTCCTACATGCTTAAAATTCCAGCACTTGGAAGGTAAAGACAGTAAAACTGGGAGTTCAAGGTCATCCACAACTACTAGTGAGGACTGTATAGTAGTATACGCCATGTCTAAAAGAAAAACAAAAAGCAAATGTCAGGCCTGGTGGCACACGTCTTCAGTCACAGTACTCATGAAGCAGACCTCTGTGGGTGAGAGGCCAGCCTGATCTATGTAGTGGGTTCCAGGCTAGCCAGAGAGACATATCTTCATCGTTAGTGGAGTAAAGATATCTAAAATCACACTGTGATATCTGCTTTTCTATGCACCTCTTCTTATTCTAGAATAACTTAAATCACAGGATATTCAAGAACTGAACCAAGTTTCCTTGTTGGTTGGTTGGTTGGTTGGTTGGTTGGTTGGTTGGTTAGTTGGTTGGTTGGTTAGTTGGTTGGCTGGCTGGCAGGCAAACAGGCAGGCAGGTAGGTTGGTGGGTGGGTTGGCTGGTTGGCTGGTTGGCTGGTTGGTTGGTGGGTGGGTTGGTTGGTGGGTAGGTTGGTTGGCTGGTTGGTTGGTTGGTGGGTGTGTTGGTTGGTTGGTGGGTGGGTTGGTTAGTTGGCTGATTGGTTAGTTGGTTTTCCAAAATGAGAGTAGTGGCATCTATTTTGATTGCAGGACTCTTCTGTAGAGTTTTCTGCAGCCGACGACCTTATCTTGTGGATCAATTATTTATTCACCCACAATTCTGGCATTTTGCATCTCTATTAGGGTCAAGATTGCCCTCAGCATGCTAGGATGGTCTCCCAAGATTCCTTATCTCTCTCTTTTCCACACAGGTGTAGCACAGTCTGATGTTACCTAGTTTCTTTATATTTTCTTGCGTTCTCCCTGAGCTTTATTCCCATAAAATTTGGAGCTGAGGTGATTTGGTTTTGGTGCTTGTGGTGGTGTTTGAGGAATGCTAGGAATAGAATCTTCTGGAGGCTAGGCAGTTCTTTACCACTAAGATATATCAGAGCCTTCTTAAATGGTCCAGGTAAGCCTTAAAGTTGTAATCATCCTGCCTCAGCCAACAGAGTAACTAGATTATGGGTATGTGCCATTGTATGAGGCCATTCTTACAGTATGTTGTTCAATAATATTTTATCCAAAAAAAGGAAAAAGCAAATATCCGTGATGAAAAAATACAGTTGAAGACTCTGCACCTGCTCTGACATTTAGGACTAAAGAGTGTAAAGAAAACCAGTCAACAGAATCCACGGCATTCTTCCTCATCCTGAGCCCTGTAGTCACAAGAATGAAGAACATCATCCTCCCTGATGAAGAAAATCTAAGTCAGGGGGGGTCTGGATATACCTCTCTTTGCCACCTCCCTTCCAGAGAATTCTCATGGAAAACTATAACTTTATACCATGTTCACTGTCACTGTCCCCAAATCCAAGCCTCCGAGCCCTGACTTCCCATCTATGAGACTCTGGACCCTCACACCAAAGTGCTTAACGTTTCCACTCGAGTGTCTCAAAAACGTCCACAGCTAAATATGTTCCAAGGCCGACTCCTGTTTGTAACTATGCTTGTTCAGTTGTTAGAGCCTCTCTCTTGCTTACTGTAGCATTTGATTTTAAGCAAACATTTGTGTTTGGCTTTTATCCTTTTTAAAATCTGGTTTTTTTTCATTCCAATATGACATTCCTTGATGGTCTTATTTTTAAGGCCATGTTACAATGGCTGACGTCTTTATCTGACAGTGGACCAGTTTTATCCACTACCATAGTTCCTGCTAAGTACCTGCATGTCCCCTTAATTTACTACAACAGTGATACAACCTCTAGACTGGCAATCAGTTAGACCATGTCTAATTAATAATGATGATGATGATGATGATGATGATGATGATGATGATAATGATGATAATGTGGATTTTTTAGAATAAAATTCTAGAATAATTTTTTCAGGATAATTGAAGTAGGACTTTCCATAACCTAGGCAAGTGCTCTACCAACGAGCTGTACCCCAACCCCCTTTGTTACACTTGTTTTTTTAAGACAGCTTTTTACTAAGTTGCCCAGGCTGGCCTCAAGCCTCGTGGTAGCCCACCCAAGCAGGCCTTAAACTTTTGATCCTCCCAAGTATACGGAATTACAGGCCATAACAGCCCCAGCTTCACTGAAACTACTCCTAAGACATTTCCTATAAACCATGAAATGCAGTTGATTTTTTTAAAAAAGTTTTTATTATGTGAGTGTGTATATGTGTGCATGTATGTATGTGTATGTGTATGCATGTATGTATATGTGTGTAGGTTTGTGTATATATGTGTATATATGTGTATGTGTGTGTATCTGTATGTGTGTATGTGTGTGTAGATATATCTATATGTGTGTATATGTTTATGTGGTGTGTATGTGTATGTGTGTATCAGAGGACTACCTGTAATAGTCATTTCTCTCTTTCCATCATGTGGGCTCCAAGGATCAAACTTACGTTGTTAGACTTGGTAGCACAGGCTACCCCATTTAATCATCTCACAAACCAGCTCTACATTTTTTTTTAAGTTTTTGTTTGCTTGCTTTTTTTTTGTTGTTTATCATTGAATCGGGGTCTCACTCCTTGATCGGCCTGTCACTTACTATTTAGACAAGGGTAGTCTTGAACTCACAAAAATCTACCTACCACTGCTTCTCTAGTGCTAGAATTAAAGGTGTGCACCATCAGGCCCAGCCCCATTTCTAAATTTTTAGTTCACTAATTTTGCAAACTTTTGTGCAACACCATTATACAATTTGCTTTCTGCTGAGGTTTGGGGGTGAGAGACATACACTATCCTCAAAAGCTTTCAGTCTGGCACTCCATTGGGGAAGGCAAAGAAGCGGATTGTGAAAAGTACAATGGTGTCCACACTGACACAAATAAACTCAGCATGTTTCTACAACAAATGAGTAGGGTATCGAAGGCCAAAGATATAGCTCAGTTCACTGAGTAATTTGCCTACCATGCACAAGGTCCAGAGTTCCATGCCCAGCATCCCAGGAACCAGACCTGGCGGCACACACTTGTAATCAGAACACTTGAGAGGCAGGAGGATTAGACTCAGCATCTTTGACTACCCATCAAGTTCACTGGCAGCCTGAAAGATCCATCATCTGAAGCAACGATAGCATCTAGTTTGGGGAAAGGCTTTCTGCAAGAGATAACAGTAAAATCAGGCAGAAGAGTCAGCAATGGCATAAGACAAAAGAGTGATTCCTGAGGGGAATGAGCTAAAATGTGGACCCCCAAGCCTAGCCAGGAGAGGAGGGACTGAAGACATACAGACGCTGCCCTTTTTGGGTCCTGAGGTTAGATACTATGGTAAAGACAGGGTCGTATAACACATCTTCCCAGGCAAGGGAGGGACACAGTTGCATGAGCACTATAAAAAGCTCACTCTGGCAGAAGTTTCGAGATTACTGAAATGTACAGAGATGGGAGACAGAGCAACTTGTTAGGGCATTGTTTCAAAAATTAAAAAAAAAAAAAAGTACTGGTTGAAAAAAAAAAAAATGATGAAGACCTGAACTCCTGCCACAGGAGAGTTCTCCAGGTAATGTCAGTGGCATTTTATGACCAATTAGAGGTGAACTAGGAGGCATTGTGGACACCTGCCAGGCGCTGGGTTTGGGAGGCAGGGTGGCTCAGCTTGCTGTTCACCAAAATAAGGAAATACGGTTCCTTCTTTTTGCCTGCGGCTGTAGCTGACCTCCTGGTGATCCTGTCTTTCTGAGCCTCAAAAAGCCACAGAGAAACTCTGCCTTAGTAGCTAATCCAAGTCCACTCCTGTCAGGCAGTTTGGCTTTCTGCTTTTCTTCCCACCCCTCACCCCCAAAAGGTGAGACTTAGGCAGTTTTAACTGAGTAAGACAAAAGCAAGCTGTGAACAAGCCCACCAGCCTCCATAGGCAAGAGCCTTAGCAGACACTTCTAAAGCAACCGGACTGACACACACCTATAATCTCAGCATTCGAGAATCTGAGGCAGAACTGGTACAAATAAGCAACAAGGACAGGGAAGATCACTAAGTCAGTAAATCATCTGTGGTGCAAGCTTAAGGACCTGGGTTCAAATCCCCAGAACCCGAGTTAAAAAGCCAAGTGTGGCCAATGAGAGATGCTGTCACAGAAAACAAGATGAATAAAATTGATCTCTGGCCTCTACACACACCAAAATATATGAACACCTGCACAACATGTAAACACATATCACACACACACACGCACGCACACACACACGCACACAAACACGGTTGCTAAATCAAAGCATGAGAAAACAGTTCGATAAGACAAGCCCTCTCCCTGAGAAATTACCCTCATTCTGAACACACAAATGTTTGCAGAAACTATTCCACACTCACTGAGAGCTCAGAAAGAACACTTGAGCCAGAATTTTATCTTCAGTGTGTACACATCCAGTGTGAAAATATTTGGGGGAGGGGGAGCCTGTGAAATACATATATTCACTGGAAATCATAGCCGCCTCAGAAAGCATGCATATGTTCTCAGAGTACTTAACATTAGACCAAGTGAAAAATTCAAAAACTGATCTGTGGGGGTTTTTTTGAAACAGCATCTCACAAACGAATCCAGGCAGAGCAGGAATTTATGAGCCTCTTGAATACTGGGATTGCAGATGTTCTGCCCTGCATCATTCAATTTTTATTTTTATTTGTTTTCTTATATTTTTCTGTGTGCGTGTGTTATGTTTTTATTTTTAATTTCTTTCCCAAGATAGGGCCTTGAGCTCACTATGTAGGTGAGAATGATAGATGACCCTGAAGTTCTCATTCTCCTGCCTCTACCTCCCCGGTGCTGGGATTATAGGCATGCACCAACATAACTATCCAGGTTCATACAAGACCAAGCCCAGGACATCCTGGAGCTGGGCAAGCACTCCCAAGCTATAGCTCCAGTGTCCTGTTGTTTTGTTTTTCAGATAAGATCTTGTATAGCCTAGGCTATCCTAAATTCAACATGTATTTGAGACAGGCCTTAAACAGTTGAGAATGAATCCTTCTGCTTCTACCTCCCCAAGTGCTCGTATTAAAAGCAAGGATCACCACATACAGACTTACTCATGTGTTTTATATCATCATCATCATCATCATCATCATCATCATCCTAAGGACTTCTTCTGGCTTAATCTGGACTTGTTTGTTTGTTTGTTTGTTTGTTTGTTTTGAAATGTCCAGATCTGTTTCCTGTCCTCTGGTTGGGGAAGTGTCCATCTGAGATGATGACATCATCCCACACAAAGGTGAAAAAGAAGGGTGAAAGATCAGTTTCCTGAAACCTTCATGTCCCTCCCACTGCGAGGCGATGGTAATCCCTCTGGCAGCATTTGGGAGGATTAATGAGTGTTTGTGGAGCGCTCTCAGCTCTAAGGATGAAAGACAGACTCTGAGCACACAGGCTAATTGATGTTTGTTATTCTGAATGTTTCACTAAAGGAGTTTTCTCCACATAATGAACTCCCGGCCACAGGCTTTGAGAAGGGTGGAAAACTGGAGTCTCTCCTGGGGTCTTTTAGACCCTTACTTTTCCTGCAATCATTTCAAACATGTTGATTTTCTGCTCAGTAGTAGTCACCCACTCTAGAGGTGAGATGGCCCAGAGTGGGTCTATTTATAGTCAAAACAACTATTTCATCCCATATATTTGGTTACTAAATTAAGTATGTAGGTAAATAAATAATAAATGCAGGTGAACCTTCAATGGACTAAGGGAGTTATTTTTCCATCCATTTTTATTTCTGTGTCTATGTAAGTACATGAGAGTATATGTGTTCAAGTATGTGGTGGCACTCATGCACCTGTGTGTGCTTGTGTGTGTACAAGCCAGAGGTTGATATTGATCTTCTTCCTTGATGGCTCTTCATATTGTTTTTTGAAGCAGGGGCTTTCTTCAGGACCTTGGGCTTGCAGACTCAGCTAGTCTGGCTGGCTAGCAGGACCCAGAGACTCTCCTGTCTCTACCTCTTCAGCACAGTTCCACGCCATCACTTGTATACTCTATGGTTCTAGGGATTGAACTTGGATCCTCATGCTTGCTGAACCAGCACATTTTCTACCGAGATAGCTCCTCCGCTCCTTCATTTATTTTTAAACAGTCTTGAAATAACTGTTCTTGTAGACCAGAGATACATTTGTTATCAAACATTCAGATTTTACATTGTGGTTTGGATTTGGGTTTATGTTCCAATAAGACACTTCCATAACTAAAAGGCTCAAAGAAAAATCAAGTCAGTTTATTCCTATTCCACGATTGGCACTATGTTTAATTTATAGCTTAACGACAGGTCATTGACATGAGTATTGAGATTGTCTCCTCACCCTCTGCCCACCTCCCCAACACATGTCCCTTTTTGACAGAGTCTCATGTATCCAACTCTGAACTCCTTACCTAACTGAGGATAACACTGAAAAAGTTTGTTGTTGTTATTTGATTTTTGAGTAAGTGTGTGTATGCGTGTGTGTGTGTGTGTGTATTTGGTGCATGCTCTATGCACCCCAATGCTGAGACCATAGAAAGAGTTCAGGTGTTTCCCCACTGTCACTATCCACTTAATTCAACTGAACTAAGGTCTCTTGTGGAAGGTGAAGCTCACCATTTCAGCCAGGCCAGCTGGCCAGTGAGCCCCTATAACCCATTTGTCCCCAACCCCCAGTGGTGGAATTACAAGCCAGGCCCAGATTTCACAAGGTTATGCAAGCAAGTACTCCCTTTTGCACTGAGATGGTTCCTCGGCCCTTGACCCTGAACTTTCGATCTTCAGGCCTCCACCTTCCAAGGGCTGGGATTCTGGGCATGTTCCACCATGCCTGCTTCATGCAATGCTGTGGGTCAAACCCAGGGTTTCAAGCACTTTACCATAGGGCCCACATCTACAGCCCCTTGTTTCCTCATTTGTCCAAATATCTGTACATGTGGATTTAAGGAAACACTTCAGAGCAAAGGCACATTGGCGGTGCAGGCCAGGGTTGCTGCCCAAATCTGTAAGGTAGAGATTAAGTCCTTCCATGCTCGGTTTCTCTTATACCAAGCAACCTAACAATTTTTCCTTCTCATTTCCCATTTTTTCATTTCTCCATCATAATTCCTATTCCTACATTCAGAAGGCTATTACGAGCACACTCCCAAGAACATCCTAAGCTAAGGCTGAGTTGCTAAATCAGAAGATGAAAACATTAGTCATCAGAAATTAAATATTGCCTCTTTACAGATGTCTCTGAAGGTGCCAGTCATCAGGATAGCCAAGGAATTTCTATAAAGATTGGAACTTATCCATCATTTACATTTGTCATTCCAATGGAATTTCACCAACCAAGCCACGGGGCTGCCCTTCTAATTGGACCCTGTCTAAAAGAGCTTATACTCAGAACAGTAACTCAGAGAAACTCCCCTACTCATCTGCCAGGTCTCCAAAACTTTAATAGCAAACACATGAGGGACTGGGGAGCTGGCATACTTCGTAAAGTGCTCATGTAAGCATGAAGGCCTGTGTTCAGAACCCTGTCTGTCATCCACCAAAAAGGAAAAAAAAAAAAAAAAAAAAAACAACCCAGTGTGGATCTGTGCACCTGTCATCTTGTCATCTCAGAGCTGGAATGTCAGAGCCAGGAGGTTCCCTGGAGCTCTCTGGGCAGCCAGTCTAACTGAATCACTGAAATTAAACCTTTAAAAAGTAAGGTAGAATGCAATTGAGGCAGGCATATAATGTCAGCCTCTGGCCTCCTCACGTGTGTGCACTTGGATGCACACACATACACACTTAGTGGAATCTGGGTTCATGATGGGTTCTTCTTCAAGGTTAGACAAAGGCCCAAAAACCCCCTGTCTTCAGTTTCTACCTCCCTGACTCTGATCTAGGGAAAGGAGACAGACCTCAGGCTTCAACTGTAGAAATCCACTTTGAAACTCCATCCATGATTTGTCTAACATGACATAGTTTTAAAAAATTATCTGAGCTGAGTGCCAATCATGAGAATTTTGTATTGAATATTTGGCTTGAATTTATTTTCAAATAAAACATTTTCTTGATCTAAAGGCTGATATCTTGGGCTTGTAATCCCTAGCAACTCAAGTAGCTGAGGCAGGAGGATCACAAGTTCAAAGTCAGCCTGGAATACAGAGTAAAGTCAAGTCCAACCTGAGCAACCTACAGACTGAGATGTCTCAACCCTGGTAGAAAGAAGACAGAAGGTATAGCTGGATAGGAAAGTACTTACCTACCATGCGTGAGGCCCTGGGTTGGATCTCACTTTTCCCATCAAAAAAAAAAAAAGGTCTTAGAGTTAGGGATTGTCTCTAGGCATTCCTTCTGTAGGTGGCTCTAAGTTTTGAGCTGAAACTTAGAAGAGCAGAGATGAGTGGGACACTATCTAAGCCAGCAGTTTGCATAACATACTTCAGCTAAACACGCATAGGCAACACACAAGAGAGACCACAGGAGGCTGTTTGAGGAATCCAAGCAACATGGAGACCAGTCCTGAAATCAGATTTTTAAAACAATAAAATTATGTGAACAACCATGCAACGGTCATCTCCGACCAAAGATACTAGAGTCAGGGAAGAAAAAAAAAATGCCTTGTCATCATACTCTCTTGGAAGAGTAGCTCCTGGTCAGCTAAAAATCCTGGCCAGCTAAGGCTTCACTCATATTGCCCTGGGAGTAGTATGGGCTTATCTCGTCCCTAGCTCTCCCTTTTGTAAATGGAAAGTGCATCTGGTTTGTGTGCAAGTCACCATTTAAACCTTCAGAGATGGAGAATTAATTTGTTTTTTCAAAAAGCAGGAAGAGCTTAGATCAGCATTGGCCACCTACCCATCCAGACCCCCCTACCCTTCCAGACCTCTAGACCCCCCACCCTCCCAGATCCCCACCCTCCCAGACCCCCACCCTCCCAAATCCCCACCCTCCCAGACCCCCCGCCCTCCCAGACCCCCACCCTCCCAGACCCCTCACCCTCCCAGATCCCTCACCCTCCCAGATCCCCACCCTCCCAGACCCCCCACCCTCCCAGATTCCCACCCTCCCAGACCCTCCACCCTCCCAGATTCCCCACCCTCCCAGATCCCTCTGCCCTCCATGTTTCCTTTTCTAGTCAGCTTCAGCTCTTACTGGAAGAAGTTCTACGTACAGGGTGGCTTCTAGAATCCTGGTTTCAGCCACAGCTTGTTTGCTGGATTTTTGACCCCGAGTGTTTATTAGATTGTTTGCTGGTTTTGCCCCATCTGCCATGAGCTCTTAACCCTCCTACCTCAGCTTACCAAGAATTGCAAGATGTGGCAATGTGTCTGACTTATTTGGTTTTGACATCTAATACCAACTAAAACCAGGTTTCTCTTTTTATTTAAACAATCTCTAGGTTGTACGACTACCAAAGCAACAAACAGGGAAGTGTAAACTCCAAAAAGATGGACAGACAACCCAGGTCCCCAGACTCAAGACTCAGGAAAGTCATCTGGCTTCCTCTGCTCTCCCGTTTTCTCAGGTGCAGAGTAAATTACTAGATGAAAGGATTGAGGCAGAATTTGCCATACATCTTCAGAAGAGAAATAGTTCTTTTTTGTCTCTAAGAACCTCCAAATAGGTGGAAACTTGTTAATAAGTTAGGACTGGTAAACACTAAGGAAGGGAAAGTTGTAGTAAAGACTGCTGTAGTAAAGTCTCTGCTTGAAGGTAGATAGAAAATCTGTTGAGATTTGGTCGTGGTCCTTGTTTGAATCTTAGACGCTGTACCCTGGAGTCTGAACAAATGGACCTGGTGTTCCATTGTCAACACTCCAAAGGGAATGCAGAGTCGAAGTCGCTGTTCTCCAAAAGGAGGGCCATGCCACACATTTATTTAGAGTGGCTGCAAGACTGGTCAACTCTGTGTGTAGTCATGGCTATTAGGCATGAGAGAGGCCTCAGCTGAAAAGCAGAAAAGCTGTAGACCAGGGGTTCTCAACCTGTGGTCAAGACCCCTTGGAGTCAAATGACCCTTCATGGGAGTCACCTAAGACCATCATAAAACATAGATATTTACATTCTGACTCATAACAGTAGAAAAATTACTCTTATAAAGTAGCAACAAAAGAATAGTTGTATGGTGAGGAGTCACCACAACATGATTTGGATGAAAGGGTCAAGATGCACTAGAGTTAAAGCATAGTCTGTCATTGGCTGTGTTACGTGACTTTGGACAACTTCATTTTCTTCAGGCCTGAGCTTCCTCTTGTAGATGACAAGAAGCATCACGCCAATAATATACACAATGTCATGAGGAGTGCCTTCCACAGACTAGACACCCCACACATTACAGCTCTTTCAGTTCCTAGGCTATCTGGGGGTGACCTCTGCCAATCCCTAGAAAATACTGCTGAGAACCATTTTATATTGTAAAGGGAGACAAAGCCAGATTACCTCAGAGCCCTCCTGGAAAGGAATTACAACTCCTGGGGGCTGGTTGAAGAAGGAAGAGTTCTCTCCAGCCTGAGCCCGGACTGACTCATTCCCCTGGCCAGAGGGAAGGGAAGGACTGGGAAGAACTTCAGGAATGAAGGGAATTAACCATGAAGTGACTTGGCAGTTATCAATGCGTTGATAACAGCTGGCTGGGGTGGGGCAAAATATGTGCCTAATAAAATCAAATAAAATTTTAAAAAAGAAGAAAGAAAGAAAGAAAGAAAGAAAGAAAGAAAGAAAGAAAGAAAGAAAGAAAGAAGAAAAAAGAACTCTGTGCTGGATGAAGCAAGCCAGCTGGAGGCTATGTAGGCCCACACTCCCTTCAAAACCATTTATTTGCCTTCCTGGTGCGGAAGGAGTGAGGACGCTAATTGTTTCTACGTAAAAGGAAGTAGACTCACAAAATCCAAATTGCCACCTGTCCCATGACCATCAGGACTCTCTCAGCTGATACCTAAACTGTCTCTCATCTCTCAAATCAGAAGGATGGTTCTAGAAAAGGTATTTTCACTAATCGTGTCTATCGTCATAAACAACATACTCCCTACTAGATTCAACAGGACCCAAAGGGAAAGAGAAGGAAGAAGCCCAAAGGAGGCTCCATGGTGATTGTCCTCCATGGCGTCCAGGATTCCAAATCAGCATCCCCAAGGAAGACTCATCCTTGAAAACCTCACCGACTCCACAGTTTTCAGGTCTCAGAAGAAAGAAAAGTCAGGAAAGCAAGTGTTGCCTGTACTACGTGGGTGATGTCTTATCTCTGTGTGGTTGTCTATTATTAAAAATAATGGGTCAAAGGATCATATCATTAAGTGGAAAGAGGTCATTATTTGTTACACCACCTCACTTTAAAGGGACTCCTCGGAGCACAGAACAATGACTAAAGATAATTAGGAATGAGGCTCAACTGTCACCGACACATTCTCAGTGACCCTAGGCTGTGTGGTGGGAGTCAGGCAGACTCCTGGCAGGGAATCCATAATGTAGAGTACTCTGCCTTTACGAACACTAGGCTGGGAGTCCTAAATCTAGGCTTTCAGTCTTAGGTAGGATGAACATTTTGCATTATTCATTTCTAAGAGGTTCTTTCTCATCTAAACAATGGTGAGGCTAAACCAGAGGATTTCTAAGATTCAGTGTTTGGTAAAGTATCCTCTGGCATGTGAGACCTTGGCATCCCCAGCAAGAGAGAGAGACAGAGAGAGACAGAGAGAGAAATATGATAGACGATTCCCCATCATAAGAATTTAAGAAAATTAATACACTGAACTTTGTGTAGAGGCACTAAGGTTTCAATAATAAAAACAAGGTGACTAGGCAGAACAGTGCATGCACTTGTGCAGTGCCTCCTGTCAAGGATCAGGGTGTGGTTCTCAGCACCCACAAGGTATCTCACAACATCCATTACTCCAGGGGACTGGACATCTTCCTCTGAACTCTGTCAGCACCAGGCATACATGCTGTGCATGTATATACATGCAGGCAAAATACTAATACACATAAAATGAAAATGAAATTAGTCTGAATAAGTAGAAGTGGAGGAGGAGGAGAAGTCTCCCGTGACAGGTCTCCTGTGCTCAATGTTTTTCAGTCTGAAAGCAGAAGTGCAACAGGATATTTGGTAGAAATAAATATCAGTTGAAATAATATGATAATGTAGCTAAGCCAGTAGCCCAGTGGTAGAGTGCACACCCCCCAAGTTGGATACCCAACAATACAAACGATAGAAATAAGGTAGGTTTGTGTGTGTGAGAGAGACTTCTATCAATACATTTCTTTATAAGAACTCATTCTTAACTAATAACAGGTCTGACGCACTAAAGGTCATCCTGAATAGTTATCCTGCCCAACTGTTGGTACGCGTTGGTAACTCCAGCACTCGGAAGGTAGAGCAAAGAGGATCAGAAGTTCAAATTCAACCTCAACTACAGATTGAGTTTAATGCTAGACTAGGCTACGTGAAAGCCAATCTCAAATAAATGGTTTGTTATTGCTGTTGTATTCTGGAAACACCTATCCACCACAACTTCTGACACATAGAAGTCCTTGGAATGACTGGGTCAGAATTTCCAGAGGTTCTAGCTAACAGTTGAAGATAAAGAGTACAGGTAAGGGGCATGTGTCATCCTGAAAAGACAAGGAGAAAGGAAGAAAAATAAAAGAGAGAAAAGAATTCAATAAAAATCAAATCGGAGCCTGTTTCTCTGTCCGGTGCTGGAAACACACAGCAACCTTCAAAGCCAGCTCTGGGTTTGACTGAGGCGCATTCTAGGGCTTCTCTGTATACTGGGAGAAGGCAGAGCCAGGGAGTTCTCTGTGTGAGGCCAGAGCACAAGCTGAGCCTATCTGTTCAGAGTATTCTCTAATAAGGAGAGAATTAGTAGCCAAAGGGTAGAGAAAGAGGAGGGTAACACCACCCTGTAGCAGATGGAGAAGCCCCAGGCAGGGCAGCTGAAGCCTCCAGAAGTCAGCCTCTCCGCTCCCAGACTCCCTTGCCTTTGCATAGGCCAAGGGACAGGCATGTCCCCAGGGGAAGCACTTCCTGCTTCCTGGAGGCTGGAACAGACAGCCTCTCCTGCTGTGGCCAAGAAATCTGTTTATGCTCAAATATATGATCTCATGAGGAAAAGAAAACTAAAAATGTTGACAAAACTCAGGGAAGTAGAACTGTAGGTGGGTTTTTTTTTTTTTTTTTAATTTTTCTTTGCTTTGCATCTGCTTGTCTTTGTATTGTTGGTCTAGTTTGTGTGTTTTTGTTTGCTTGAGTTGAGTATTCACAGCCCAGGCTGGCTGGTAACTAAGGATGACCTTGGACACTTTAGACTTCCTGCCTCTACCTCTCAAGGGCTGGAATTTCAGGTCTGCACCACCAGGAATGGTGGTGGTTGCCTTTTCTGTTACTGGAATCTTGATGAATTACCCAACCTGGTCTCTAGCTTCTCACTCAAGTCATTGTCCTGAGTCAGCCTTCAAAGCAGACAGAAGGGACACCACATGCCACCATGACCTACCTTCGTACTTTCTTATTCTTTGGTTTTTTTGCAGACAGTCTTGTGTAGCCCAGGCTGACCTTGAATTCCTGATCTTCAGAATTGCCTCTACCTCCCAAATGCTTAAATTATTGGTATGAACCACCACACCTGACCTTGTACATGTTTTAATTATCAAAATAAATCTGTTACTTTTATAAAAGGAAACAAACTTTAAAAAAAAAAAAAATGGAAAAAAAAAACCCTCTGGCTACTGAAGCCAAAGTAATTGTTCCCAAGATTCAAAGTCAATACCATCCATGATGAGGATAGTCTTGGACCTAAGGAATAGTCACCCGCCCTTGCCTTTTTTTTTTCTTAGTATTTATTTATTTTCTACAGTTGGTGTTTGTGCCTATGACATTGGGATAGAGTATACAATCCTTGAGGGCAGAAACTGTGTCTTGTTCCTCTCACATCTTCAGCATTGCATAAGCATCTGTTGGATAATGACGGTACTCCTCCACCATGAAAGCTATATCCTCCTGTCCATCCCCAACCATCTGTCTGCTTCATTTCCACCCCGTCCTTGGCACTTGCCAGGACTCAGCACCACTTCTTGTTGTTCTAGAGAATGAAAGAGCTGTGGGCTGCTGATCTCTGTCTAACCAGGAGCCACCATGTGTCAGTGCTCCCAAGGGCCCCGGTGTTTAAGATGCAGTCTCTGCAGATGTGGGGAGGTGACTCCAAACCCATAGTTAGTCTCCGTAGGATTGGCAGCCTGATGCTTGGTTCATGTAATTATAATATTAACCCTCAAACTGCTGTTCCTATGAGCCTCTTCAAAGACTTTTACCGCCATTAACTAATTAAGGCACAGTCCTGCCCTGGTGACTACAGTTATAATTCTCACTTAACAGGTAGAGAAACTGAGACAAGTGTTGAGTTAGCTGCTGCGTGCCAGAGTCTAAAGTGACAGGTGCCCGATCCTGTGTTTAAGCCACTAGACCTTCTCACACGCCTTGCTGCAGGCAGGCACTGCTGCAGGCAGGAACTGTTGCAGGAATGTTTGCCAAATATGGAAGGAGGTCTCTCCTCAGAACTGCTTTTGAAAGATGACTTGAATGCTTTTGTAACTCTCCTGTCTCAAGTTGAGTTCAGCTTTGGGGACAACAAAGAAACATAACAGAAAGGAGGAAGGGGAGGCTTGCTGAGGAGGGGGTTGTGTGTGTGTGTGTAGGAGAAAGAGAGAGAAAGAGATGAAATATTCCAAGTTGGCTTTGAACCATGAACTTGTGGGTCATCCTCCTGCCTCTGCACCATAGGTACTGAGATCACAGACTTATACCAACATTTTCTTGACACACAAAATAACTTGAATTCCTGATCCTCCTGCCTCATCCACTCAGTGCTTGGATTACAGGCCTGTTCCACCTTACCTAGTGATTTTATTTTTTGAGACAGAGTTTTTCTATGCAGCCCTGGTAGGCCTGGAACTAGCTATGTAGTCAGGCTGGCTTTGAACTTCTGATGCTCTTGTTTCTGCCTACAACACTGGGATCACTACTCTGTCAGCAAGCCTAGCATGTTCTTTTACATTGCATTACATTACATTACATTACAGACTGGACACTGTAATCCTAGCAAAAAGTTCACAACATAGTCAAGTGAGCCAAGGAGCAGGATCATAAACACAATGGGGATATAAATGTATCTGTCTGAGAAACAGCTTTGGAGGCTTGAATGATGCCCTCAAAAACAGGATTTGGGGGGAGAGAATGCTCTAGGTGGGGAACGGCTGCTTCTCCTCAGTCCTAGCAGCTTCTGCATTTCTATCTGTGTACTTAAAGAATTAGACAAAGACTACAACTTAGCTTTGTGAGGCTGGTGCTGGATGCTTGGTTGGTTCTCAGTTTTTGATACATGATCTCACTATTGTAGTCCAGACTGGCCTTTAACCACACCTAGCTAAAACTTAGTTTTTAATTATGTTTTTTAACATTTATTTATGTATCGGGGGGGGGGGGGGTGGGGGGGGTGTGTGTGGGTGTGTGTGGGTGTGTGTGGGTGTGTGTGGGTGTGTGTGGGTGTGTGTGTGTTTCTGGGGCGTTATGTGTGTGTGTGTATGTGGGTGGGTGTGTGTGTCGTGTGTGTATGTGGGTATGTACGTGTGTGTGTATGTATGTATGTGTGTGTGTATGTATGTGGGTATTTGTGTGTGTCATATGTGTATGTATATAGGTGTGTGTGTATGTGGTATGTATGTAGGTGTGTGTGTATGTATGTGAGTATGTGTGTGTGTCATGTTTGTATGTGTGTAGGTGTGTGTGGGTATGTGTGTGTGTTGTGTGTGTATGTATGTAGATCTGTGTGTATGTGTGTGTGTGTGTGATGTGTGTATGTATGTAGGTGTGTGTGTGTATGTATGTGGGTATGTGTGTATGTGGGTGTGTATGTGTCATATGTGTATGTATGTAGGTGTGTGTGTGTGTGTGTGTGTGTGTGTGTGTGTGTGTATGCTGCAGCACATGTATGGGGGTCAGAAGACAACCTTAGGGAATCTACTATGCAGGTCCCAGGGATTGAACTCAGGTCTTTGGGTTTAGCAATGTCTGCCCTCACCTCATCTCAACAACCCAAATTTAAATGTTTTCTTTTATAAAGGAAACAATAATCAATCATTTTGATTATATGCTTATTTATGCACTGAGTTTTGCATCTGAGTAGGGGACTCTATTTTTAATGAGGGAGACAAAAATCTCACTTTGCTGCCTAGGCTGAGCTGGCGCTCACTATGTAGAGGCTGGCCTAGAAGTCACTATACAGACCAGACTGGCCTCAAACTCACATCAGGCCTCTTAGCCCAGCCTCCTGAATGCTGGAATTACAAGCATGAACCACAGCCTACATATCCTGCATCTCCACCACCATCACCTGTCCACACACACACACACACACACACACACACACACACACACACCTCACCCTCCATTCCCCTACTTCTGATCTCTGTCTTCTAGTGCTTATCCTCTAGAAATTATCATAGTTCTTGTTATTTGTCCTTTCTTCTCCCTGACTCACCTACCTCTCTTCTCCCTGTCTCTGTCTTTCTCTCTCTGACTGTTTCATACACACACACACACACACACACACACACACACACACACACACACACACAAAACAGCATCTCACTTCAGAACTCACTACATGGTCCAAGCTGGTCTTGAACTCATCCTCCTCCTTCCTCAATGTCCTGGGTATGCAAATAATAGGCATGAACCGCCCCGCACAGCCAACGTCTTTATGTTAACCTCATTTGTCTATGAAAACAAAACAAAACTGATGTTCTAAGTTGCATGGAATGCAAGAGAAAGGTAAAATATCTAAAAATAAAAAGAGAGGCAGGGACCATCATCACCCAGCCCTCCCCGCCCACAGCCTACTCTGATAGCTCACATTTGGAAGAGTAGAGCCTGCCTCCAACCAGCAGAACCCCTCTCAGGAGAGCTCCGAGCCATCTGACAACGGACAATGGAGCTTGGAGCACAGTGTATAGTGGTAGGAGTGGGGCTCAGGGGTTCAGCTACTCATTACTGAGCACTTTCCAAATGCCAGGCACCATCCCAAATCCACCACACCATGGCCTCCCACCTTCCCAGGAGAACGGCTCGTCTTCATTTCCAGCAGAAGAAAGAGGGACTGGATCAGATCGAATGGCCGGCCCTAGCTCACCTCACTGCCAACTGAGACAGTTGCCTCTCACCACAGCAACTCTGCACCTTAACAAATGTCACACCAGTTCCCAGGTGCGATGCTGGGCCAAGACAGCCAGCCAGAGCCTCACTCTGAACCCAGGGGACCAGTAGTTTCTGGGGATGGTCGGATGTACGTGTTATAGAGAGTGAGCAGAGAATGCCCAATACTTTCCTGGCAGCACTTGATGCGTATGGGTGGGGGTTGGGGGTGGTATTATTCAAACGACTTGAGATGCATGTGCTATGTCACTTAAATCTAATGACAAACCCGATAAAAAGATAGCACATCCCCTATCAACACCTATCATGGGGTTTCTCCATATCATGACTACAGACAAAAGAATCTACCTGCCACTCATTGAAACCTCTCTAATACCTGAGACTTTGGGAAACATCCCCCCAAGAAAGTACAAAACTCTACAGCAAGCTAATGGCACTGGCCTGAAATTCCCAGCTACCTCAAGGCTGGAGTGGGCAAGTTTAAGACCACCCTGGGCTACAGAGTCAGTTTGAGGCATGTGAAGAAAGTTTAGAGGGACCTCGTCTCAAAATAAGAAGGAAAAACAGGGTTGTGAGGTCTAGCTCAGTGATTGTTTGGCTAGCATATGTCAGGCCCTGGGTTTAATTCCAGCCCTGGAAATAACAATTTAAAATAATAAGGTATGGTTGTTTGTTTCATAGTTATCCTAGAACATGGGAGAGAGCTTGCGAGAGATATGAGCAAAGATTGCTCAGCTTCCAATTTAAAGCCAGGAACAGCAAGAAGAGCCAGTGTTTGCTGTTCTACAAGTGGGTGCTTTCAAACGTTTCTTCTCCCTAGAGAAAAGGAGCATAAAGCAACCAAAGCTCTCAAGACAACCGCAGTATCTGAAAGCTGTCACTCAAGATGAGCAACTTTCATCCCGGCTTCGCTTCCTTCCAAGCCACATCTGAGCATGAGAATCTGAGGGCGTTATCTCCCCAGGTCAGAGTTGGGGGGCACTGTCAACAGCCCCCTTTCTTCTGTGATGTTGCAGACCCGAAGTTGGACATTATAAGGGGGAGGGGGTGGCTGCCTTTGCTAATCGTAACGATTATTACTTGCTGAAAAGCCCAGCTGCCCATTCAGTGAGGTGACAACTTCCCAGAGCAGCATGGGGAATGCCCCCAGTCATTCTCAGGAGAGTCAGCCCAGGTTGCCCCTTGCCAGCATCAGATAACAGCTAGATGATAACTTGTAGGTACCTGGGCTGGAGCCGCCTGCTGTATTTGATCCTGGTGAGGCATCTGATTCCTTCCTAATGCGAGTTCTCTTTGATGTCTGAGATTCTGGGGCCGATAAGGAGGAGTCTTCGGAGGTGACTCCTACCTCCTGGCCAGCTTTGTACCCTGCCTGGCTCCTTTGGGACTCTCTTGCAGCTCATAGGACTTTCTCCTATCCTGGAAGCCCCAGTCTCAAGCAGCCTCTTTCCCAGGGTTCACGACAGCTTCTAAAACAAGAGTCCAGGAAAGCCTGTCTCTGTGTGTATGTTAAGAATATGAGTCTTTGGCCACCACATACAAGTCTTGTCATTGTGGCTGCTGTTGTTCTGAGACTGAGACCCAGGCTAGCCTCAAACTTAATTCATTTCTGGAGATGATCTCAAACCTCTGACCCCCTCCTCTGCACTTTCCAACTTTCTGAGAGCTGGGTTGTGAGCACTTGTTTGATTGTAAGTATCACACATCACGAATCACCAAATTTGTCAGGTGCTGGGGATCGAACCCAGGTCTTAGAACTCTACTGATTGAGCTACATGCCTAACACATTTTGCTGTTATTGCTCTTAAGAGATGCTGGGGATCAAACTCAGAGCCTTGTAGCTGCTAGGAGAGTACACTATGCATCCTCAACACTTATCATTACTTTTACTTTGAGACAATCATGCTAAACTCATCTTGAACTTGCTATATGGTATTCCAAACAGACCTTGAACTTGCAGTCCTCCTGTCTCAGCCTCCAAGTAGCTGGGATCACAAGCCTGAACCCCTATGCAACAAGAGTCCTTTTTAGGTGGCGGGTGGGGAAGGTAAGGCTCTTATGAAGGTCAGGCAGACCTTGAACCTGTTGTGAAGCTAAGGTGACCTTGAATACCTGATGATTCTCCTGCCTCCACCTCCCCAGGGCTGGAATTACAGCTGTGTGTTTCACCGTGCCTGGCTGAGAATGGGGTTAGCTCATGTTTTAATGACCAAGGTGCAATGTATGCAATGTAAAGACTCTGACTTCTAGAAGCTTCTGTAGAGTCTCCCTCTTCATTGCACAGTGTGTAGATTCCGAAAGTGGCTTTCACTAGCTAATCCAGCATTGTGTGGATATCCTATTTAGTATTCAATCACAAATATCTATGCATTGGCCTGCCCTGAAGCTCCTTTTCCATTGCTAGCAGATAACTTAAGAATGTGGAGGAGGGATGGCAGAAGAAGTGGCTGCAGGAGCTAAGATTGGCGTCTTTCTTGTCCAGTCACTAAAAAACCCCCAAACTTACAGCACAGGATGGGAAACTCAAGAACAGACTCCCCCTACTTGAACTTCCATTCCTCCTGCCTCCACCTCCTGAGTGCTGGGTTTACAGGTGCCACCACCACACCCCATTTCTCCAGTGCTGGAGATGGAACTCCTGGTCTTGTGAACAAATGCTCTTCCTTGAGTTACATCCTCTACCCTGGTGCCTTGTCTTTGGCTCTCATGAGCAGATGCTCGCTTACTGTTAAAGCTAAAGTAAGAGGTTTCATGACTAGCTCTCAGTTTCCAACTTCTAGACTGAAAAAAAAAGGCTATATTAATCAAAATTATGTGTGTGCTTGTACACACACACACACACATGAACAATTGATAGCTTGAGTATGAAAATAAGATCAGTTAACTAGGTCTGATAAGCTAAGGCAAGATTGAGCATCAAATACCAGGTGGAAGTCTTCCATTTCTGGACAGTCCTAACCACCATAGTTAGAAATGGGGATTTTCATCAATCCAGTGACCTGGTTTTTCCCCAGCAAGTAGGTTAGCTGCTTTTGTGGAGGTCAGGAAGTTTAGACAGAGCAAGACGGATGAATTCTCTGATTTTTACTGTTCCCCTTCCCACAAAGAATAACCACAGGGCTAGTCCACAGAACAGATTCCAACAGGCAAGAATCCAACATAATGAGAAGTAAGATTCTAGATTCTACTGCAGTCTTTGCTTGCAGGATGACCTTACACTGTTTGAAGCAGGAAGATCTGCATTGACCAAGAACCTTCCAGGCCAGAGCTGGGGAGAAAGGCTGGTGCTGCTGTCTAGTCTGCATGAGGTCCCCAATTCAATCTCCAGCACTAGAAGGGAAAAACAAGTCTTGAACATGTGAGCACAATTGTACACACCTGTAATCACAGCAAGAAAGTCTCAGCTACCCAGCAAATTTGAGGCCAGCCTGGGCTACACAAGACTCTGAATCAAACCACAAAAAGATCTTGAAAAAGTTTCCCTAGGGAAATAGCTAGCACCCTGAGGTCTGTGCTTGACTTCTTTAAACCTTGGCAAACATCTTTAGGTTCCCAGCTCCCCTCCTGGGGCGGGCAAGCAGGGGCTCGAGATAGCCCCTCCCTCCCGCTTCTGGGGGGTGAAGCAGTCTCAGCAGGTGTCTCTGGCTTTTCTCCTGAGGCAAGACACAAATGCAGGTGTCTCTGGCCTCTCCCTTTTTGCTCCAAGTGGGAGTGGGTGGTTAGGGAGGTGCCCAACCACTCCCTTCTGCCCCCCAGGCCTGGTGGCTAGGGAGGGCCCTCTGCTGCCAAGTCTTAGAACAGAAACCTAGAGTCCAGAATCCACACTGTACCCTCCTTCACTGACTTCCTAAAAACCCATTTTTCATGAGGAGAATCTGCCCAACTGCCTCAAAGGATTTTTCTAGGAAATTAAAATGTTCCCTTACCTGTGATAGACCCTGAATTCTTTCCAAATTCCAGCAGCAGAATGCCTGAGCAGGTTGACATCCACTCCCACAGTGACCACTGAGACCCAGTGCCCAGCACCCAGTTGGACTGAGACAGTACCAGCACAGCCAGGACAGCCGTTGGTCTCCTGGAGCTGGCAGCCTGACCCCAGAAGCCCTCACGGTTTGAGCTGTTAATTTTAAATACCACCCTAATGCTCTAGCTGGAGAAACTCGAAGTCTTAGCCAACCTGGATCACAATAAGACTTGGGGAGTGAGAGAGGGGGACTGTAAATCTTTTTCTTCCCACACCCAAGATGAAACAAGGAGAATTCTCCAAGGACCTTCTGGGACGTGTACTAGAATGGCAAGCAGATTTCTCCTCAATGAAATGAGAACTTCAGCAGCTGAGCATGGTGGCTCTTAATGCTACCACTCAGAAGGCAGAGACAGGAAAACGGCCATGAATTTAAGGCCAGCATGGACTACACATGAAACCTTCTCTCAAGAATAAATATAGACCAGCAAGATGGCTCAGCAGGTAAAGGTGCTTGTCCCCAAATCTGACGAGCTGAGTCCAATCTCTAGGACACACTGTCAAGTTTTCCTCTGACTTCCACAAGTGCATCATAACATACACACACACACACACACACACACACACACACACATCATTTGTAAGCAAATAAATAAGTAAATAGAAGAGCTTTCTATCTACAATCTTTCATGGGCGCCAGCAGAGGAATAAGCTAACAAAAGCAAACAAACAGCAACAAAAAGGAGGGCCCTTCCGTGAAACGTACACAGACCCTTGTCTAATTTTTTTGTTTATTTAACAATATCAAAAGAAAAGAAAGAACAAGGAATGGTCACAATACCTATAATCCTAGCACTTGGAAGGTGAAACCAGCTAGAATCAGGAATTCAAGGCTATCCTCAGCTACACAATGACTGTAAAGCCAGCCTGAGCTACATAAAATCCTACAAAAAAAAAAAAAAGAAAGAAAGAAAGAAAGAAAGAAAGAAAGAAAGAAAAAGAAAAGAAAAGAAAAGAAACCTAACTGATAAATAAATAACAAATAAAAGCGAGGCATGGTGGCGCACTCTTTTACTTCCAGTACTTGGAGGCAGAGGCAGGTGGATCTCTATGAGTTTGAGGCCAGCTCCATCTAATTAATTAGTTCAAGGAACCTCAGGTGGACTGAGGTAAACCCACAACAAGGTTCTCTACCACTCCAAACCCAGACCCTCTGGAAATGTCTGCTGCCCTGGGCTAGAATATGTTTTGTTACCAGAAGGGAGCTGTTTGGGGAGAGAATCTCTAAAAGAGAATCCCAGAGATTCAAAGTTCCCACCTTTGCCTGGAAATCCTGGAAAAGGGGGTAAAGGAGGAGTGCCAATGGGAGGGAGTGAAAGGTCCAGGTAAAAAGAAAGATGAGAGCCAGGCCTCATGGCTGCTTGGAAGGCTTGGGGGGGGGGAGCGCTAGGGTACAAGTTCAAGGCCTTCTGTGGTTGCACAGTGAGTTCGTGAATTCAGAGGTAGACTAGGCAAGTTAGTAAGACCCTGCCTCAGCATATAAGGCCTCACAAAAAACAACTAGGGCTAGGGTTCTATGGTGGAGCTTTTGCATAGCACTGTGCCTGCCTTTCAACTCAGTGCCGGCATTAATAAGAAACCAGGGATGAGGAGCTTGGGGTGTGGCTCTATGGTTGAGCATTTGACAAGCACAGGCAAGGGCCTTGGTTCAATCCAATCTCCAGCACCAGAACCAAGAAAGCAGCAAGGCTAGGAGCACGAGCGGTGCTACCAGGAGATGACCCAGCTGAGTCCTTCTGTCCCCTGGAAAGGACATTAAAGCTTAATTTGGACTTGGAGGGAGGGGCGTTCTTTTCTAAGTAAGCAATTACAATTGTAGTGGAGGTGCACATGCTCAAAGACATCAGAAGAGGACATTCTGGGCTCTCATAGAACTAGAGTTAACCCGTTTGGCTAGACTGGCTGGTCAGCAAGCTCCCAGGGATCCCCCTGCCTCCACCTCCCCACAGCACTGTGGCCACAGGCACACATACAAGCACACTAAGCTCTCTGATGTAGGTCCTAGAGATCTGAACTCAGGTCCTCATGTTTGTATAAAAAGAAATCTCACTCCCTGAGTGATTCTACCTACACCCCCCCCCCCGTAGCTGTAATTTTTGAAGCATTAATATAGTTGATTTTATCTTTCTTTCTTATTTATTTATTTATTTATTTAAGGCAGGCATTACTAAGTAGCCCTGGTTGGCCTCAAATTTTCTATTACATAGATCAGGAGAACATTGAACTCACGGAGAGTGCATGCCTCTGTCTCACAAGTGTTGAGATTAAAGGAGTGCCCCTCTATATCCAGAAAGAGAGTTCACCTTAATCCAGATTAATGACTTGTAGGCTCTGATGCTGGGATAAAAATTAAGCAGGCCTGTTGGCGCACTGTGGTGGCTCAGCAAGTCAAAGGTAGCATGCAAAAGCAGTCACTGCCAAACCTGATGATCTCAATTCAACCCCTGAGACCTAAGTAGCCTAATGGGAAAATGAACTCCCAAAACTTACTCTCCTCTACTCTCAAAGTACTCACACATACCCACAACAACAACAAGAGTAAAATAATAATAATAAAAAACAATCGATTCAACAAGACCTGTTTCTTGGCTGGTCAGCTACTACTGAAAGAAGGAAAGAGGAGACAGAAGAAGAGAGGGGTGGGCCGCAACAGAATTGGAGCTGAAGCCGAGTGTGGGAGAGAAGAAGAACCGTAGAAATGGATGACAGGCACACTCTGTTGTTGTTCTATGCTCAGTGGGGAAGAGCTCAAATCCCAGTCACGCTGAACTTAGCTGAAGTTCCAAAAGGCCCAGCAACTTCCTGCAGGCAAATCTGCCTACTGGACACTCTGCTGAAAGGGACATTTTGCCAGAAACATTCGGCCTTGGATGATTTGATATTATCCTTAAGAACAACGACTTTCATTAAGGCCCCAGCTGCCTTCCTTCTAATGTCCCCATGATGACAGCAGAGTCTCCTTGGTCTTTCATCTAGTACATCTTCCCAGCACAGTTAATAATCAGCTACTGTGTACAAGTGTTCTGAGAGGCAGCTTGACAACTGACAGTCGAACCATTTTACATAGAGAAAAGCCAGGCGCTACGTTGAAGTGTTGCATCTTAGAGACAATGGAAGCCACAGAAAAGATTCCTCATCTCCAAGGAGGCAGCATGTCCTGGAATAACCAGAATCTAATACCTAAGCAATGAAGACTTCCATTTCCTTTCAGCTCCTATAGGAAGAATGAGGGTGTCTGGGATAGTTCATCTCGACACAATTCAGAATAAGAATATCCTTCCCAGAAGGGTGTCACCATCAAACACCGTTATCTTGAAGATCTGTTGCTTGTTACCTCACTTCCTGTGACATTCCTTAAAAGCACTAGAAGAAGAATGAGATAAAGTGAAATTCCAAAGAGCCTTGTGCAACCTCCAAGAGGTTCTTAGCATCTTCTACACACAAGTGATGAAATTTAGATTTAGATCGGCTGTCAGAGGGTCTCCAGGCCATACTTCTGCTCATACAGAAGAACAAGGGATGTCCAAAGGCCATGTGACCAGCTCAAGAACATTCCTAGGAGTATAAGGAGCCAGCATAGAATGGCAGGCTCCAGGTGGATAATCTGACATCCAGATTATCACCACAATCAGGTAGCCTCTTGGTACTGCATTATACACGAAAATGCTACAAGTGTAGTGCTTATCAATTTGACCTCATAACTACCGTTTGAGTGAATTAATACAATCAGCAATATCACCTCTGAAGTAAAAAACAAACAAACAAACAAACAAAAAAAGTCCAAAAGTCTTGAAAGAAACATGGAGTGTGGTGGTACATGCTTTTAAGACTTAGAGAGCAGAGGCAGGCAGATATCTGGAGTTTAAGGTCAGCGTGGTCTATACAGTAAGTTCAAGGCCATCCAGGGCAATACAATGAGACCCTGTCTCAACTTAAAAAGGAGGAGTAGGGAAAAAGAAAAGGAAAGAAAAGAAAAGAAAGGAAAAGAAAAAAAAATCTGGTATAGTAGCAATACCTATAGTAGTAATACCTCTAGTTCCAGAATTCCAGCTCTCAAGAAGCTAAGGCAGGATTGACAAGGTTTGAGGCCAATCTGAGCTACAGAGTGAGTTCCAGGTCAATTTGGGCCACAAAGTAAGAGTCGGTCACAAACAAGCAAGCAAGCATTGCTCTGGCGTTTATAATAGCATAGGCTGTTTCATGGTGGCGAATGCTTTAACAGCTGCTGCACAAAGGCTAAGTCTGGGGATCACAAGTTCAAAGCCAGATTAGGCAACATCATAAGTCCCGTGTCAAGTTAAAAGATAAGATAAAAATAAAAAAACCAAGTGAAGATACACTTTCCTTCCTGCCGAGAGTCCTGCCCTTTTAAATTTGTATTGAATTTTTGTGGTGATAAGGTTTGAGCGTTCTTGGGAGCAGCTGCAGATTGATTAGCAGAGCATCTTTCTCGCAGAGCCAATAAGTCTTCCTGCTGTTTATAAGTCAGTTGTACTCAAACTGCAACATGTGTCTGCCCTAAAAACTCACCTTCCTCCAAGCTCAGCTTCAAGTCTATAACAGATCCTGAGGAAGCAGCTAGGAGAGAAAGCACTGGGGTTGGGAAAATCCCAGAGATGATCAGATGCTTGGCTTCCTTCCTCCATTCCCCTGTCTTCAGCTGTGTTCATTACAGGGACATTGCCCCAAGCACAAAGTCTGCAGAGATTTAATAGGAGAAAACTCAACAGCTACCAAGGTATATAAGTCTGTCCTAGGGAAGAGTAGACGGTATCGGCACTTGCCTAGCATGCAAAATGCCGTTGGGCTTGATCTCCAACAAGAAAAAAGAACAGATGAAATCAAAACAAAACTATTCAAATTCTCAAATAGTCAAACAAAAGGCAACATTCTAAGAGGAAAGCGCTTGAGGAAGGATCCAAGATAAGCTCATAAAAGGTGGAAAAGAAATTATAAATCGATCAAGAGATTAAACTCTTTCATTGATAAACGCGTTGGTTGGGGAGCTGTCTGGTTTGGTAAGTTTTTATCTGTTGTTGTTTGTTGTTTAAGGTGGCAGTTTTAAAGTCCCAGGATTAGCTTCAATGGAAAAAGTGGGTAGGCTACATTCATAGGTAAGGGACACCCAGTTTCTCACTCATTCCCAAAAACTGCTGTAAGAAATCCCACGAGCTTTGGAAAGGAAGGCTAAGGTTATCCTAGAATTTTCTCCCAGATCTCTGATTACTAAAGCAAACTGTGTTCTTTATAGAAAATCTGCAAGGAACTCATTCAGAAATAGGAACTAGCATTGTCTCTACTACACAGGGCTCAAGAGAAGCTTTCAGTGCTCTCCAAAGTGGTGTAAAAGAAAACCTATTCCAGGATAGAACACTTCACTTCCGGTTCATGGAAGCCAGGGTGCTCCACTCTGGTTCCTGTCCTGTAAGACTCTGCATTCCGTGTAGCAAGATGACTAAAGCCAGCACAGGGACCTGGAAAATAACAACTCCACGTTCCCAGGGCCCCTTCCTGTATAATAACTGGATCTTCCCCTGGGGAGCTGAGGCCAGGCCCAGGCTCCTCCTTGACTTGCTGCAATGAGAGCCACCCTGTCCAGGTGAGGGTGGAGTACTCCATACTGACAAATGGGAAAGCATCACCCTGGGGCACTCACAGTTCCTAAATCTAGTTCTAGTTCAGGGGAAAAAAAAATAATAAACCAAGAGTAATTTTCCACTGTCCCATTAATCAAGAGAGCAGCAGGCATGGAGCAGGGAACTGTGACCTGCATTCCAGGTCTTCCCACCCACCCGGGCCCACTGTTCCTCACATCTGCCCAGTAAAATCACCCAGTACTGAGTGAACCTTCGTGGTTGTTCCTATGGGGAATACCTTTGACCTTCTTAAAATCTAACATCTGCGCTGGGGAGCAGGCTGGGTGGCTTTATCTCTGTACGGTTTCAGTGGGAGAGACAACAAGAACATCAGAGATGGAGACTTCTGACCATACTCCTTCCCCACTGCTTGAGGCAGACACTCCTGAGACTCCCCTCTTTGATGAAGCATTTCTCTGCCTCTGTGTTTCTTGTATGGAACAGCCCTGGGGAGATCATTGCACTAGGCAAGCGAATAATTCAACCTCTTTACAGGTTGTCTGTAATGAAAATATTTTCCCCACAAAGTTGCTACAAAGATTCAGTGAGATAAAATGTTTGCAGAGCCTGGCACAGGGAATGTAGTCATTCGTGACTAGTAATTCATTCATTCAACTGTTCTCCCCCTCTCCCTCTCCCTCTCCCTCTCCCTCTCCCTCTCCCTCTCCCTCTCCCTCTCCCTCTCCCTCTCCCTCTCCCTCTCCCTCTCCCTCTCCCTCTCTCTCTCTCTCTCTCTCTTTCTCTCTCTTTCTTGTTTGTTCTTTTTCTGTTAGACAGGGCCTCTATATCCCAGGCTAGCCTTGAACCCTCTTTGTAGCCGAAGAGGATCTTAAACTTCTGATTCTATTGCCTCCATCTCCCAAGTTACAGGCCTACGCCACCAGACCTTCAGGGCAGGTGATCCATTTCAGAACTGCATGCATGCTAGAAAACATTCTACCAACACAGCAATATTACCAGCCTAATTCAACAGTCATATGGATGACCACCATGCCCCGTAGGACATGTGATTTCTCCCTTCAAGGTCATCCAGTGGAAGAAACAAATCATAAAAACAATGATTATGTTGTGAGGTATACATGACAGCCTTTCGCAAATTATCTTTGAATCTGCCCAGTAACTCAACTTGGTAAATATTGGTGTATCCAGTTTACAGTTGATGCATCTGGGGTCTAGAGGTCACTGTGTAGACTTCAACATGAATTTTTTGAGTCCAGTCACAGTGTAGTCTGGTTTTTTGTTGTCATTTTGTTTTGGTTTTCTGTTTAATTGAGACAGGGGTCAAAATATGTAGCCCAAGCTAGCCTCAAACTCTTGTTGCTATTTTAAGACAGGATTCCAAATAGACTAAGCTGATCTCAAACTCATATAGAGCCACAAAGATGGCCTCAAAGTCCTCATCTTGTTGCCTTAGACTACAGTGCCAGGATTACAAGGTTGCGTTGCCAAGGCAGGCCTCATGTATGTTGCTCTTAATTCAGATTCACCAGCCCATCCCCTTTCTTTTTAGTAGAGGGGTTTGGTTGGGTTTTTTTTTGTTGTTGTTGTTGTTGTTTGTTTTTTGTTTTTCTTTCCTTCCTCTTTCTCTTAAAGTATCCACCAAACCTACTTGCTTCTGTGTTGTTCCTCACACCACCTGGCGCTGGCCACGGCTTCAAACCTGCACATAAATGTACTCACCTATTATATGCAGAATTGACTCTGCCAGGCTGATGTAGAGTATGGTTCATTACTCATGGCTCATACTGCTATTAAAGCTGCTCTTTGTCCTAAGAGCATTGCAACCGGAATGCTACTCTGGGACATATGGCTCCAGACTTTAAACTGCCCGAGGCCATCGCTGCTATCAGCTGCCTCTTATGGCTTGACAGTGATGATTTAATGCCGCTTCAGGAAGAAGCTATAAGGAAGTTGGGTGTCCTGCATGCATAGGACACCCAAGGCAGCTCAAACTATAAACTAGATAGTCCTGCCTCTCAGGCCAGATAACTAGCTCATCTTTCAAAAAAAAAAAAAAAAAAAAAGGAGAGGAAAGAAATGATCATATGAGAATCTAGCAGAATAACTCTTTGTTGGTAGCAGCACAAAGAGTGGGGAGAAGCAGCCTAAACTCTTACAATTGCTCACTGCTTTGGAGGCCCAGGTTCCTGCTTTGAGATAAGTAAGAAACAGTTATATTCCCTTTTAAATTTAATTTAAGTTTCGTTTTTTCAAGAGACAAGTCTTCTCTGTATAACTTTGACATGATTGTCCTGAAACTCAATTGGTAGACCAGGGTGACCTCGAACTCAGAAATCTACCTGTTTCTGCCTCCCAAGTGCTAAGATTAAAGGTGTGTACTACCACCGCCTCCCCCCCCTTTTTTTTTTCTTTTTTATATTTTTTTTCTGGAATATCAGCAATTGAACACGGGGCTTCATGTATGTTACACTCTGACACTGAGCTACCTCCCAGCCCTAGTTTTGCTCTTTGTTTTGAGACAGCCTTTCAGTGAGTTTCCTAGGCTGGCATTAATACTTATGAGCTTTCTGCCTCAGCTCCTAAGCAGCCCGGGTCATTGGGCTGTACCATCAGGCTACAGGTTTGTTTTGTTTTGTTTTTTAATTCTATAATCTTGCTAATTTATAGAATATATTGCTTTTGAACCTAAGAAACCGCAGCCCTCAAATAGCTCAGCATTTCAAACCAACAGACAATGTCAGCCGAGTTTCTCTGTTCCAGTCCCCAGACTTTTGAGCCCCATGAAAGTCAACCTTGCTGCCTGGCAAGCTTTCAGGTCTACCTGTGTCCCATACAGTTCAAAAAGAACTCACCAAAAGGTTCCTTAGCATCTTCTTGCCCTGCCTTCCATCCCTCGCTATGGACACTTGACTTTTCACCTTCCTACCACAACCTCCCTCAACTTCTGTCTCTCTCCCTCTTCCAACCCCTGACTCTTTTTTTCCTGTCCCCTTTCCCCATGAGAAAGCCAATTCTACCTCCATGCCCCACCCCTTCTCCCGAAGCTCCCACTAGGGCTTTCTTTCCATCCAGCCCCACCCCCTGAGTACCACGTTATTTCGTTTCCATCACTTACTTCTCATGAGTGCCTATCCAATCAGCTCTCTTCCAGAATAGAGCCGTGTACTGTGCTCATCTTGCTGATTAGATTAACACCCTAGCCTTTCATGAGTTTGCATAGCTTCCCCTTCTCCAACAACCCATGCTTCTGTCTCACACCACACCACAGCTACCATGACATCTGCCTGAATCTCTTTTTCAGGTCGTAACAGTCAGCAGGCTCCAAGAGTTCATGTGATCAACCTTGAGTATGTGTTTGTGTGTGATTTCCAATGTCTTCACCTTAACATGATAACCTATGATAGTTTTGTTAATTCTTCAAGAACTTCATACACGTATACACTTTATTTCGATCATATTCATCCCCCCACTTTCTGCATAACTTCTCCTATTCCCTACACACTTCCAGTTTTGTGGCCTTGGGTTTTATTTGTTTGTTGATTTCTTCCTCCTCCTTCTCCTCCTCCTCTTCTTTTTTCTTCCTTCCTTCCTTCCTTCCTTCCTTCCTTCCTTCCTTCCTCTTCCTCCACATTTTCTAACCTACCAATTCCAGTTTGTACTACCCAAATATTCATGGCCATCCACCTACAGTGTAGAACCTACCAAAGACCACACTCATAAAAACTGACTTTTCCTTCCCCAAAAACCCACCAGCCACCAATAGCTCCTCAGCTAAAGGTGGGTGTTCATGAACCCATGATCCCCTCGCCTCTAGACTGAAATACTGAGTAGCGCCATCCAGCATATGCTTTGAGACACAGTCTCTCACTGAAAACAAAAATCCACGTTTGGTCAGCCTGGCTGGTCGATAAGTTCTGAGCCTCTGCTTGTCTCTGCAAACCCAGCCACTGTTGCCTTGCCATGCACATAGGTGCTAGAGAGCTAAACTCAGGTCCTCATCTTTGTGCAGCAGGCACTTTACTGTCTAAAGCAGTGGTTCTCAACCTGTGGGTCATGACCTCTTTGGGGTGGGGAGTCAAAACATCTTTTCACAGGGGTCGCGTATTAGATATCCTACATATCCAATGTATACATTATAATTCATCACAATAGCAAACTTACAGTTATCAGTTATGAAGTAGCAGTGGAATAATTTTATTGTTGGGAGTCAACCACAGCATAACGAAAGTTGAGAAGTACTGATACAAACCATCTCTGTCTTTAACCTTAATTTTATAACCCTGTACTCTTCACTGACTCCCAATGCTACATATCAAATTTCAGAGCCCCATATATACTAGGAAAATACTCTACCATTGGAGTACCTCCCCAGCCCTTCAGTCTTCTTGAAGTATCTCTTCCCTTGGCTTCCAGGAGGCAGCCTCTCGGATGGCTTCTCTGCCTGCCTTACCAGCCCCTGCTCCTTCTGTCTTCCACTTCTTACTTCCCAGGTTGGTCGTGATGGTGAGCCGCACCCCCTGACCTCATGCTTTCTCTTTGGGTTCTTGTAGACTTGACATGATTTCGAGGAGAATTCTGCAGAGATAACCAACCCCGCCTGCTCGCCTTTCCTAACCGCTGTCATTGCCTGTTGGACACTGTGAAAAACCCACCAACAATCCAGGATGGGTCATGCTAGGCTTATTATCTCTTCTCCAAAAGCTGCCCTTTGCCAGTTTCTGTGTCCTTCCAAGAAGCATCTGGGCAAACAGAACAATCAGAAAGTTTCCATTGTTTTCACCACCACCTGATGTTTACTTTGTTCTAGCTTAGCCGCTTTCATCTGCCTAGTTTCCAGATTCTGGGGGGGGGGGGGGGGGAAGAGGGGGGGTTGAGGGGTTCTTCAAAAGAACTCTCCATCCATCTCCATCTCTCCAAGTTATTACCTTCCTCAGGTACCATCTGTTACCTCCTGCCTGGACTCCTGCTGTGGCCCCCTGGCTAGTTCCTCTTTTGGTCTCTTAGCACTCCCAATATCCATAGTCCAACATACAGGCTGTGATCCCTTTTCATCTTAGTCTCTGAAGAAAAATCCCAGTTATTGAGGTGCTGTGGCTAATCTGGCCCCACATTCTCTGTCCAGCCTTTCTGTCCATGTGGTCTCCATCAGGTCATGGACTCCTCCATCACCACCTCCATGCATGCAAAGCCCTAGTTCTTCAAATCACTCTCCCTATCAAAATTCTACTGAGTGGGCTACAGGTGGAGCTCACTGGTAGAGGACTCTTCTAGCATGCAAAAAGTCCTGGGTTTGGTTCGCAGCCATGAAAAAAAAAAAAAAAGTCTTTCTAGATTATGAGTCAAATGAGTGGCTTTCTGATCTCCCATGTTTTCACACCTATCAACCCATCTTTGAGTTTCCTCTCCATCATCTTTTTAAAATAATTTATTTTTATTACATGTGCATTTATATTTTGCTTGCATGTATGCCTGTGTGAAGTTTTTAGAGCCCCTGAAACTGGAGTTACAGGCAGTTATAAGCTGCCATGTTGGTGCTGGGAATTGAACTCAGGACCTCTGGAAGAGCAGCCAGATGCTCTTAACCTCTGAGCCATCTCTCCAGCCATCTTGTTTATCTTAAAGAAGTAAACACAGTAGCAGCATTTTCCTTTTTACTTACTATTTGTTTGTTTATTTACTTATTTTGGAGTGGTGTAAGCATACATGCAAAACATCTCTACTGTGCTTCACACTCTCATATTCCTACCATGTCCTCATTTCTGCTCATCATAGGAATCTCCAAGTGGCAGAAAAGTTGAGATGTTTCCTACCATCTAAGAACATGGAAATCAGCAGGTCTGTGTTCTCCTTCGACCCTTATGCACTTTTCTTTAAGCTCCAGCAGCTAAAAGAGTTAAGTAGCAATTAGCTGTGGTACCTAACTTTAAGAATATCTAAGTGTATACAACCACTGGGCCCCTTTGTGAAGAGGCACTTGTTTGGAATTTGCTGCTTTATTAATCAGCGGTAGGAACAAGTCAGTAGGATATAAGCTCAAGAGAAGCAGTCAGACCTGTTTGTCTTAAAGCATCTGAATCACTTCTAGCTCAGTGTTGGAAGATTTATGTACCTTGCCTGTCACCAGTGAGGGCACAGCACAGTGACTGCAGTCAACAATGGTAGGCACTTACACTTTCAGGGAAACGTTTTCTCCTCTTAGGATATAATTGAACGATTTTCTATACCCAGCTGTAATATATATCCATGTGTTTGCCTAGCTTACATAGAATGTATCTTCAAGGGGGAGGGGGAGGTGTCTTTTTTTTCCTCTTCTCTAAGATCTGAGTCTTTCCTTTAATAAAGTCCCAAGGGAGCATGCTCCATAGAAAATATGAAACCTGCAGGAAGAAACCTATGTACAGAGAGCATAGCATGCCCCTCTGCCTACCTCAGTGACTGAGAACACAGCTTAGTCTTTGTCAAGGCCAGTCCCATCCCAGATATCAGACTCAGAATGGGTCTCACTGCCCTTCTTTCCAGTGAGTTCAGCACTAAATTAAGCAGAAGGTAACCTAAAAAGGTATTCTCTTTCCTATTCAAATATTGCACTTTGAATTTTTCTTTTTATTCATGTACTTATTATTTTTAATCCTTTTGTGTTTTTTACTATGTGTTTTGTTTTGAATTTTTGTGATACACTGTAGCTCAGGCTAGGCCTTACTATGTAGACAAGGCTGCTCTCAGACATTCAAGAATCTTCCTGCCTCAGCCTCCTGAATGTTCAGATTTTAACTGTGAGTGAACATGCCCATCCTACTTTGTATTTCATGTGTTTGTTTGTTTGTTTGTTTGTATGTTTAGTAACAGGGCTATATATAGCCAAACCTGGCCTTTAACTCACTTTGTAGCCAAAACTGGAGCTTCAACTCCTGTTCTTCCTGCCTCTACTCCTCAGTGCTAGAAGTACAGGCTTGCAGCACCATGCTCAGTTTATGTCGTACAAACTCAGGAGTTTTTACACTCTATGAATAGTTACATCCGTAGCTTTTTTTTTTTTTTTTCTTTCTAAGATAGGATCTTACTATGTAGCCCAGGCTAGCCTCAAATTGGTGAGCCTCCTACCTCAGCTTCCTAAATGCTAAGGTGACAGACATGTACCATTAGTTTAATAGCTCCTCTGATGGAAGAGAAAAAAACTCCTAATATTTCAAGATAATAAATGAACGTCAACTTATTTGCATGAGGACTTGACATGTTAGAGTGAAAATACACGTGTGGAAACACAGGCACTTCAGTTGAGAAAGATGTAGACACCCACACTCTGAGTTGTAGACACCCATTTTTCTGACCATTCTCCATCAACCTTGACTCTTATCCATTACTGGAGGTAACACTCTGATTTTATTCTGCTCTGTCTTTTCCTTTTCCTGAATATACCTGGGGCCTGTATCCAGACTCACTGACAACATTCGCCCTGAACATCAAGAGTGCCTTTGGACCACAGGTCAAATATCATGTTTGTAATAATATTTTTCAATGTTATTTAATTCTTTGACCTCATCCTGGACTTAAATGCAACCATTGGGGAAAACATATAAGCCACAATGGAGCTGACAACACTTTCTAAGCACTTTGGTCCCTCCACCAAAGGACCTGGAAGCCATAAATCTGATGATATCTTATGGACTTGAAATGAGGAAACTGGGCCCAGAGGAGATAGAGTCATTCGCCTGCTATCATGTGACAAGTGACGATAGGGTGAAGACTGGGACTCTCTAGCACTGTGCACGTTTTTCATCACATCTCTCAGAGACCTAGTGATTTCAAGAGGAAGAAAGGAAAACTGGAAGGATCAGATCCAAGCCCTTGGCAGATAGCCACCTCTCGTTAAACTGATGTTTTCCTTCTTGCCCTTTTATAGCACTAATAGAGAAAGGTACAAATGGAAACCTGGCTTGTATTTACCAAGGCTGTGTCAGTTCTTGGAAATGCTTGCTAGCCCAGCATGGTAGGCAGAAGCAGGAGGAGCTCAAGTTCAAGAGCAGCCTAGTTTACATAGTATAATTCCAGACCATCCAGGGCCACATAACAAGATTCCATATTAAAGAAAGAAGGAAAGGAAGAAAGGAAGGAAGGAAGGAAGGAAGGAAGGAAGGAAGGAAGGAAGGAAGGAAGAGAGGGAGGGAGGGAGGGAGGGAGGGAGAGACAGAGAGAGAGAGAGACAGAGAGACAGAGAGAAAGGAGTCACACATATACACAAATACAACATAAGAACTTAAGAACTTTAGGGGCTTAGAAAATAATTTCAGTGTAAGAATAAGTGACTGTGGAGCATTTGACATCAAAGGGGGCATCTACATCACACCCTCTCCCTAAGGCTCAGACCCCATCAAAGAAAAGGGTGCAGAAAGAGAGTAAGAACCAGAGATTGGGGATGACTAGATGAGACAGTGTCTTGTGGGCATGGCAGAGCCACTGCACACATGAGTACACAGCAGTGGTAGTCTTGGCTACACAAGACTCCCACAAGATTGAGCACCCATCAACTTTCTAGCCTGGAGTGGGAAAGATTCATGGAAAGTCAAAGGCTTCCTGGGAAAAGAGTCAATTTTCTTCAAGGGTATGGGTCTGGTAGGCCCATCATACTTCAATGGATGGCTCTCTCTCTCTCTCTCTCTCTCTCTCTCTCTCTCTCTCTCTCTTTCTATATATATATATATATATACACATACACATACAAATATACATATACATGGTTTCATTTCAGATAAAACAATGAAATTGAGCCAGGTTGGATCATTCACTAGTCACTGATGGAGCTAGCCTTGGCATGCAGGCTACCTGGTTCAGAGTATACATTCATTTCTACTACATTGTCAGAGGTGGAATAATAGGTGAGTGATTGCTCCAGAGACATCCCTGACCTCTGCAGCCTAGGTCTCAGATCAAGATCTATCTGGGTCTCCCTCCTTTTCCATATGATAGGTACTTCTGAAGTGTTCCCCCACTGTCTGGTCTGTGATCACAGAACCTGCAAAATGGAGGAAAGCTGAGGAGTCCAAGAGCATCACCAGCTATAGAAGGTGAGGCCAACCTGATCTATGCGAGAGCTCATTTCAAAAAGAAACCAAAATGAATAAGCAAGAAAAGGAAAAATTGACCACACACAAGCTGGGCCCTACCCATCACCCTCATCACTTCCCAAGCCAACAGCATCTATGACCTGTGTCCTCAAGAGCCCATTTCAAATGCTGGCCCAACAGCCTCTAAGCCAAGCACAGCAAGCTTGGAATAAAAACCAAACCCACCTAGCAGCGAAGTATATAAATATGAAAAACCTTGAAGACAACCTTCTATGTACCTATTAACTCTTTCCAACCACCCCCCAATGGAGAAGGGAATTGTGTCAAACCTCCTGACTCCACCCTCTTACACCTCTCCTCCCCACCTCACCTTCATTGGACAGAGAAAGCAACTCAGTTCCCTACCAAAAGCAAACACACCCCTGCTTTCTTCTTCAGGCCCATATGCATAGTTTCAACAGGGCCAAATCATATTAATTAACAGTAGCCAGTCTCTTTTAGATCTGGGATGAAAGGCAAGAGGCCACTAAGAATGTACCACTATTAATATTATTATTATTATAATTATATTTTATGACTGTTCTCCTAGTCTCTACTGCTCAACCCCGGTTAATTTCTCCATTATGAAAAGAGAGTACTTTTATTGGATCGAGTGTTGGGTGATTAGTTTGGTTGAGTTTTACCAGCCTAGACGTAATTAAAGACAGCAAGTCTCCACGTGGCATCTGGAGCTCCGTCATAACTCAGGTGTGAGGCAAGCAAACAGTGGAAAGGAAAACTACCTTTCTCTGGAGGTTATCAGGTCAACTTACCCTCCCTCGATCCTGGAAGGGGCCTTTCTTTCTTTCTTTCTCTTTCTCTCTCTCTCTCTCTCTCTCTCTCTCTCTCTCTCTCTCTCTCTCTCTCTCCCTCCCTCCCTCCCTCCCTCCCTCCCTCCCTTCTTTCTTTCTTTCTTTCTTTCTTTCTTTCTTTCTTTCTTTCTTTCTTTCTTTCCTCTTTTCTTTTCAGAGCTCGGATTGAATTCCAGGACCTTGTTGGTGCTTGGCACATGCCATACCACTGAACTGGATCTACCCTGTCATCTGCTTTTACGACTTTTAAGACAGAATCTTGATGAGTTACCCAGACTTACCCTGAATATACTCTATATTCCAGGTGGCCTTGAACTGTGGCCCTTCTGCTTCAGCCTCCCAAATAGATGAAGAGACAGAACTGTATCACCAAACCCAGCTTCAAATTGCAATCTCAATCTCTCTCTGTCTCTCTCTCTGTCTCTGTCTCTCTCTCTCTCTCTCTCTCTCTCTCTCTCTCTCTCTCTCTCACACACACACACACACACACACACACAGAAAGAGACAGAGAGAGAGAGAGAGAGAGAGAGAGAGAGAGAGGAGGGAGGGAGAGAGGATCGTGCCTGGTTGGCCAGGAATTCAAGTTCACTATGTAAAACATATAAAACAGGCTGGCCTCAAACTCAAAGAGATCTGCCTACCTCTAACCCTCTTCCTCCCAAGTGCTGCGATGACAGTCATGCACCACCATTTCTCAGCTCAGAAATCAACAGGGCCAAATCATATTAATTAACAATAGCCAGTCTCTTTTAGCTCTGGGATGAAAGGCAAGAGGCCACTAAGAGTGTACCACTATTATTATTATTATTATTATTATTATTATTATTATTATTATTATTATATTTTATGGCCATTCTCCTAACCACTACTGCTCAACCCGGTTAATTTCTCCATTATGAAAAGAGGGTACTTTTATTTGATAGAGTGTTAGGTAATTTTTTAAAGCCAGACTTTCCATGTGAGCGATTATCCTGGGCTCCTGAAAATTGCTGATGACCACCAAGCGATCAAGTCTAAACATAACCCGCCTCTGCCATGAACATTCCCCGAGGGATCCACAGCCCTGAGTGTTGTGCTCAGTTGTCAATCCAGCCTTGACCTTTGCCTGCTCTGAGATGTGGGTCGAGTAACTGAACCTTTTGGGAGAGAGGGTTAAACGGTGATGCTGCCTTGTGAGAAAGAAACTGAACACAGTCACTCAGCAAAAAGAGCCATTGGAATGGCACCTAAGGAAAACAACTCAGAAGCCAAGGGTGTAGGGCTCCAAGACCTTCTTGTCATTGGCTTTTTAAAATAGAATCTCACTATGTTTCTCAGGCTGGCTTTGAACTTATGGTCCTACCTCAGCCTCCCTTGTGCTGGGACTATAATTGTGTACAACAACCATGCCCAACTTGGCTTCTGCTTCTGTCTGAGGATCGGCCTCTTGTAGCACAGGGTAGAAGGTAGTCACACAGCTCTGGAAATGAAACTGGAGTTAACTTAGCTTCTCTGAGCCTCTCTGTCTGTGCTCCTGGGTAAATCCGGGGTAATAATCAGTGTATCACAGGACAGTTAGGAGTGCAGAGTGAGACACTATGTCTATGTAAAGCACACCAAGTACTCAGTGCTCAGGGTGGTCACGTATCAAGCACAGAGATGGAGCCACAAGTGGCTTATTAATATTTCCTGATATGGTAAAATACTATGTTTCCAGACTCGTGGTCATCTCCCACATAAGTGGCAAATTTGTTCAACCAACTCCTATGTGCACACACCTGTAATCTTAGCATTTAGGAAGCTGAGACAAAAGGATCATGAATTAACAGTCAGTTTGGGCTACATAAAGACTCTGTCCCAAAGCAGGGTGTGGTAAGATGCTTGGCAGGTAAAGTATCTGCTACCAACTTTGATGACATGAAATCAAATGTCCAAGTCCATGATGGAAGGACAGCAAATTGTCCACTGGCTGACCACATGTGGCATAGCACACACACACACACACGCGCACACACACACACACACACACAAATATATATATATAATATATTTGTATATTTTTAGACTTCATTGTGCTAGGTGCTAAAAGACCCTAAAGTTTTCTGTTCAAATAATATTATATCTTGTCTGGAAATATAAATCAGTGGTACAGTGCTTGCCTCAAATGGGTAAAATCCTGGGTGCTATTTCCCCAGTACCACAAGAACCAACCAAAACAAAAACATTCTATCTCCTGGTACCTAGAAGTCACACAAGACCCGCTTGCTTAGTTGACATGTGAAAGCATTAAAGATTTGTCTGTTGTGCAAATCCCAACAAAGAACAATAACATGAAGCCTTTACACATCATCAAATCTTTGGCTCAAGAGTTCATCAGCTCAGACTTAGCCTGGAGTGCGATGCAGAGAAAAAAGGAGCAGGTGACGTCAGCCCAGAGCACAGGGTTCTACTGACAGCAAGGCTTTACAGCTAAATGAAAATGAGAACAGAGGCTCAGCATCACTGACAACTGCACAAAACAAAGCAGGTAGGGACTGGAGAAGACAGAAGAGAGTTCAAGGCAGACCTCACACTTATCTCACAAGTGCACAAATACCATAGCAGTCAGGTAGACTTCAAGAAACAACCTCCAGTTTGATCTTACCTCCCACCATGCTTGAGATTGGGACTCTTTGTTGCTCACCAGTGTGAATGCCAGGCTCACTGGCCTGAAAGCTCCCAACAATTCTCCTGACTCTGCTCTTTCATAGGGATGTCTCAGCGATAGAGGGTATGCTTAGCTTGGGCAAGGAGGGTCATGAGTTCAAGGCCAGTCTGGAATACATAGTGCAATTCCATTTATCGCTTGCTATAGTAGTTCTGGGATTTCTGGTGCACGCTGTGGCATCCAGCTTTAGTGGATTCTGTGGCTTCACACTCAGGTTCTCATGCTTTTATGCACTGAGCTGAGACTCTGTAGCCTGAAACTCATGCCCTTAAGATCACCACCATCTCAGACTATTAGTACTGCTACATCCTGCAACCTGCAAGAAAGAACCGTATTTTTTTAAAGTACAGAATTAAAAATCACTTCACTCTTAACTCTTCTCACACCCCCACCCCCACCTCTCTTCCCGGACAAGGTTCGTGTAAGCATAGGCTGGCTCCAAACTTCCTATGTAGCCAAACTATGACCTTGAACTTTTGATTCTTCTGCCTCCAGCTCCCCAACTTCCAAGTGTTGATTCTCGGTACACACCAACCATGCTTTATTTTTGCAGTGCTGGATGACCCCAGGGGATTCATGCATGCTAAGCAAAGACCCTACCCAATGAGTCCTGGCCTCATGGCAGCACCTTTCAATAATACCACAGGAAGTTTTGGTGAGGATTTCTGCACAGTGGCAAAGAAGCTCAATTATCCTTGGGAACTAATCTCCAATGTGGCAAAGGATCGTTTCCCCCTCATCTGCTTAGCTTCCAATGAGCTATGACTGGCTGCCATTGACTTCCTCGAATCTGCTAAGACTCCTTAAAGTCCCTTTCAGAGGTACCAGCCAATCCTTTGGCCACATAATGCCCCACCTATGCTACAGTTACATGCAGGGTGGTAGCCAACATCGAGCTGGAGCCATGGTAATTAAAAGGCTAAAAGGTTGGGCTGGAAGAGTACATGGACCTCTCTATTAGACATTCCATATTTTGTGTGGACAGTTTGATCCTTTAAGCTCTGAAAACACCCAGAGGGCAAACTGTCGGCACCCTGCACAAGAAGTTTGCCCTCAACAAAATGACCTTCAAGTTCCTAAATGGTTTCATATTATTTTTAGGTCTCTGTATACATATTTCTCTTTGGTCATCCCCTGACATCTTAAATGCATTTATTTGCTGATAGGATTTGCCCTCTCTGGCCAAGAGCCACTGATTAACATCTAGTCTGCAAACCATGTAGAAATGTAATCCTTAACAAAATGGGACAAGTTTCCTGCAAGCCAACACATTGTATTGATTTGCAAGCCTTAGTCCTACCCGGGCATCCACTCCCAACAAGTTACAGCTGCCTTTCCCCAACAAAAATTCATATCGTCCATCCAAACTTTGGAATAGGCTGGAATCCTCCTCCTTTTTGGTGGAGGTGCATATGTGTGTGGAATGTGTCTGCATGCAGAGTGAATGGAAGCCAGAGGTCAATATCTGGGTCACTTCTTAAGTCACTCTCCACCTTAGTTTTTGAGACAAGTGTCACTCACTGAACCTGGAGCAATCCCCAGGGTTCCACCTGTCTCGACCTCCCTTGTCCTGGGATTACAGACATGCGCTACTATGCCTGGCTTTTTGTTTGTTTGGTTGGTTGGTTTTGTTTCGTTTTTCCAAGAGAGAGGTTCTCTCTGTGTAGCCTTGGAACTCACTCTGTAGACCAGGCTGGCCTTGAACTCAGAGAGATCCACCTGCCTCTGCCTCCAGAGTGCTAGGACTTAAGGCAGGCACCACCCCATGCCTGGCTTTTTATATTTGGTTGCTGGAGAGCCTAACTCAGGCCCATGTGAGCCATCTCTCTAGCTTGAGTTACTTTTTTTTTCATACCCTTAGTAGGCTGGGGCTGAGGATGCCGTTCAGTTTGTAGAGAGCTTGCCCAGCACAAAGAAAACCCCTAGCACCACATAACTAGGCCTGAAGGCTCACACTGTAATCCTTGCACTTAGGAGACAGAGATGGCCAGACGTTCAAGACCACCAGCTACTTTGTACATTGGAGGGTAGCATGGCCCACACAAGATTCTGTTCAAATCACAAAACAAGAAAAAGCCAATGGCTGATGGGGGTGGGGGGGGAGCGCCCTTCTATCCCACTGACAGCTCTTTGACAAGACTGGGGTGGCCCTCAGCTCGGCTCCTTCTGAGCAGAGACAGAAAGGACACTAGTTCTCTTAGTGATGCCTTTATCTAGATCCTGACAACTTTCTCAGCAGTCAACTAACTTGGGGTTTCCCTGAAGTTCAAGATTCACACCACTGTAGACTTTTCTGTTGTTTTACTGTTTAGAGCTGAGATATACCAACACTCCCACAATCTAGGGCAGGCCCCTGGGGACAAGACTTTCTGTGTCCTTGAGTAACTCAGATACATCCCCAGAGCTTCAGTTTCCCAGGCCATAGCAGAGAGAGAACGTGGGCCAACAGTACACCTTAGAGAGCTAGTCGGGTGGAAAGAGTGGATTGGTGTGCACCTCGGGTTTTTTCCCTCCTCTCCTTTCACCTTTGTTCAGCCAGCTGGCTCAAAGGGCAGACATTCTGCCAGCGCTCTTCTATCTGGGGTAACGGAAAGCAGAGACACCTTATCCCTAAACTTCACCTTAGCCATGGCTGTAGTTTAAAACCTCCACACTCCTCAGAGCTTCGGGTGATCAGCAAAGCAGGTCACATGGATTCCATGGCCTTTAAAACCAATATTACCACCGGCTTGCCTCAGGCCAGGGTGGTGCATGCCATTAATCCCAGTACTAGGGAGGCAGGAATAGGTGGATCTTTGAGTTCGAGGCCAGCCAGGTCTGCAGAGTGAGTTCCAGGTCAGTGCTACACAGAGAAACCCTATTTGAAAAACCAAAGGAAGGGGAAAAATCCTTACCTTCTGTTGATATGCTTGGAAGCAGGGGAAATGGTCCAGCTCTGAAATCCAGGAGGCAAAGCTAGGGATGCAGAAGGTCCATGTAATATACAAACTGGATCACTGGCCCCTGATAGAGCAAGAGGGTATGATGTGATGGGTGGGGCAGCAGCGACGTAAAGGAAGCTCCCATCTCTTCAGTCACTTAGAAGTCTAAGTGGCAGCTCTGGACCCCCGATCCAATTATAGAAGCATGGACCTCCATTTCTGCCCTATCCGCAAAGTCAGAGTGGAGCATCCAGATTTGCTCAAGCAGCAAGCCAGAGGCCCATTCACAATTTGATTGTTCCCAGGCACATATCGTTAACCAACAAGATGATGGGTAACCACTTAAGGGACGGTTGACACCATGTGAGTTGGATTGGATGCCTATACTTAACATTCATTATTAAAAGCTGAAAAGATTCTTTCTCCTTTTGTTTTTCTGCCCACCTGCTCCTTCCTTCTACCGCACATTTTTGCCAGTGCTGGGGATGGAACCCAGGGCCTTGTAGATGCTAGGTAAATGCTCTTACATCTGCAGCCCAGAACCCTGGCTCTTACCTGCTCCTCGTCCACTATAGTCTGAAATTACATCCAGCGAAAACCCTCTTAGGCAATGGCCCAGTCAGAAAAGTGCTGCCATGCAATCCAGATGACCTGAGTTCAATTCCCAGCACTCACTGAACAGCTGGGCTTAGCTGTATGCCTGAATTCTCAGCGCTGAGGAGGCAGGGACAGAAGGATTCCTGGGGCTTGCTGGCGAGTTAGTTTAGCCCAATAGGCAATCTCAAGGCTCAGTGATAGACCCTATCTCAAAAAAAAAAAAAGAAAAAAGAAAAAAAGAAAGAAAGATAAGGAAGGAAGGAAAGAAGGAAGGAAGGAAGGAAGGAAGGAAAAAAGAAGGAAAAAGGAAGGAAGGAAGGAAGGAAGGAAGGAAGGAAAAAGGAAGGAAGGAAGGAAGGAAGGAAGGAAGGAAGGAAGGAAGGAAGGAAAAAAGAAGGAAAAAGGAAGGAAGGAAGGAAGGAAGGAAGGAAGGAAGGAAGGAAGGAAGGAAGGAAGGAAAGGGAAGGGAAGGGAAGGAAGGAAGGAAGGAAGGAAGGAAGGAAGGGGAAGGGAAGGAAGGAAGGAGTGATTGACGAAGGCACATAACATTGACTGACCTCTGCCCTCCACAGCAGTCATACATGCATACTTACAAACACACAAACCCTTCCAGTTGAGTAAAATCTTACCGTGCAAATGTCTCTATTACACTTGTACACTTATTTTTTTTCCTGAGGATGGAACCCAGGGCCTCATGCCTGCTGAGGAAGCTCTCGTCTATCAGTGAGCTACTCCAACCACTAGCCACCACTGCAATCTTCATTTTAAGACAGGGTCTCAAGCATTAGACAGAGGTTGGGGACCCCTACGGAAGAGTTAGGGGAAAGATTGAAGGACCTGAGGGGGATGGTGACCCCACAGGAATACCAGCAGTGTCAACTAACCTGGACTCCTGGGAGCTTGCAGAGACTGAGCCATCAACCAAAGAAAATCCTCTCCCCGCCCCCCACGCCCAGCACATATGCATCAGAGGCCTACCTTGTCTGGCCTCAGTGGGAGAGGATGCAACTAATCCTGTAGAGACTTGATGCCCCAGGGTCAGGGATACCAGGGTGTGTGTGTGTGTGTGTGTGTGTGTGTGTGTGTGTAACCTCTCAGAAGGGAGGAGGGATGGGGAAGAACTTTAGGAGGAGGCAACATTTAAGATGTAAATAAATAAAATAATGAATTAATTTTAAAAAGAAGAAAAAAAAAAAAAAGACAGGGTTTCAAAAACTTGCCCAAGCTGGCCCTGATCTCTTCTCTTCCCAGGAATCCTTCTGTCTCTGCCCAGCCCTGAGGTTATAGACACATACACACTGACATGCCAGCTTTATATGTGAGTGTGGGATTTGAACTCAGAACCTTCTTTTTGTGCAGCAAGCACTTTACCAGAGGACACATCCTCACAGTCTCTGCTATCTGTGTGTCTTCTATGTGCATGTGCATGTATGTATTTGTTGTGTAACTACACATGACCATGTGGAGGCCGGAGGATAATCTCAGGTGTCATTCTTCAGGCATTGTCCACGATGTTTTTAAGTAGGATCTATCACTGGCCTAGATGGAGGAGGCTGCTCTTAGCTGGCCAGCCAGTTCTCCTCTGGAGCTACACTACTGGGCATACCACCACGATTGGCTTGTTTACATTGGTTCTGGGGATCAAACTCAGGACTTCATGCTGCATGGCAAGTACTTTACCTACAAAGCCATCTCCCCAGCCTGGAAACCATTGTACTCAGTGGGTAATCTCAATGTCTCCTCTGAGAAAGGAACCCATTTGTGTTCAGAGAGGTAGAACATTGGCATTTATGTGTTTAACAAAACACAAGAAACAGTGTTACAAGCCCAGGCACTGAGCTGTGAGCAGGCTTCAATGACTGTCATTCTCTTGATGCCATTAACACTATTGTTGGGGCTAGACGCTTGGCTCCACGGCACCCAGCTCTGTAGCCTTACACTTAGCAGATGTGAGCCTTTGGACAAATTACTTGCTTTTTCTGGAATATTCTTTATTCATAATAGAAACAAGAGCTTTATAGAGTTTTTGTGAAAGAAATCAAGTGAGAAAATCCACTCAAGGAACCAAGTACCGGTGGCAGTTCCTGTGATGACCTTGGTGGAAGGTCAGCTACAGTTTGCCAGTAGTTTGTTGTGGTGCCAGCTCTATGTGCTGCGTGGGACCAGCCTCGCATACACTTGTCCTTTCCATTGTCTGCTCTGAGAAATCTAAGGTCCTAAGAACTGAACTGAACAAATGATCAAATGATCTATGTTCCTGTCCTTTAAACAAGTTTTTAAATTGTGTGTGTGCGTGTGTGTGTGTGCGTGTGTGTGTGTGTTGGTGCACACTTGCCATAGTGCTTGTGTGAAGGCCAGAGGACAACTTGTGGGAAATAGACAGAGGTCCTGAGGTATTTGACAGTGAATCCTATCACTTGCCTATTGGTGACATACAAGGGGATGCAACACCCTCTTGTTATCTTTAAAGGCACAGAGAGTGCCCAAGAAGCACAGATATGCATGCAGACAAAACGGGCACAAGCATAAAACAAACAAAACAAACAACAAAACCCACTTTCTCGGCAGCCACAGGGAACCCCTGAAGATGTTCCTTGTAGTGAAGAGTACTCTCAGCTTTCAGATTTAAACAGGTTAGTTTGTAAACAGGTCAGTTTACAGGGCTTTTATGTGATGACCTTTCCAGTTGAAATGGAGTTTTAGTGACCCTCAAATAACAACTGCCAGGAGGATTCTTGTGAATCCCAGGCCAGCCTGGGCTACAGAGTGAGGTTCTGTCTTAAAGATAAAATGAAGCAACTGTTATCTTTAAGCTCCTCCCACCCCCATCCCCAGGGAACAACTTACAGTGACACTTGAGGTCAACTGTCCCAAAGACTGCCCACCTGTGACCAATTCAACAGCATAGGTGATTGCTATTTCTACTCCGTCTTTAAAATGTTTTAGGCTGCACGAGAGACGTAGCTCAGCCTCAAGGTACTTGCTTAGCGTGAAAGAGGACTTGATTGCAAGCCCGATAATAAATAGTGTTTGGGGACTTTATAAATGCAGTTCGTAAGTATTAGCCAGTTTTATCACGGGGGGGGGGGAACAAGAGAACAAAACTTTCATTTTCCTGTTAGTTTCTTGTGCCCACAGACCTTCCTACCCACCTTCACCAACCCCTAGGTAACCCAGATAAGCTGGTTTCTTTGTAGCCCTGTCTCTGCAGCTACATCACCCTCAGATCAAGCCACAGAATCAGGTCCCCTTTCAGGGCGCAATGGCTTCATGTCCTTACTCATTACCCTGAGCCATAAAACTCACATCCCAAAGCTGCTTCCCTGATAACACAATGTCCCTTTCAGGTGTTGACACAACCTTTAGGCTCTTGCTGGGGACCAGACCCCTCCCACAAGGGCAGTGAGATGGGTGTTTCCTAGGGCATGGCTTTTGCTCAGCTCCAGGCCTATGGGACAACAGGATGGGTGGGGTGAGGGGACCCAGTCTCCAAATCCCCTCTCCAATGCTCAGCCTGACAAACCGTGCACACAGACATGACAGGGGATTGTAAAAATGCACCACAGACAATGTAGCTAATGTACCAGGGTCCCCTGCAAAGGAGCCAAGGGCCAGTCAGGAAGGAATGTGACCAAGGCACCCGGAAAGGAACTGCTTTTGTGAACACTGGTTTACTTCCTCTGTTTATCCCCTTCTCCAATGGGAAAGAGAGAGAGACAAGGGGAAAGAAAGGTTGGATGCTGGCTGTACTCCGAGAATAGCCCGTGAGCCATTCATTCAGGCAGGATTTCTTTACAGGATGGATGAGCCAGGCGGCCCAAATCAGCAGGACGAGTAAGTCCCATGTATTCAGCTCCAGAGGGGCCTGGACACAGTTCAGATAGAGCAGAGAATCCAAAGGCAGAGATTCTGACTCCTGTGTGGAACTGCCAGTCAGGCAACGCAGGTTAATTTATGTTCAGTAAGGTAGCATGCAGCGGCACTGAGGTGAGGAGCCACCAGACCTTCGGGAATCTTCTGGATCCTGTCACTCGAGGATTCTCAAATGCCACTTTTCAAAATTCTAGCCTTCCCTAATAAAGAATTCTCAAAATAGTAACGAAGATGTAGCTCAGTTAGCACAGTGTTCTCTTAGCTTGCATAAAGCCCTAAGCTCAACACTGAGCATCGCAGAAACCGAGTGTAGTAACGTACACCTGTGATGGTAGCCCTTGAGAAGCAAAAGCAGGGGGATCAGAAGTTCAGTCACCCTGGCTACATAAGGAATTCCTGAACATCCTGAGCTCTCGACAGAGAAGTCAGGGAAAGAGGGAAGGATGAAGCGGGGTAAGGAGGGAGGGAGGGAAGGAGAGATAGAGACAGACAGACAGACAGACAGACAGACAGACAAAGAGAGACAGAGAACAAAGTACTTATAAAGAATATGCTTTTAAAAACATTTGTATGTGTGTGTGTGTACTCACACACACATGCGAGCACAGGCATGCTTGTGTGTACGCCTATGTGACATACTAAAGCCAACCTCAGGGTCTCCACCTCCTAGCACTGAGATGACCACCTCTCACCACCACTCCAGGCTTTTGTGGGGCCGAGGCTCAAACTAAGTCCTCAAGTTTATACAACACACAGCTTACCAACTGAGCTCTCTCCCGTCCCCGAAACAATCACCTTTAAATGTTGGAGGATAAATAGTCGTGTCTGAAGGCAGGCTGGAAATAGCCCCAGTTCTACCTGAAGGACTAACCCAGAGGCCCAGCCATGAACTCCCCACAGTTTATGCAGCTCCTTTTAAAGGGGAATAACAAGATTAATGTCACAAAGTAAGACTGACGTCACTGGCCTCTTAATCTCTCTATTTCCTGGTATTGTTTTCTTTTCTCTTTATTTTTTTTTTCAGATTTTTTGAGACAGTCTTACATAGGAACTCAGGCTGGCCTCTAACTAAACACAATCCACCTGCCTCAGCCTTCTTAAGAGCTAAGATTACAAGTATAAGCTACCATGCCTGGTTTATCTTAACATCTATTTTTTTTTAAGAATTTATTTATTTATTTTGTGTAAGTACACTGTAGCTGTCTTCAGACACCCATATGAGGGCATCAGATCTCATTATGGATGGTTGTGAGCCACCATGTGGTTGCTGGGATTTGAACTCATGACCTCTGGAAGAGCAGTCAGTGCTCTTAACCACTGAGCCATCTCACCAGCCCAACATCTTTTTTTTTTTTTTTTTTAAAGACAGTTTTTAGCAATAGTGGTACACACCTTTAATCCCAGCACTCAGGAGACAAAGACAGGCGAAGGTCTGTGAATTCTAGACTAGCCTGCCTGGTCCACAAAATGAGTTCCAGGACAGCCAGGGCTACACAGAGAAACCCTGACTCAAAGCAAAAAAATAATAAGCAAATGAATATATAACTAAGGTTTTATTTATTATGTGTGAGTGTGGATGTGTACGTACATATACATGTTTGTGCACACCCACAGGGCACAGCCCACATGTAGAGATCAGAGGACAACTTATGGAAGCCAATTCTTCTTACTAAGTTCTTTTCATTGTGTGGATTCAGGGGATCACCCTCGGGTCATCAGATTTAGCAACATGCATCTTTACGTGAACAAAATTCAACCTAGATACTCAATAGGTATTTACTGAATATGGGACAGCTTTTTTTGTTTAATTTTTTGTTTTGCATGTGTTGTTGTTTTACTTTGTTCTTGGAGGACAGAGTGTCACTTTTTAGCTCAGCCTGCCTGAGAACTCACCTGGTAGCCCAGGCAGGCCTCTAACTGAAGGCAACATGCCTGCCTCTGCTTCCCCCGTGCTGTGACTGGAGGCACGAGCTGCCACAACCATCTTAGAAAGTGCTTCCATCCAGTGATATTTACTCCGTGGACTTCCTAAACAGCAGAGCTGGATTTTTTTTTTCCCCTGTGATGTTAGCCTTTGACATGTTTTAAAGAACTAACCCAAGTCAGAGGTGTTGACTGATGACTGTCACTCAGCACCAGGGAGGATGAGTCAGGAGGATGGCCTAGAGTTTGAGACCAGCCTAGGCTCCACAGTGAGTACCAGGCCAACCCAATCTACAGTGTGAGACCCCATTTAAAACAATACCTATGTCAAATCATTGTCTCTTTTCCCTTCTCCCAAACTCCATATTATATCTCAAATATTTTTCTGTGGCTAAGCTGATACAGTTTTGAAAATTGAGATCAAACAGATTGAAGACTGACCGAGGATACAGTTTACTCAAAAGTGCTTCAGCAGTGTCTTGGTTCTTGTCCTGATTTCTCAGATTAAACCTTTACCAACATCGTTGCTCTTCTGAGCTCTCTCTTTCTCTCTCCCTCTCTCCCTCTCCCTCAATCTCTCTTTCTCTCTCTCTAAGAAAGCCAAAAAACAAAACCAAAACCTACCAGATCCACATTCCAAAGGAAACTTGAACCACTATCCTCTCCCTCTATAGATATTTTACAAAGCTTTTGCATCATCTTCTAGAAACAGCTTTGAAAATTAAATCGAAGTATGCCATGATGAAATGACAAAGAACTGGTGCTGTACTGTTGCTACCTTATCTAAAAACAAAGGGAAGCTCAGGCTGGCTAGCCTTGGGACTTTTTTTTCCCTGTGTCCTCCCCTACCCCCCCACCCCACCCCCTTTACTCCTTCTCACTCCAGGAATGTCAAGAATTTGAATTCCTTGTTCTTAAGGTGAAAGGGCATTAACACAAATGGTCTTAGGAACAGAAGCAGGGAATCCTGAGAGGTAGAACCCAACCTGATGATAAAATCCCCCAGGTTCAAATCAACCCTCTTTCCTAGGTTCCTCAACAGGGTTCTGCTTCCAAGGACCCTGCTTCCTAGATATGGTTGGAGAACAGTATGGGGACTGTTGGTCATCAATCAGGAGCCAGCATGCTCTCCACTGCACATCATTTCTCTTACTATTTATTTCAACATTCAGCTTTAGACTAAAAATACTTGCCAAGAAAGCAAAAGCAGTTAATAACAGATTTGTAAGTGTGTGCCAGAGTTACACGTTCTGTCAGAGGGCAGAGGGAATATACAGCAGGTTTCAAATGGGTTACTTCGTGTTGTGCAGACATCCCAGTCACCCCTCCACTGCTGTGTGATTCAAACAGTAGCAAAGCAAACTGTGAATGAACTGAGAAGCAACTGGCTAGCTTGCAGTGTCAAAGAGGAATAATCCCCTGACTGTAGTTATACCTGGAAATCTCAGCCAGGGCGTTTGCCACTCTTCCTTTAAGATTGTCCCCGGAAGATACCCAAGAACAGCCGGCATCTCACCAGAGCACCCAGAAGCTGCACCTGACCAGGGATAGACTTCTCTAAACAACAGTAGAACTCACAAGTCTCTCATTCAAGGAATGGATATCTGCCTGCCGAGTTCACATGATCTCCAGGTGAATAACTACCATATTTGCTTTGGGACGCTTCAAAAGAAAGCAACCCTGAAATTAGCTAGTGCTACCAAATTCTATGAGAGCTTGGCCATCACTTTGATACAATGTTACTTTGTTGTTTTAAAATATTTTAACTTTATTATTATTTTTATAGTATTATTCCAACAGACTGTTTAAAGGCAGTGATCACTAATACAGAACACACAGGGGCTAACAGTCAGCCAAGTGGCCCTCAGGACCAGGCCTGTCAGTGGCCAGGTCGCTGACATGCACATTGGTAGCTGGTACGTTGCTACCTTCATAGCTTAGGCTGCAAGAGAAGTGACAAAAAGACAGGTACCGCCGGGCCCATAGAAGCTATTTAATAAATACCATCAAAAAATAATAATAAAAGGAAAAATAAACCCTCCAGAGTACATCCACCTTAGGTCAACTGAAAGCAAGCTAGTTTGCTCAACCAAAAATCCAGAGAGAAGAAAAAAAAAAAAATTAAAACAAAAACAAAAAAAGCAGTTCCTAACACTAGCAGTAAATAAATTTATACAACAATTCAGTCTGTATAATATGATGAAATAAATCTACATCTTTTCTTATTTTGGTGCTTCTGAATTATACATACAAACAACAATTACAGGGACTGATTCACAGAGCATGTAGGCCTAGGCATGACATTCTCAAATCCTCAATTGGTGAGATTATACACCGATTGCCCAGATCTGAATTTTTTTTTTTTTTTTTGGAGAGGCTCACAGCCTGAAACAAATGATTTGCCTACAACCTTTTTTTTTTTTTTTTTTTTTTTTTTTTGTTTTTTATTTATTTTTTTTTTTTTTTAATTTCTTTTTTTTCTTCCCCCTCCCCTCATTTTTTTCTTTTTTTTTTTTTCTTTTTTCTTTTTTTTTTTTTTTTAATGCATCAAACAACTAAAGGGAAACAAAACTGACAGCGTGCCCATTTGGACATCAGACTTAGTTTCTTCTGTATCTCCATACCTTATTCTCCCTATATTCCTTAAAATTCTTGGCGTCCTTCATGCCTTTCTTACAGCTATCCAGGTACAATAAAGTCTTCCTCAAATGTACAGTATTTCTTACAATATAAGTTATATGCAATGTTCAGCAATATTTTTTTTCACAGCACTAGAGACCCTGTTAAATAGGGAATATGAGTCTGAATGGCTTATTCACAAATGGGATCCGGATTCAGTGGTTGGAACGCAGACACCACCAGGGAGCTCCTTTGAAAAAAGAAGCTAACATTTTGCTTTCTGTCTTCAAAAACACAGATCTGTCGCTTTCGGGCTTCATGATACTGCTCCTGCGAAAAACCGCAAGTAGAAGGGGTTGGAGGAACTCTTTCGCAGACTCAAGACTCCTCGTGCGTGTGGAGCAGGGCTCTGCCTATCTTAACCCATGGCGGTGACCATGCTGGATGGATGGTGAGGTCCGAAGGAGAGGCCGGAGGGTGGGTGCATGGGCGTCGGTGTGGTCAGCATGTGGCTGGAGTGGCTGAAGGGGGAGATGTGGCTCAGGGACGACATGTGTCTGGAGAGAGCGGCCGGGTTGAAGGAGCTGCTCTTGGGGAAGTCCTCCAGCGCATCATGCACCTTCTTGCACTTTTTTGATTTGCTAGACATCTTCCGGTTTCGGGTCTGGATGCCTTCCTTCTTCATAGTCAGGGGTCTGTTAATCTAAACAAAGATCAATTTTTTTTTTTTTTTTACTTTTTTGCTGCCTTTGAAATGATAAAAAGCTTTTGCACAGTATCAGAGCCCTGTTCTCTGCGCCCCCCCCCCCCTCCCAGGCTAGGGATGTGTTTTTGTGGTGGTTGCCTCTTCTTCCTACCTGTTCCTTCCTACTTTCCAGAGACGCAGGTACTGCAGGTCCCGCAGGTACTGCAGGTCCCGGAGCACCGGGCTTCTGATTCAGCTTCTACTGCTTTCAAAGCCCACAGACCCCAAGCACAATTCAGCTAAGCTCATCAACATCTGATGAGGGAAGTTGGCACGTTCAGGGCCCACCTAGTATCCAGTATTTGATGACTAAAATGTGAACACCTGTCTTACTTACTTAAGATTTCCCTAAGGGCCGGGCAGTGGTGGCGCACGCCTTTAATCTCAGCACAGAGGAGGCAGAGGCAGGTGGATTTCTGAGTTCGAGGCCGGCCTGGTCTACAGAGTGAGTTCCAGGACAGCCAGGGCTACACAGAGAAACCCTGTCCCAAAAAACAAAACAAAACAAAAAAGATTTCTCTAAGGTAGTTCACGAGAAGATGGCTGATCTAGGTCGCCAGACACCATTTTGTTTACTTCTCTGGGACTTGCCACAGAGAGCCAGACGGAGAGAAGCTTCCTGTGCTGAAATCTATCTTTCTGGGAAACTAGATCTCCTGTGCCCCCCCCCCCCCCCAATATCTGGCTGTCATACTCTTCTACCTGGCTTTTTCATTCAAAGGATGATGTGCTAGAAATCTTTCCCCTGGAAATGTGTGCATTCTGAGACTTTGGAGGGAGGAGGGTTCTAGGGATGAAAACCAGGGCCTCACCCTGTAGGAGCTACATCCACAGCCCTGGAAACTGTGCTAAAGCTGTATGCTTTTCCAAAGGATAGCCCTGGGCCCACATCATCCAACACACCCTCAGTGCTTGAAAGCTGCTGCTTCCCCCACACACACCTGCTTCTGCACGAGCAACTAAAACCAACCAATCAACAATGATTTAATAACAGCCAACAGGACCCAAAGTCCTTTGATGGCTTGTAAGGACACTCATGGTCACACATAAAAACATGTGAATGCATCAAATAAAGATGCAAAACCCTACTCTGGAGATTTGCAGGACACGCTGGCATGTACTTAGAATGCAGAGACAGGAAGATTTGGAGTTTTAGGCTAGCATGGGCTACTAGTAAGACTCTCACTGAAGGAGAGGGGTAGGAGAGAGGGAGGGAGGGGGAGAGGGAGGGGGAGAGGGAGAAGAGGGAGAAGAGAAGAGGGAGAAGAGGGAGAAGAGGGAGAAGAGGGAGAAGAGGGAGAAGAGGGAGAAGAGGGAGAAGAGGGAGAAGAGGGAGAAGAGGGAGAAGAGGGAGAAGAGGGAGAAGAGGGAGAAGAGGGAGAAGAGGGAGAAGAGGGAGAAGAGGGAGAAGAGGGAGAAGAGGGAGAAGAGGGAGAAGAGGGAGAGGGAGAGGGAGAGGGAGAGGGAGAGGGAGAGGGAGAGGGAGCACTAGGCTTTGATACTGGAACATCCTTTTGGTTCCTAAGTATCCTTTACTTTGGGAACCCGGAATCAAGCATGGGACTTTATACAAAACTAATAAAGGCCTCTCTTCACAAAGGGCCAAGCAAGTGAATGTCACCAGCACACATCTGCTGCAAAGAATTAGCTGCATTTCTGGCTGTGTTTCCAGGGATGCAACCAAGAATCTTGATGAGCGGTAGGCAGTCCCGCCTAGCGTCCTAAAGGTAAAGAACCCCAGTGGCCTCAGATGTGGAGAAAAGGAATGCCTGGGCTCCAGTAGTCATCCTCCTTTTCTGAGGCTTAACATGACAGGTGAGGAAGAAAAGATCCAAAAAGCTCAGAAGGACCAAGTTTCTAGGTACATTAAGCACCTGACTTCCCAGGGCTGGCAGAGGTCACCAGAAAGGGCTACAGAGCCCTACACTGGAGCCTCATACCTTATTTGTCCCTGTGACGGGAAGACGGGGTGAGGAAAAGCCAAAGAGCCAAAGTCAGTGCCAGAAAAATGTCTCAGGGCTCCTTCTCCAGGTTGTCAGGAAGATAAAGCCGCCGCCCACGGAGATGACAGGTATCCACCCCACATCAGGCCTTCCCTAAGATAATGTCTAGATACACCACTGTGTACAGCGATCACTAGATGTACACAGCCAGATATCTACATATAATATCTGGTTACACCAATAGCTACACGGCCACAGATAGCTAGCTAGTCACAACACACCTAGATACGCTGATGCAGAGATAGGTAATCATCTAAACACTTAGATAAGGGGAGAGGAGCCCATGGTGTACATGTGCAGACACAGTATGGGCAGAGGAAAGAAAATGGCCTTAGATTATTATCTCAGTGTTAAATACACCGAAGTTGCCTCCCTTAACGAATCCGTGCTAAGCCAAATGGCAGAAAACAAAGAAGGGGGAGGAGGAGAGGGAGGAAGAGGAGGAAGATGAGGAGGAGGAGGAAGAGAAGGGTGAGGAGGAGGAGGGGGAGGAGAAGCAAAACTATGCATGAGAATTGAGAAAATTCTCTCCCCTCATGATAAGCTTGTAACTGTAGCACTTGGAGACTGAAGCAGGAAGGAGTAAGGAAAGTGCACTAGTCAATAGGTTGAGAGGGAGCATGACTCAGCACTCGCCTCCTGCATCAAGCCCTTCATTCCGTCCCTGCTGCCCCACAGGAGAAACCATCAACGTCCAATCATTATCATTCAAAAATACGCATAGTTAGGTGAGAAACCAGCTTCATCATAGCTCTCCACCACTGCTCAAAGCAGTATGGGGAGCTAGTTTCCTAGAATTCTATGACTCCATGGAGGTGGTAGAGAAACACACACATGGCAGTTCATGGAGAGCTTGTGACACTGCGAAGTCAGATTGTTTTACCAAGTAGTTGTGACACCCTGCACACTGTATGTATGTGCTTTCCTAGTACAGCTGAAATCGAGTCTTTGCCCTGTCTACATTGTGGGGCTTCTGAGGCTCCCGTGCCATCAAGTACCATGGACACTCTTAGCTAGAAGTTGTAGCTCAGAAAATACCCCTACAGGCTGTAGGGAGATATAGAGAGGGTACCAAATGCTAACTGTAACCACGAACATTTCTAACTCCTCTACCTCACATTTGAAAGCCGGACTTGATTTAACTGCTGCTAAACCCGTGTATGTCACGGCCCCAGGAGTAGGGGAAGAGCAGCAGATTCTCCTTAGGAGGCCTCCGGATTCCTCATTCTGAGTAACACTGAAGGGGACCATGTCAAGATATGTAAATTTAGACTCCAAAGGAATCTCAGAAACTTTATCCCAGAAAGGGGTAGGGGAGTTGGCTTCCTCTTCGGTTCCCAGGTATTCCTGGGTAAAGTGAGTTACTTCAAGAATAGCCACAAGCAAAAATTTCTGCTTCTTCCTCATTCCTCCCAGACTCTGCCAAAGGTAAAGGACTTCAGAAGAGTCAGGTAAAGTTGAGGAACAAGAGAGTAGTGACTTCTGGGTGGGGAGGGGACAGGGTTAGGAATAACTATACATTTCAGGTTGTTTTCTGTTACATAGTGAGTTCAAGGCTACCCTGGGCAATATAAAACCCTGTCTCAAAAAAAAAAAAAAAAAAAAAAAAAAAAAAAAAAAAAAAAGGGCGGGGTGTGTCTGTGGGTAGAGCCATCTAGACTCTAGTGAGTAGCAGTTACCTTATGCTAATAAGGTCTAGAAGGCAGAAGTAACCATTTCTTTTTCCAACCATTCTAACCTTAATTCTTCCCCCTAGTTGTATACAAATGAAAAACTGGTTGGGACAGGGACAATTAATAAAATTTCAGTTCATGTTTGTCGTACAGGGGACCATTTGTAGTTCACAGCACAAGGACAGCCAAGGCTTTGTGTCCCCATCAGTAACCAAATCTATCTGTCCTAGTTGGCTCAGAAATGGATGGCAGAACCACATGTTTATATTTATTCATCTTCTTCCCTTCCTCCTGCAAGGGAGGTCGACTCCCTCACCCCACCCCAGCCCTCCCCCTATCTCATGAAAGGGAACATCAAAACAGAACTATGATTTCTTGTTTGGTTGGTTTTTGTTGTTGTTGTTTTATTTTTTACATAGGGTCTCTTTAAGTAGTCCTGGCTATCTGACAATTCACTATTTAGATCAGACTGGCTCAGAACTCACAGTCTACCTGCATCTGTCTCCCAAGCACTGGAATTAAAGGCAAGGTGCCACCTGATCTTGCTTTAGAACTGATCATTTTCCTGTTTTCCAAGACTTTTCCCCTAAAATGTCCACAGGTCTATGATATTTACCAGGTGCTAACCTCACATAAAAACTGTCAAAAATATACTAAATGGGGAGTAGGCTGTATTCTTTGCTGTTGTTGTTTTTGAGGCAGGATCTTGCTATGTAGCCTTGGTGGGCCCAGTTCTAGCTATGTAGGCTGTATTGGCCTCCAACTCATAATGGTCTTCCTGTCTCAGTTTTCTAAATACCAGGATTATGGGCATGCTACTAAACCTGTGTTCCCTCTCTGTCTCAAACCCCTTCCATCTCAGCAAAGATGTTTTCAAAACTATGTGTGGCCATATGTAGTGACACTCATCTATAATCCTGCCACTCTGGAAGCTGCCACAGAAGGACCAGAAGTTTAAGGACAGCCCCCTCTACACGAAACATTCAAAGCTAGCCTGGGCTATATAAAACATGTGTCTCAGAAAACCAAGAAATACAAATAATAAACTCAGTCCTAACTGACAGGTTGCTTAGCTCCAAAGAAGATGACTGAAACCCATCAGAAATCTAACTGCTAGTAAAGTTTCAAGGTCGTGGTCAGGATCCCTCCCCACCCACCATCCCGGCTGGTTCCAGTCTCACTTACATTGTGGAGCTTGTAGTACAGCCCACAGGCATTGCAAACGGGGTCCCCATTAGCGTTCCTCCTCCAAAGGGTGGTGGTGGTGGTTTGACAGTTTGCGCAGGATGTCCCTGCTCTCCTTGCTGCAGACTGGGGGGTGGGGAGAGAGGAGAGGATAAAATTGGAACACACAGTAAATATGTTGGTAGAGCTATGAAGACCGGCTTGGAGACCAAAAAAAAAAAAAAAAAAAAAAAGACATTGAAATCAAAACTAGCAAGTGTGCCACATGAAAGTCAACAAGATCCCAGATCATCCTTGAGAAGAAAGATGCAGCCAATCTAGACTCTTGGGTCTCCACAGGCAAATACCAACCTTGCTCTCTTTAGGCACAGAACTAAGGGAGAAGCAGGATCTCAGTGCCACCTCTTTGGGAACATTACCAGCTCCCTCCAACCCCAAGTTCTATATCTTTTAGAGTGACAATTTCCAATTAGCCAGGCTAATTTGGGCACCAAGCTCTTCGTCATTTCCATTCATCACTCCCAGGCCCACGTGACTTCTTTTTCAAGAAAAGACAATCAAAACCATTGATTTCTACCTCAGCTACTGGCTGACACGGGACAGTAAGAACAAAGAAAAGGAAGGGAGAGCTGAGCTGGGAAGCCACTTGTTAGATAGATACCGCTCCCCCCACCCCCCATACACACACACATCAAAAATTGTTAAATTAGCTGGGCATAGTGGTGCCTGCTGGAATTTCAGCACTCTGAGGCTGAGGCAGGAGGATTACTGCTAGCTGAGGATACATGGTGGGAAAGGAGAGCAAGTGAAAATAAGCTATGCTGATACAGATGTGGAAAGAGAGCCTAATGAAACCCAATACTGTGCATGCCAAACTAAAATAATGATTTATATAGAGATGAATAAGTACAGATATTTTAGGGACTACTTCACACACACATACACACACAAGTTGATTCTGTAGAGTAGGGTTCTACATAAGAGATTTTATCCTTTCAGAAGTGAGTGTGTATGTGTGTGCACGAATGCTCTTGTGTATGTGTGTATGATGTGTGTGTGCATGGGTATGTGTGTGTGATGCATTCAAGGTGCCATGATTTTGGAGCAGGACGTTCTGAGTCAACAAGCCCTGTGGCTCCATCACCCTGCTGCCATCCCACACAGCTGACAGTTTCAGATTTGCCACTCCCAGGATAGTCGCCCTTGCTGTCCTTAGGTAGGTAGCCATCAGGTAATGAGACAATCCCAAAACGAAATGATATTTTGATGACTTAGTAGAAATCCTGAACACGCCCTTCCCAGCCAGCTCTAGTTTCCCACCACCTGGGTGAAGTTACGCATTTCCTATCTGTTGTTCTCTGGGGAGGTGGAAAGCAGCCACAGGCCAAATATCAGCCTCATGTTGAATTTTAATCCCTTGGTTTTGTAGATTTGGTGGCTCACTCACACCTGCTATTCCTGCACCTGAAAACTAGAAAGGCTGAAGCAAGACTGCAACCAACGTGAGGCCAGCCTGGGCTATACAGAAAGTTTCAGGCTAGTGTGGGCACAAAGAGAGATCCTGTCTCAAAAGTTAAATTAAAATGTCCTTAGTTCTGCTGTTTTTTTTTTTTTTTTTTTTTAACAGGGAGAGATTTCTTTTACCTTTCGTGCGTGTGAATTTATCAGCCGACTTTTCTACGCACATTTTCTTAATGAAAAATTAAACTCAGAACTATTGAAAGAAAATGGACCTGTGGGCTATTAAGATGGCTCACGGTTAAAGGCACTCACAACCAAGGCTGACAACCTGAATTAGATCCCTAAACGTGAGTGGTGGAGGGAAAGAACCGAGTTATACAGGTTGTCCTTTATGTACAACCGCGAGCACGAGCACATGCACACAAGTGCGTGTCTTTTTCGTACAACCCCGCGTGTGTGCGCACACACAAAAAGTTAAAAGAAAATGGAGCTGTCACTTCTAACACACTTCCCTCTTTCTCACCCTGAAAAGAAAATGTTAACTCAAAAATGAGTCTGGATCCTGAGCTCAAAATTAATAGTAAAGAAACAGAACAAAAGACAAAGCGTTCAGTTGCATTTTAAAAAAGTTCTGGAAACTGGAGAGTCAGCTCAGTGGATAGGCTGTTTAACAACAGCAAAAGGCCTGGGCTGTATCCCCAGCACCCCAAAAAAGAAAGACAAGAAAAGTAGAGAAAACTAGAAAGGAAGGAAGAAAAGAGGAAGTGGGGAGGGAATGGAAGCAAAGAAGGAAGAAGGAAGGAAAATGGATCCTGGTATGATTTTAAGAACATGAAACTAAGAACTACATTGTCCTTGCCTTATTCTCTATCAGTTCTATATCAAGCACAAAGCTGCAGCAAACATGTTTGGAAACCGAGTGGCAATTTTGAATTCAGCAAATATATTTCCTTCCTTCCAAACCTCTATGGTATCCTCCAACCAAAGTCCTGAGGGCTTTAAATAGCCAAACTCAGACTTTTTTTTTTTTTCCTCCCCAGTAATTCTTTTTGGGATTGTAAGGAGGTGAAATTAAAAACAGTCATCGTGGAGAAGGTGATGCCCGTTTTGAAAACCAGCCACTCAGACCCGAGAGCGTTGATGCTGATTCTGGTGCCTTTGGCCACCTGCCTTTGTGAAATGCGATCATTTAATACTTAAATAACCATTTCCCTCTTCTGCTCTCTGGAAAAAAGTCCTACTGAAAACCAACGCCTAATCAGTTGTGACAATTATGTTACATGTGATTATTATCACCTTCCAATGGCATTTCAGAAGAAATATTCACATAAAGCCCAACAGTGTCCACTCAGGCAAGCAGCGTTCCCAACCCAATAATTTTGAATATCTAATGTAAATATATAACACCAACTAGTACAATGAGCACTCCAAAGAAAGAACTCAGTACACATATAATTAATCCTTCACACTATATTGTAAATATCATTAAGAACACACGAGTGCCAGACACATGTCAGTTAGACAGAGTTTAGGCAAACTTAGAGAACTGCGCAGAGCCACACTGCTGGACTTAGTCACAGAGGCATCAAGAAGTCCTTAAATTAGGCAAGCCACTCAACCCTTCCTAGTTGTAAAACATAAGATAATGTTGGAATACTAGTGTGTGTGGTGAGGGGGGCTATAGATCTGGCCATCAGTTATCTCTTCTATGTCAGTGTTAGATTTGTATCTCATGAAGAAGCTAGCTACGTTATGAGCCGAGTCATCATCAGTGGGGTCTGCAAATTCGGAAGAGAAAACTAGCAAGCTAGAAAGGCAGAGCCAAAGGGAAGGGACAGGACTGTAAGAAAGCAGAAAATACGGCTCCAGGTCCTTAACATGCATGAGCCTGGGCTTCTATACTCCAGCACGAAGGTAGGAAAAGGAAAGAAAAAAAAAAAAAAACCTGAAAAGTTCAACATGTTTGGAATTAGAGCGCATCTAATGGAGGAGGGGCTGGTGTGACAGCTCAGAGCATAAGGGTGCTGAGGGTGAGCCTGATGCTACAGGTTCAATCCCCAGAACTCCCAGAGTGAGAGAACACTAACTCTTCCTGCAACTGATCTTCTGACACACAGACACACACACACACAGACACACACACACACACACACACACACACACCAACCACCAACGTCAAAGAGAGAAAAGAACCGTCTCTGTGTAGCACATCAATTGTAATGGGATTGAAAATATCAGTACCCACCCCCAACCAGGAGAGACCATTAAGATAGACAGCTTAACCTGAGACAGCCTGTGAACTCTAGAATTAAAAGCAATCATTACTCAGAGTTCCACAGACTTCCTATGAAAGGTGAGTAAAGGCAAACCTATATAAACTGGCAGTAGAGCCTTCCCCTGCGTTCTCGGTACAGCCATAGAAACTCTCCACCGTCCATCAGAAAACTCCAATTTTTCAGAACTTTTTAAACTGATTTTTTTTCTTTTTTCTTTCTTTCTTTCTTTCTTTTTTTTTTTTTTTTTTTTTTTTTTTTTTTTTTTTGGTCTTTAAAATTAAAAACTGCAATTATACCACAACTTATTTCAACGAGAAGGTTTTTTATTTCTTTCTTTCTTTTTTTTTTTTTTTTTTAAGGCCGGGCTCTGAATGATTCACGGCATTCTTCTGTGGTGTGCTCACACTCATTCAGAGCTAACACCTCCAGCCATTTTTTTTTTAATGCTTCTTGTTCTGATCGGTCTAAACATCTTGATGTTTAAGTTGGGGAAGCTGAGTTGTTGTTTATGAGTTATCTCTAGCACTCAGATATCCGGCAGCTTTTTCCTAGGAAGTTCGCTTTGCACATAAAAGAAAGGAAAAAAAAAAAAAAAAAAAAAAAACCCTAAACTGCATGGGGGGGGGGTTGAGACTGTTAGAGAAAAGAGCAAAGATCAGATAGGATGAGGCCTAGAGATCTAAGATTGCCAAAAAAAAGAAAAAGAAAAAAAAAAGTTAAAGTCGTGTAGGCACTTCCACCCCTAGAAAGTTAGACTTTTTCTAAAGAGGATGTGAAAGGTGTTAAATCGTGTTGCTGTCTAACAGGGAAGACGAATAGTGCTTTAAGGAAGGGGGGGGGGTGTCTCATCTGTTCCGTTTTCTGCTCCACTTTTTCTCCTTAGAAACTGCATGGGGAAATTCTTAGCCTCTGTTCGCTTGCTTGCTTGCACAGTGAGCTTCAGCTTTCTGATCTGGCCTGTGCATGGTCATCCCCTGCTAACCACTCTTACTGCCCCAGGTACACACACTCATACCAAGGTTCCGGAGTCAAGTTTACAAACAAACACCTCCTGTTTGACTCCTTTCTAAATGCTCAACGGATTGAGGTTCTCTCAAGGATTCCTAATTATCAAAAAGCTCAGGAAAGAAGGAGTGTGTTCGGTGGAGCAGGAAACTCTCATGCTACGGAGAGTGGTTCAAGAGAAATAAAAGCAAAGATGAGACCGCAAGTCAAGACAGGAATCACACATATAAAGTCTTCAAAGTGTCAGACCAAGAAGCAGAAAAATACCAGAGACTGATTCTAAAATTCAGTTAAGTCACCATCAATCCCATGGCCCTGGCTAGCTGTAAACTCAGTATGTGGCTGAAGCTGGACTTGAACTCCTGATCTTGTGGTTCCAACTCCTAAATTCTGGGATTACAGGAGTGCACGATCACAATATGGAGTCCTATTAATCTTAATAGCATTGATATCAGAGGATCATCTACAGCCCTGGGTCTGGAACAACCTCCTCAAAGTCTTCTACAACTTCCATAGTATGCTCTAAAAGGTCCTGGGATATTTCATTCCCAACATTAAATTTCTCTGTGACACAGCAATTATTGACACGGTGGTCCTGATGTGGCTAAGCTTAGTTACTGGATTGGGAAATCTGTTTCAGATGTGATAACTGGCAAGTTAGTATCCTTAAATTTAAGAAGTTACTTAGCCATGAAAGATGAAAATAGGAAGTTTTTTTTTTCTGTATCTAATTTGAAAAAATATAAAAGGAGAAGAGATAAAAGAAATAAAAGGCGAAGGAGAAACAGTAAAAAGGAGGAAAAATAAAGAAGAGAAAGCAACCAGGCCAATTTCCTGCAGAAAGCCATCCTTCTCAGAGACATGAAAAACCCAAAACAGATACATGAGTTCAGTTCTTCTAAGAACTTACCAGCCTTCGCTTGGGCTTGATAAGGGGCCGGTTCTGCCCATTCATTTTATGGTAGAGTCCGCAGGCATTGCAAAGGTAGTGCCCGGTACCATCTCGCCGCCACAGTGGGGTAGAGGTTGCCCCGCAGTTCACACACTCCCTGCCTTCTGGAAACAAGGTCACAGATAAGTCACTTAGGGAAGGAATGCGTACCAAAAGGAAGTAACACTTAGAATGATGAGGGAGGGTCTGTGAGATCCCTCAGTGGCCTGGCACTTGCCCCAAGCCTGCAAATCTGAATCCCATCCATGAGATATACAAGATGGTAGAAAAGAACCAACTCCCCAGACACATAATGAGATCAGAAGGGAAAATAAAACCAAAAGCATTTCAAACTCTTGGGAGTGGGGAAACGATTACAAAGTGATCCAAAGTTGCAACCCTCTGGGCCTGACTTAACTCTTCCCGGCTACAAACACACTGCAGGTGAGTAAATTTGACATGTCCCACTTGGTGAGGAAGATAGAGCAGGAAAAGAAGGAGGGAGACTAAACCTTAAAACATTTCCCTAAGAACATGCTGTGCGCAGATCAGTCAGTGGCCAAAGCCAAAGACTTCTTTCATTTTCTTCAAAAGGAAAAGTAAATGAAGCAAGGGACAGTGACCCAGTTCATCACCAAGCCCTTCTATATAGACTGACTCTGTAGCAGAGATCAGGATGGAAAGAAAAGAAAGATTAACCAATGGCTAGAGAGATAAACAGATAATAGACGGATGTACACATGGATCAGTTGGCTGATCAAGTGGCTAAAACTTCACATTTTTTAACTTCCAATAAAACTATAAATTCCCCTCATTCCAAAGTCGTCAATTAAGGCCCAGCAGGATTGACTCATGCGATACCCTCACAACTTCCCTGTCAAAAAATGCCAACATTTCCCATAGGTTTGAAGCGGCTATTAGATGAATTAAAGTCAGACTCTAGCCCAGCCTGGCTAGACAAGGGCTGATGGAAGGAAACACAGACCAGCCTTTAGGCAGGAGATCTGCAAGAGGGGAAAAGCCAGGAGAGAAAAGGGCAGAAGAGACAGAATGAAGGTCAGACACAGATTAGGAGGAGAGGTAAGTTAGTCAAGAGGTGGGGGGGATGTCAGTCCCCTCATTAACTAAGGCGGGCTGCAGCTTCTCTTTTTCCAAAACCACAAATAAACAAACAGAAAACCAGCCCAGCCAGGTTTGTTCACTCTCAGAAGCAGAGTTAAAGCCAGACAGGGACCCACTCCAGAAAGTTCCTCAGTAGAAATGGATCCCTGGGGAAAAAAAAAAAAAAAGTGGCCAAAGAGACTTCTTTCCAACATCCGAAGGGGGAAAAGATTCTGTCTAAAAGAACCTCTTCTACTTGTGGAGAGAGACTCTAGAATGCTTAGTTCCTCAAGCCAAGAAGGGAGTAGAGACCCCAATCTCCAGGAGCAAGCAGCTCAACTCCAGAGGGTCTACCACAGAAGTGAGGCAAGGTGATGAGGGGGAGACATTCAGGGTAGATGGGAAAATGGAGATTAGCTTTGAGGGTGTCTAAAGCTATACCTTTATAGAAGGGCACTTGTCTACCACGTACAAGGCACTGGGTTTGATGCCCTGCACTTAAAGGGATCCCTATGTTTTGAGAGATTAATCAATGACAAACAAAGTAAAGAAAGAAACTCCAGAAGATCAATTGGAAATTCTGGCTTCCCAGAAAAGGAACAAAATCTACCTTGAGAGGAAAAAGACTTAATGATTTTTAAAAGGCCCTAGATCAAACCCAAAGGAGCTAGGGGTATTCACACGTGTAAGCCTGTCACACCACCTTCTCCAGGGACAATTCTAAGAAGTTATCACTACGATTTAACTCCAACCCTCTCTACCAAGTGGCCAGAAAACCATGAAAAATATTCTCTCATTTCACCGTCCTCATTACTCAGGGACCATGTGTAAACATGCCTTTGCAAAAAAAATGATTTAAGCAGAGATATTTTTTTTTCTCAATCCGGATTACAGAAAAGGCTCCTTAGCTTAGGGAGAAGTCTTTCTTCTTATCCTAGTTATATCTAGTCCCCTGGGACTAGATATAAAACATTACATGTACAGTCAAGGGTACTTCCCTAGGAACTAGGTTAACTTTTTCTGGTTCCCTTCATAGGTCCTGGGGTGCTTCATACTCAGACAACTTTCACATAGGATCAAACTCTGACGGTATGGGGGTGATGAGGAGGTACCAGCCGTAGAGCCATGGCCAAGGAGGCATTTTGGCTTTGGCTTCTCAAATGCCCACTGAATCCACAGCTAGCACGCCAGAAGAGAGCAGCATAGGCCATGAGCCAGCCAAAGCCTGCTTTTTAATCCTGTCTGCACAGGGGCCACATAGGTTCCCTTCCCTGCATAAGCACTGTGCAGAAAGTCACACTGAAGCTTGCTGGCTACATGTTCCCTGCACCAGGCCCAACAGAAGAGTAGTAAAGAGGCTGGTTGCCTCTGTGCAGCATAAATACCTAGGCACCCTGACCCCGCTGAGGGGATCTCCCAGCCTGTGGCCAGGCTGATTTCCTTTCCTTTGTCAGGCAGGAGGGAGGAAGACAGCTTCCTTTTCAGAGGGCTCTTGAAAGCAAAGAACTACAACGGTTGCTCTCAGGCACAGCCCTGCACAGTAGAGCAATTTTCTGTCTTGATTCACTCCATACGTTTTTTGGCTGTACTGCCTTGCGTGGGTTTTCCTCTTGTCATTTCTCCTTGCCTCCACTGTGACTTCAGCACACAGCCAATTTTCCTAATGGAGGGGCCGACTCTCCTGCTTTCTGTCTTCCTCTTGCCTCTCCCCCTGTCTGCTGTGAGCTGCCAGGCAGACACCTCTCTTAGGTGACAAGAACCACAGAACGGTGAGGCCTCTTGACATTCAACAGCCATTTTCAAATGCCCCTTGGGCTTCTGACCGAAACCCTGAAACTGGGCTGTGTAGGAGCAGGAGGGTAAGACATTTTTCTCAGGAAAGTGGAGGGGGATACCCACATCTAAAACATGGTCAGGGAAACTGAGGGAAAAAAATGGTGGGGGCGGGGGAGGGGTTGAAGGGAGCAGCAGCAGCAGCAGCTTTGTCTTTTGTTCACAAAGATAGATCTGAGACCAAGACCAAGACCGAAAGCAAAGACATCAAGAAAGCAAGGCAGGCCCTGACCACAGCTTTCTCCGAAGCACAGCAACAATCCTGACTAGCATCTCTTTTCTGTCTCCTCCAATAAAAGCATCTGCAAAGAGGAAAGAGAAAGGAAAAGGGGAGAGGGAGGGCAAGGTGGAGAGGGAAGGGAAGGGAAGGGAAGGGAAGGGAAGGGAAGGGAAGGGAAGGGAAGGGAAGGGAAGGGAAGGGAAGGGAAGGGAAGGGGGAGGGAGGGAGGGAGCTAAATCTAAGAGAATCCCTTCTACAAGAATTCTGACTAGTCTACCCTCTGCATCCTGCGGGCTTCTAGAAACTTCTCTCTATACTCCAAAAGTGCCATCTCCTCTGCAGGTCAGGCATACCACTCTGGCTTTTTATGACTGTGAGAAAGGAGTAACAAGGAGGAAATAGAAAGCCAAACTACAATAATTTCCCTCCACCAAAATAATAAATAAACAAACTTTATGCATAGGATCTGGTTTAGAAAGGGCCTAGTACTGACCTGCCTCTGCCCCTCACCCCTCCCATCCCCCTTCACAAGCTTAAAGACAGCAAGGAGAGAAAGAAAGGGATCAAACCAAGGACAAAAAGTGCAGAAAAACTAAATAGGTAGAAAAGAAACCTGGACATCAGAGTCTCTTGCAAAGTCAGAGTGCCCCCTCCCCCTCACAGCCACCACTTTAGCCTTAGAGACCAGGCTCGTCCCTGACCTCAGAGCCTCGCCAGTATAGAGCATTTTTGTTTTGCTTTGTTTTTAAACCCCATTGCAACTTCAAAACACACAGGCTTCTGTCCCTTGATCTCAGCCCTCCAGCTGAATGTTAGGAGGCAAACAGTCCCCCCTTTGGCTCTTTCTAGTCCACCGCCCTCACTTCCCACAAGCCCGGTTCTTGCCCAGGCACCTTTAGCAGACCACACTGCTCTCTCGGCTCTCCTTCCTCTAGCTCTCCTTTCGACTCTACCAACGAGGCTACCTCCTGCCTACTTTCATGTACTGAACATGCAGGTCTGAGTTTTTCTGTCGGCCTAACCGCATCCGGACTCTATTAAAGTTCCTGGCCCAGGATAAACAATGCAACTGTCGCGTGCAGCCGTCTGAAAATAATTGGATTAGCTAAAACATATCAACTAAATAGAGACAGTCCTGCTCAGGCAGTCAGAGTGAATGTCACCCTGGGAAGAAAAACAGAAAGAGAAAGGGGAGGAAGAAAGAAAAAAGAAAATCCTGAAACTGTCTTCTTGGTCACTGGCCCCCCCAGTACCCTAAAGTCTTCCAAACCTAAGCACGTCCTAAGACTGCTCATCAACCTTTATACACAAGGGATTGTTTTTGTAACCATTGTGATCTGTGTAGTTGATATGGCCCAATCTGAAATGAACACACCTTAGGAGACATAACAATCTTCACAAAAAAATTCTTTCTAAAAATACACTTCAGTCTGATCACAATCTCATCTGAATGAAAGGCTTCCAGTAGCCACAAATTGAGAGCGAATTTGTCTTATTTCTAAAGCAAAGAAAAATTCTGCCTGTGTATGCTTTTCCTGCAATGACCTCAATAGAATAAATCTCTCAGTGTGCTAGGAAACACACTCTCTGCTTTTGAGGGAAAGGGGAAGAAAAAGCAGAGGCATACACACACCTGCAGGATCTTTTTCAGTCTATCTATCACACCTGGCTTCAAATCAACTCCCAGGAATCATCCTAAGCTGGGCCTCTGGCCCCTGTTAACACTGAATGCTCCAAAAGACACTGTAGGTAACTGACTAGATGGGACACTGGTCTTCTTTTGTCCCTGTATCCCACCAGAGAGCCACCTCCTGCCCTCAGAAGTTCAGCTAAGAGTCCCTTTTCCATGCAAAGCCTGCTCTCCTTTTACAAAGTGTCTGCCTCCTTCCCAAATGACACAAATACACACTTTATTTATACACTTCTCTATAAAGGACAGTCCTTGGCTATAGCCCCAGTGACCCTCTGTGAGTGAAGGGAAGAGGAACAGTCCCTTTGACAGAGGCCAAAGGGGTCATAGGAAGGACCTATGTTTGTTTAGGTTGGAGGAGGTTTCGTTTTAGCTTTAAACACTACAGATTTATTCCTGGAGCCTTCCATTTGGTCTTGGAAACTAAAGGGTAGTGGTTGAATCCAGAAGTCCCTCAGCAGACAGGAGGAGAGGGTCTCCATTTGTTTTTATTAGCCTTTTTTCTTTCCCAGCTCACTGGAGTGGGGAGGAGAGGATAGGGGGCTACAATTAGATCACATTTCCCCTCTGCTGTCTAAGTCAGTAGGAATTAAGGCACATCATATTCTTCCCAGGCTAGAGGAAAGGAAGAAAGTGGACTGGGAGATACCTGTAGCCCTCCCAGAGGCCCTTATTTTGGAGGAAAGGAAGGCCCCCTTTTCTGCCCTGACCTGGATGTAGTGCAAATAGGAGGGAGCCAAAGAAAGATTCCCAGGGGTGGAGATGGCGCTTACCTGTGCTGGATCGCGCCTTGGGCCTCGACTTACATCCGAACCCGGTAGGGGATCCTCCCAGCAGGCTGCTGGGTGGGAAGAGTCCGGAGCTGTACTCGGGCACATAGGGCGGATAGGTGGTAATGGGGTGGTGGGCTGAGGAGGAGGCCCCTCCCAGGGTGGTCATGCTGCCTCGGGAGTGAGACGTCTCCAGCTTCATGCTATCCGACAGCTGCACCTGATACTTGAGGCACTCTTTCTCATCTTGCCTGGCCGACCCGGCGGATCCCGGGGTGGACAGCGACGGGTCTGGGGACACGTCCTTCGGAGGGGTGGGCGGGAAGGTGAAGAGATGCGGACTGGAGTGGCCCGCGGCCAGAGAAGAGGATGAAGCCGGAGGGTAGACGGACAGAGGCCCCGGAGAGCCGTGGTGGATGGACGTCTTGGAGAAGGGGCTGAGGTTCCAGGGCGAGGCTGTGTGGTGGCTGCTCAGGGCTTTGCCGCCATCCAGCCAGGGCAGAGATCCGTGCAGCAGAGGCGGGCGGCATACCTGGCTCCCTGAGATGCCAGCGATGGCGGTGATTTGGCGGGGGAGGAGGAGGGAAAAAAAAGAATACCGCAGTGAGAGCTGCCCTGAGACACACCTGGAGATTTCCCCCCTGGCACCCCCTACTTCCCAGTCTGCAAACCTCCAGGCTCAACCGCAAATGAGCTCAAACATACTTTAATCTCCGTGGTCCCAGGAGTACCAGGCCCACATGCCTCAAGATAGAAGCAGACCCTGTCCACACTCTAAAACGAAAGACCCGGTCTTAATACTCCAGAGGAGTTGCAAGGACATGAATAAAGGTCTCTTGGCTTATTTGTCCTCTCCAAATGAAGTCTAAACCAGATTCCCCTGGGGTCTCTCTCTAGAACCTGCCTTGATTTATTGGTTTCTTTCAATGGCCCTGATTCTCCCACCGCAGACTTAATCCCAACCAGGCTGATAAGAGAGTCAGCGTGAATGATGGGCCCTGAACGGTGAAGGAGGACCACACCACTCCTCAAGTCCAGGGAGAGGCCCAGCTCCAACAGCCTACTGCAAGGGAAGTCAGGGTGCTTTTGAGAGTTAATGGCAGAAAACTTGAATGCTTGTTTAGAATTGGCAAAGCTGCTTCCAGAAGGCCCCGAGATGGAAATTTGCAAGGAAAATTTCATTGCCCAAACCCTTGAAGGTATCCATACCTAAATTCTGGGAATCCCTCCCATTCCCCATTTCTTTCCTCACCCATCTAACTCTTATAGGAAAGGAAAAGAAGCCCCCCAGGTCCTGGAGACTTTCCTGCTCACCGGGGCATTCTGTGAATTTTCACCTGAGACACAAAATTCCAGTGTATGTGTTTATTTCAAACGAAGGGTGACTCATATACACACTATGTTTAGCCTTCACTTAAAATACACAATGTTAAGGCGGTCATGAGTTATCCAAGCCCATACTCTCTGATAGGGTAACCTTTAAACTCCGAGCGCAAATCTACACCCTTATTGATCTTTCAATCCACTATCTGCCTCACCATTTGACATTCTAGTCAACCATTAAGAACAATACTGAAACTAAAATCTTAAGTGAGAGGAAGGGGAGGGGAGTGAAGAGAGATGGAGAATTCTCTTGAACGCCAAGGGTTAAGGTTCTTTTTTTTTTTTTTTAATGCAGGAAGTTGTATAGTAAATAACATTAGGTTTGATCTACCTCATTTCCACTTAACTGCTAATCTACACACAACCCGAGCAAAGAGCGCCCCATCCGCAGAAATGACTGTTTAAAACCTGGTGACTCTAGGGTAGAGGATGCCTGCTGGCCAGAGGGGCTAGGTCATAGGCGCCAAGGCTAGCTCTGAGGAGAAAGACCTGAGCAGACCTCTGGTTAGCTAAGAAAACCGTCCACCTTCTTTCCTTCAAAACCATTTTTTTTCCCACTCGTTTAAGCGCATAAACGCACAGCTGGGGAGTGTTAAGAGTCTCCTGTCTCAACCACACAAGGATGGGTTTCTTTCTTTCTTTTTCTCCTTTTTTTTTTAAAAACACCTCAGAACTCCCCTAAATTTCTCAAGGTGAATGGTCAGGGGGAGGAGGCAACTGGAAACACTCCTACTTAAAAAGAAACTTTGATGTAGCTTAAATCTTTGAGGAGCCCTTAAGAACTACTGTAGGCCGGAGAAAAAAATGCAGCCAGGATTGCTGGCAATTAAGCTAAAAGCAAAGACGTAGAAAAATTCTGTGTAGCCGGGAGTCTAAGCAAACCTGACTTAAACCTCTCTTCAGCTTAAGGGTTTCTCCCCCTGTACCGTGGCAACCACCAGATTCTCTTCCTCAGGCCACCGGTAGGTAGGAAACTTGCCTAAACTCAAATGCACTGGCTTTTGTGGGTGGGGAGCAAAAGAAAATAGAAATAAATACACGTGTTTGGGCCTTTTCTGAAATATAAATGGAGAAACAAATTGCAAGGCTCTGGTGGAAGACTCCTTCCACCAGATAGCTAGAAACTGGAAGCCCTTCGAAGGAGCCCAGTTCCAGTCCGGCCTGGCCCGAACTGCTGCCCGGCCTGAAAGGCTCGGCGCCTGCAGGCAGAGCTTGAGATTTCTCCCCGGCTGCAAAATCTACAACTGCTTGTGGACCAGGGCTGCATCTCGGCGCTTGCCAGGTGAGTGCCTGACCCAAAGGACACTGGCAAAAAGAGGTGCCTGCTGCACTCTTTTATATATGTATATATAAAAGCACTCTCTCAACTAGCGACACTACTTCCTCGCCCATTTCCGGGCCCCCAGTTTTTTTTTTTTTTTTTTTTTTTTAAATGAACTAGTAACACACTTAGGGGCTTTGGCTTACTCGGCCCAGCCAGAGTCTCTGGCGGTCTCCTGGACCCAGGAAAACAGGCGCGGATCCAGAAGGTTCCAGCACCAAGGTGGACTCACCGTGGTGGGTCGGAGGATACCTCTGCACCGTAGCCCTGACCGAGTTTCCGTAGTAGGACGGGACGTGGTTGCCTTGACCATCGATGTTAAAAAGTACGTCCACCTCTTCCGTCAGCGGGTACTGAGCCGGGTCCATGTACGAATGGCCGAGGCCCGGGTGGTGCGTGTCTGGGTGCTGTCCGTTGAGGACCGCGGGGTGATGGTGGCTCACCCAGCGCGGCTGGTCCGCAGTCACCTCCATGTCCTCGGCTGTGCTCGCGCCCTCTACGCCGGGCCCAGAACCCTCGCGGGTAGAGGGAGGGCTGTCGGCCTGGGAGGTCCGCGGACTCCTGCCGTCGGAGGCCCAGGAGAGGGGTCGTTTAATGGTTTGTTTGAAGTGAAGTGGATAGAAAAGGTGGGCAAAAAAGGACGGTTGAGGGAGGAAAGAAAAATCTTTGCGGGATAGCTTAGCAAAAGAAAGGAAGAAAAGAAAGAAAGGGGAAAGAATGCTAAAAGAGGGAGCCCCCCCCCCCAAAAAAAAAAGCAGACACGGAGGAATAAAGGAAAAAAAAAAAAAAGCAAAGAGAGAAAAAGGAATCCAAGTGTGGCCACACTGCACACTGGCTCCTTGGCGCTCAGAGACGGTTGCTCCTCCGATCACCTGCAAGGGAGAGAAATAGAGACCTGGATGAGCTCTAAGCACTTTTAACACCTGAAATTCTGGAGGGCACGAGGTCTTCTCGAGCTACCCGCAGGGCCGACTCACCCGGGACGTGCACACGCACGCGAAGACCCAGAGGGAAAGGAAGCCAAGCTCCCCAACACACCTCCAACACCCAGGCTCGCAGGAGCCCGGGACTGACTAAGCAATTAAAACTTAGGGACAAGTCCTCCCTGGAGGACACGGCCCCAGGATCTTTCCAACCACTACAAGTCCTCCAAAAGGAGAAAGCTGAACTTTTAGTTTATAAAAATCAATAAAAAAAACCAAACACACCACCAAAAAAAACAAACAAAAAAAAAAAAAAAAAAAAAATAAAATCAGTCCTTTCAAGAGGAGGGAGTGATATCAAACTTAAAAAAAAAAAAGTCACAATACCAACCTGAGTAGCAAGGAGCGGAGAGGAGGAGGAGGAGGAGGCGTGTGACCAGCCGGGTCAGATTGCGTAGCTCTCTAAGTCTCGTTCTCTGTCTCTCTCTCGCTCGCTCTCTCTCGCTCTCGCTCTCTCTTTTCCTCTCCCTCTCTCAGTATTTTTTTTTTTTTTACAGGGAATGCATTCTTTCTGAAACTATCAAGACGGCGCCAGGCAGCTCAGTGTTCGCAGACAGCTGTGGCGCGACGCAACTTAAGGAGGTTCTAGTGTCATCCGCGCCGAGGGGGAGGAGCCTGGCGCTGGCAGGAGGGGACACGATCCTCAGCACAAGGAAACTGCAACCCAAACCCGCTCCAGGACTTCACCTCCACCCCCATCCCATCGCCCCCACCCCCGCACACCGCCGCCCCTCCTCCCGCCCCTCTACTGACCGGAAAGGGGCGCCGCCAAGGGCCGCCTAGGGCAGAGGGGCCGCGGGCAGGGTGGGCGAGGCCCGCCCGGGCTTGGGGCAGAGGGGACAGGCAGGAGGGAATTCGCTCTCTGGCCCTTTAAATGTAGCAAAGCCGATTCATTCGGGCTCAGTAGATTATTCCGTACCAGTGAAACCCGGCCGCCCCATTCATAAAGCTAATTTCCATAAGCAGACTTTTCTTTTACACACTTTTTTTAAAAAATGAGCAAACTTTTAAATTAGGATTCAAGCTAGAATATTGTTTCAGTTTATATCAGCTTAGGGGCTATGTGCATGTAAAACTGATCAGAAAAGTTTCTTGGCAAAGTTACTGAAGATTTGCCTCCCGAACCAGTTTCCCGGGAGGCTGCTGAATCGCGCAAAAGACCTGGGCTTTGATTCGGACGCCCGCGTTATTGTTATGGTCTCCGCTTGCTTTCCCAAACCTCTCCAGCGCGAACAGCGTCAGCTGTTGCAGCTGTCTTTTTCAGATCTAATGATATAATCAATGCGTGCTTTTGACTTGAGTGACAACGTGATGCAAAAAAAAGCTGGATTGGTGAGACATAGGCTCGCTAGTCCCCGAAGTACGGTGTACAACTAACTTGATCTTTGCTGGAGTGGCCTAACTTTTTCCCTTCTCCCAGCTCGGGGTGCTACTTTATTCTGCTTTCACTCGAGGAAAACAGTCCCCTCCATAATCCCCAACCCTGACCTCCGGGGTGGAACCCAGCGGCAACTTTCCTGGACATGGTGGGTCTCTGGGTCCCGGTCTAGTGGGTGGGCAGCAAAGCTGACCCAAAGAGAGAAGTTGGAAGACGCCCAGTGGAGGGGGCGGGGCGGACGAGGGCGGGACCATTTCTAAGGACCAATCATCGGGAGATACCACGACCGGGTCGCAGTCGCCCCGCCCCATGGGCTCCAACCTCTGCGGCCCTGTTCCGTCCTTTGAGTCACTGCATCCCCTAGTGGCGTTGAGGTTTCTGCAGCCTGGGTCCAGAAAACACAGCCCGGATGAGGAAGGTCCGAAAAAGGCTTCGGGTGCACCCCAGGGCAGCGTAAGAGAAGGTGTTCCCGTTCCACCCTCGGGGCAGAGAGCTTCGCTTTGGAGGGTTACCGGAACTGAAAGCGTCACTCCATCTTTATTTCTTTACCCCATAATATTACCCACCGATTTAAAACTTGTTCCCGACAAGCCCTTTCTTAAAAGTTCCAAATAACTTCTATTCTACTGTGGAGAAAAGTCATCAATGTCTACCTTGAAGCCAGTGGAGCGCGGGGAAGAGGGGGTGCGTTCTTTTTACAGTACCACCCTTGAAGAAGACAAAATTTATTTAGAATTGTGCCCTGCGGGCTTGGGTTTGGAGCTTCTCTTGACTCCTCATCTTTTACCTCTGATCTTTGTCTGAAATCAAGGCTGAATTTCTAAACACAAACTATGAAGATACCTTTTAAAAAATAAGTCTCCCTCCTGAGTTCATCCTGCACCCCTTGGTCTCACGTGTTTCTGAGGGCGGCCCAGTCTTAGAATATCGATTTTTTACTTTCACTCTTTGACCAACTCATCTCTCCTGGGCCAATCAAGCTGCCAGCATCTCATCCAGCTCACGGCGCTCTCAAAACCTTTTAATTATTTAGTTGCTGTCTAACATTCACCAGAAACCATTCCATAAACAAGCAGAGAAGACCGCACATACATTTTTGCTAAAAAGGCCCGGGATTAAGATTTATAATGAGAGTTTAAAGGGGAAAAAAAGATACTACTTCTGCATCACTCATGTGTTGTATAGGGTATCAGTCAGCCTGACCTTACTTCACAGCTTCGAGGGAAAAAAATCCCAAGTAAGCAAGTAAGCATATCTCTTTGGTCCGGGGCACCGAGATCTGGGGGTGGGGTGGGGTGGGGGGAGGGAGGGAGGGAGGGAGAGAGAGAGAGAGAGAGAGAGAGAGAGAGAGAGAGAGAGAGAGAGCAAGAGAGAGCAAGAGAGAGCAAAAAGAAATCCTTCTGGAGACAGGAAAGCTGCTGACGCCAAGACTTGAACGTGTTAGTCTATGAGGCTTAGAACGTAAAGACTGAAAAAGAAAATACTTCTGAAAAGGAAGGCTTCCCGAGTAGGGGCGCCTCTCTAATAAATTTAGTAGTGGGGATGGAGAGGATTATTCGTCTTAATTCAATCACCAGAGGAGCTGTGCTGGATGCAAAGGACACTCCCCTTCCTTGGAAAAATAAAACATCTAGTAGGCCCCTCCTGGTCTGAGGTAGTTTGGGGCTGGCAGAGAGGGGTAGGGGGCTTGAGGCTAGATGCCCCGGGCAACGGAGCCAGCCTGTAGGGGGTATTTAACTTGTAATTCCCAGCCGGTCCGCCCCTGTTCCCGGACTGACAGTGGGTAATTGGGAAAGAGGACGTTGCTCTTTTGATGGCCCGCGCCGGCCAGTCTCGCCGACGCCACACTGGGTTTGACGTCACGGGCCGGCCCCAGAGTCAGAAACACAGAGCAGGGTAGGGGGAGGGAAAAAGAGAGGAGGGGGATACCGGGGAGGGTGGGCCGAGGTCGGCTCCGAGACCCACCGGGAAGAAGGGGGAAGGGATCGAGTCCGGAGAGGCTGAGGCGCGTGGCCTGAGGCTGAGAGCTGGACTCCGGGGGTCTGGGCCAGGACCGGCGCCGGTCTGACCCGCCCTGCTCGCAGATGCAGGCCGGGCTTCCTCCCCCCTTGGCGGGTGGCGGAGGAGGGGAGGGGGCTTGAGGCCGGAGGGAAAGGTGGTCCCCATCCTCCAGTTCCAGAGCTACAAAGCTGATCCGGGCCTCGTTAGGGACCGCCTGGGTGCCTTTCTAAAGACCTGGAGTACCACCACCCCACCCCCAAGGTACACCGGGTCTGACTCGGTGTACGGTACTCCCCTTCGTCCCCCGGAGCATCTGGCGGAGCTGGGGGAAAGGCAAGAGAAAGTCATCAAGGAGCATGCTGTTGCCGCTGCTGCCTGGAGTCTTTGGCTCCTGCAGTTCATGAGGCCTCTCTCAATAGGGTAAGGGGCTGAGGAACGCTATGGGTCCCTGAGGACTCAGCATCCTGGAACGGAGCAGGCGAAGGCTCAGCTAGAACCGGGATCTGGGGCTGTGCACTTGGGTAGCCGGAGCCTTTTTGACCTATCTGAAAACCCCAGGCCTTAAGGCTGCTGCTGCAGGCGTCGAGTTGAGCAGGGTATGTGTGCCCTCTTGGGGAAAGGGTAAGAAATGGATCTGACTTTCTCTATGCTTGGAGTAAGCTAGGACACCCCTCACCACACACACACACACACACACACACACACACACACACACACACACACTTGCCCATCTTCAGGTCCCTCCCACTCGCCTTCACTTGGGCGTTGAGACCCCATCCCTCTAGAAGTAGACACAGCCGGTCCCCATCAGAATTTGGAAGCCCTGATTGCAAAAAGGCTAAGCGGGTGATTGGGCCTCATCACTGAGGCCATGGACCCAAAAGGTAGAAATTCACTCAGCTTTATCAACCCGAGCCTGACTCCGGGAGAGGCCAGGCGAGCTCCGCGGGGCCGAGATGCTAAAAGATGCTACCTTGGGGGATGGGGAGGGGGTGTTGAGCACTACCCTCCGGAGAGTGAACAGCCAGCAAAGCCGAACCTAGGGGGTTCTATAGTTACTAATCCTGGGCAAGGGTAGAAAGCGTGCCTCGGAATGCCTAGGGCTGTCATTTGAGAGTGTTTACTTAAGGACTTTGCATGCAGAGCGCAAGAGGAATAATAGTAGGATTCTCCTAGAGGAAGCAAATATTTGCAGGCTGGAGAAGGAAGCGGAGCGGGGCAATACTGCCTTGTCCCTCCTCCCGGAGCCACGGCGCCGGCCTGGGCGGATCTGATGGCGCGGTTACCGACTGAAGTGAAGCCCGGAATCTGAAGGGCTGGGTGGTCGGGGAGAAAGCAGAGCAGCACCGAAGGCCAGAAACTAAATACACCACAGCCCGGGACCCCGACGACCCAAGGACTAGGGAAAAAGTCCCTTCCCATTCCAGCTCGATCAATCTTCCTTCGATGCGATCGATTAATAAAAACGAAGTGAAAAGACCGTGGTCGCTGTGCGTCTGGGAAGGAAGTGGAGGCCAGAGGTACTCGGGCCGGCGCCGGTATCCCCTTACCACCGGTTCGCAACCCGGAGGTCTGCATCACCTCGGACTAGGGAAGTGGGGCGGTGGCGAGAACCCAGGGAGATCGCGCGGGGCCTTTAATTGGGTGTATCCGTTTTTAACAGTGGCTATTGTTGAAGCAATTAGCAAGAGACAATAACCACCGAGTTGCGTTTAATTCGATTCTGTGCACTCTGCAATCCCCGCCCGGGCTCTGCGAATAAGCAGGCCTGGGATAACCGGGAGGGTCTGGTTGCGAAGGTACCGGTTGGGTTCCTTGATCATTTTGTCTTAGGCATGGAAGTTGTAAAAGAAAGGCGGGAGGGAGAACTAGACCTGCCCCCAAGCAGGCCACGGTAGGAGACTCGTCCTTGGTCATCCCCCGGACCACTGTTCTTTCTTGGAGCGTGAGTTGGAGCTGCAGGCCGCCTCGTCTATCCACAGTGCCTGTTTGAGAGGAGAAAAGCCTGGAAGGCTGGGACAAGAATCCAAGTCTCAATCTTACTTCCCCGCCTCGGTTCCTCGAACCAAATCCGAATTACCTTCCTAATCGGGGGAGGAGCAAATAAGAGACCCCGCTTAAGTCTCACAACACACTTCCTTCTCTGGAGCCAGCCCCAGAACCCCCTCCTCCGTTTCAGCCTCCGGATTAGGTTACCCAGACCGGGCGAGGATTTTTACTGGATACGAGAATAGTACAGGTAACGCTGTATAAATAGCTCGCCGGCTGCAGAGCAGGAGAGTTATGCCGGGGACACAATCCCAAGGCGCCACCAGCCAGCTTGGCTTGAGCATACAAAACGCCTGGGGAGGCCGCTTTGCCTCGGCGACCCAGACCTCACAGGTTAAACACTATTACGTTATCACCGTAGCTTTCCCCATGTCCCCTTTTCTCCCCCCACCTCGACCCCGCATGAGCTGAAATGCAGAAAGGAGAGCAAAATCGAACCGCGGTGGAAAACGAAGCAGGCAGTTAGCCATGCTGGCTGAGGCTCCCCAACGCAGACACCTTTCCAATTAAAACAGTAGACATGGGAACTTTAATGATGTAGAGAAAGAAGGATGCTAAAAGTCACTGGACACTAGAAGAAGCTGGAAATAGAAGCCTGGGGGAGGGGGTCGGGGGGGGGGGGAACCATGCGAACTTGAATAAAAAGGCTATGCACCCGCAGATCTCCCGGCTCCCACGCCCACCCACCCGGAGTCTGGGCTCCACTTCCCAAACGAAATGAGCCACTGTTTGGATTACGTGTTTTGATTTTTTTCTTTTTTCTTTATTTTCTTTCTTTCTTTTTTCTTTTTCTTTCTTTTTTGCTTATTCATCTATCACAGTTTAAAACACCAGAGGAAAGCTACCCAAGCTAGGAGGAGCGGGATAAGGGCGAGGAGAGTGCCAGAGAAGAGAGATGCTGGGCAATTAACCCCCTCGCACTCCGAGCCCAGCTCCAGCCCAGCCCCAGCCCAGCCCCAGCCCTCGCCTTCATCTTCGAAGGATTCTTGCCCTCCCTCAGCTACTATTATTTTCCCCCGCTTGAGAAAACCCCTGATTATAGCGAGGTTTTAAAAAAATGGATAGATAGGGGTGAAGCAGAAAGGGGCAGGCAGACAGGGAGAAGACCGGGGATTTCTGCTTTCGAATAGAACAAAGCACACGCGACGGAGATGGTGACTGGAGAGCCTAAGCCTAGGGTGGGAAGAGAAAGAACTAATCCTGAAAGAAGAAGGTGTGCACTTTCTATCTATCCCTAGAAGGACCGTGGGAAAGAAGAAAGGATGCGGGTGACCCATTGGGAAGTGCAGGCTCCGGCAGCCGCTCCTTTGCCCTTTGGCACCATTAATTTTCAGTAGGATATTCACTGCCTTTAGACCTGGCCTGCTCCCAGGAAAGCCCCAGGCCCCACCTTTAAAGCACCTAGAATTCCGCGTGGCGTCCAAGAAAATCCGGAGCCAGCTGGTTAGAGTTCGACGCTTAAACACACAGGCCAGGCCCCTTGGTCTTAGTAAATACGGTAAAGCTGTGAGGCTGAGGAGGGCCAGCTTTGGTCACCTTGCTAGGTTCAATCCTGGCCTCTAGGTTCTCCCGGCTAGTTGAGGCACTCCCCAGTTCCCAGCGCCTGCTTCAGCCCACTCTCCTCTGGAGCTTTGGAGGTTTCAAAAGGAGAAAGTGGGCTTTTTCTTGGAGATGTGGAGCTTTTGCATCTCGAATAGCCTAAGGAATTGGAATGCCGATTGTTGAAAGACAATCCACGGTGGACGAGAGATGTGGGCTTCACACCAAAGGTGGAAAAGCAGGAGATACGCCTCGGATCCTGGGACGAGCAGAGGATTTAAAAAAAAAAAAAAAACCCTTGAATCATTACCATTAGTGTCTTTGAACAAGATGGTGATACCCATAGAAAAAATCATGAGTATGCCTGGCTCAGACTATCAAAATCAAGACTTCCCGGGCACCACGGGTTCTTTGCCCAGAGCTACTATCTGCCTGCCTGCCTGCCTGCCTGCTTGCCTGCCTGCCTGCCTGCGACTCTCGGGTCCAGGTCTTGGCTTACTGGGCACCCTCCACAGCCTGCCACCTCCGCGAAGTGAGCTCCAGCAATTTGTTACATAAAATTAAACAACCACCAGACGCACGTGCTTACCCATCACTAGCTCCTTGCAGACCACTCCTCCGGACAACAAACCGGGACCTCTGAGAGAGCGCCTAGCAACCCTTCCTCGTCCAACTTGCCTGTGCACTCACTCGACAACACCCTAGCCCTGTTGGACCCAGAAGGAAGCAAAGGGTGCTCTCTCCCCCACGGTTAATGAACCTCCCGGGTTATTCCAACCGTTAGTGGGGGAGGGGTGATCAGAACTATTGGATTGGTACACAAAGGCATATCTGAAAAGGAACACATACTCAAGTGTGAAACATCAAGAATAAAACAACCCTCCGGGGTAGCCTAGAGAGAGTTAAAATAGCCCAGAGCTAGAGAACAGAAGGTTTCCCCCTTCTGTCCCACTCACAGTGTCAGAATCCTTCTTTCTCTATCAAAGTCTTCACTGCAGGGCATACAAATTGCAGAAGGAGGTGAAAGCCTTAGGACTCCCATATACCTGCAACTTCCCTGGGCCTTTCTGTGTAGCTTTGGGCGACGGGCAAACACACAGGACACTAGCTTTCCTACTGCTTGCACCCATCCCTTCAATACGCCTATGCCAGAACCCCATCACACTCGTTTTCTGCAAGAAGGCAGTGTCAGAATAGGAAATAAAGGAAAATGCCGGATCACTTCTCCGTGTCTGGGCTTTGGATTGTAACTGAAAAGGATTGGGAAATCTGGGGCTGCCAGCAAGGACTGTTTATGTAGAGGGTGATGTTGACCACCACCATGCATGGCATTCTCTATGCCCTGTTTGTGTCCTGGAGCCAGAAAAACGTAGGCCTCATTGACACCCTGGCTTGAACCTTGAAGCTGGGCCTTCTGCAAAATCCTACTGCTAAATCAATCAGTAAACAGAGTTCATTGATACCAACATGATGAGTCTTGGTGGAGCAGGATAGAAATTATGTCTAGTCCTAGTTCAAATGGATAGAGAATGTTTTTATTTTCATTTTATAGGAAGCCCTTTTCCTCAGGAACAGCTATTTGGGCAGCTGAGCATCTTGTTTAGAAATACCTGGACTCATTAAACCAGGCTCTCTGGGATTCCTTGGCTATCAACCTGCCGATGGGGGGACAGCCCACGACCACCACCACCAAAGAGTGACAGTTGCAGAAAGGCTATCGTCATTATTTGTCCCTACAGAGTTCTGGGTCTCACAAACTGTGATTTCAGGGTCCCAGTGTGATCTATAAGGGGAAGAATCGGTCAAGAAATATGGAAATACATCTACGCCAAGGAGGATCCAGCAGGCACTGTTACTTCATTCCTACTCTGGATGGAATTACACCTGTCAGTTTGTCAGCCCGCTCTATTAAAGATATATATATATATATATTAAATATATATTATATATATTATATTAAATATATATATTATATATATATAAAAGAACAACCGCCCTGCTCATATCTCAGATTCACCAGACTTTCCTTGCATTTTAACATTCTCTCTCTTTCTCTCTCTCTCTCTCTCTCTCTCTCTCTCTCTCTCTCTCTCTCTCTCTCTCTGTGATCTATTTCTGAATGACATATTGGAGGTCTGCTGGTCTGCTATCCCAGAAAAAATATCCAAATTTTATCCCCTCTGCCTTCTCCCTCCACGGAATTCTGGTCACACTCTCTGGGAAACTGGTTTTCTCTCCCACTGCAGGGTGCTTCTGTAAGCAAGGGTGCCTACCGACCACTAGTTACCCTGAGGGGATGCCAGATGTTGTCACATCTGGACTCCAACTTTGTCTCACAGTGCACATGTTTCTTAGATGATACGCAGACAATGAACCTAAACATACCCTTGTAAGCTGGAAAAAGTAAACATGCAGTTGACACTTGGGCACAGCAGCCACCTTTAGAGAAAGCTCCTGAGCAGATGGGCTGTTTCCTCTAAAGCTCTGTTCTCCATGCAGTGAAAAGCAGCTACCCAGAGCCCTTTCCAAACATCCCGCCAGCTCTTACTCCCCCCAATTCAGTTTTTCTTTGCACCCCAAGTTCTGCTAGCTCCTTCCTCCAAACAAGGGCATCCACACACTCCCACACCATGATCACCCAAGGTCACTGCAGGAAGCCAAAGACTTCCAGTGCCCAGAAAGAACAATAAAGGGTCGGGGTCTAGTTCATTTCTTCCAGAAGCAGCTGTCCCCATGGGGGAGACCTCCTCTTAATTCTCTCCACGTGGTGCAGGGAGAAGGAGAACTGAGGAAAAGGAGATAGCTATGTACTCACTGACCAGGGCAGCTCTCTCCTGAAGGCCAGCTGTTTTTTATTTTTTTTTCCCACCGGCCTTGCTGGAGATCTGAAGGCAGAATGACAGGCAGACTTCACCACTGTTGCCGAAGCTCCCGCAGCAGCCCCAGTGCGGAGGTGGCTTCACTGCATCTCAGCCAGGCTTCCAGCCAGAGGTAAAACCTGGATGATGTGAATCCTTGCTAAGAGCCCCCTCCCCTCTGCCTCCCTTGGCTCAGTGTAGACAGCAGAGCTCTTCCGGGTTGCAACGGGGTGGGGGGAGGAGGGAGGAGGGAAGAAGGAGGAGGAGGGAGGGAATGAACAGCATCCCCTTTTGCAAACACACAAACCGCACATCAGAGGTGTGTGAAACTGAGTTGGAAGGGGATGGGCAAGGAAGATCGCCTGAAACGCGACCTGCCCTTGGTGCCTACAAAGCCAGCCCACTGTCTTCAGACAGGGTTGGAATTAACACTATAAATGTCACTGTCCCGTGCAATGGGCCATTACCATAGGTACAAACGTGTTTGAAGCATTTTTCTTCTCACTTTTGAACAAATGGTTCAATGAGAGGTTTTATGGGTATATCCAGGAGTGAACATCATATGAAGTCTTCAAAGTGCTTTCTTTCTCCCAAGGCTCAGACCACCACCACCACCACCCTTTAGTCGGGATGGCTAGTAAATTAGAATTAGAATGGCTTTGGTTGGACTAGATTAACGCTGTCTAACCCAGGTGTAGAAAAATACTCATAGGTGGCACATAGACTAAAGAATCCTATGGGTCCCAATTCTCTTAAATATTTCAAGAGGAAATTTTACCTTTAAGAAGAAAAATGAAAATAAAAAACAGGAACTAACCAGAAGCATTCAGGGAAAAAAAAAACTCGGAAGAAAATGAAGCTGTTTGCCTATCAAGACCCAGTAAACTGCATTGTCCTCCTTGGAGTTCCTCCCCTCGAACCCCCACACCTTCTCATCCCCATCCCAATAGCGAGAGCAACATCGGAATCATGTACCAAGAGAATCTGCCACGAATAAATTTCAGCTAGAGTGAAATGAAACCCCATAAACACCGAGGTAGAAAAGGGTCAGGGTCCATTTGTTTTGACAGGTCGAGTTTTCCCTTCACAATATTTATACAAAAAGAATACGGAGACTGACTTTTAAAATAAATACATCTTTGGGGAGAAATAAAACAAAAGTTTTGTCCGTGGCTGAACCATGAAGTCAATAAGCTTGGGCTGCTCCAACCTGTTGGGTAGGAAGACGTGACTCAATGTCCAGTTTGGGGGTGATCAATCCCTGGGAGTAGGGGAATGGTCAGAGCCGAAGGAACTGCTGAGGCGGGGCGGAGGACAGAGGAGGAAGGAGAAACTGGGAGGCCCAAAAGTGTTAGTGGGCACCCGTGGAGCGGAGAGAAGTACCGGGTGATGGATATCACATTGCAGAGCCGGTGATACCTCGATAGGCACGCTTTTCTCCTAGATAGTGTCAGCGACCTGTCTCTACTTCCACAAACCTGAAATTTTTTCCATTTAGACACCAACCCGCCTGCCAACCGGTTTGAGCCTCGGCGGGGCATCCTCTAGGGTGCGATGAAGCCAAGAGTGGAGGAAGCTGAGAATCCCATTTGCTAATCTGGCAAAAGGAAAAGAAGGGAGTCTTCTGGTCCCTTAGGGAACCCGGAAGAACCATCTTCGCCAAAGCAATCCTGCCGGTCCCCAGCCCTGTCGCTCCGGCTCTCCGCCACCAAGTGGCAGAGTCAAGCTCTCCAGGAGGCTTTGAGGACTAGGCTGTGGCCATGCTCTCAACAACCTACGCCCAACCTGTTGCCCTAATGCACCCTATGAACTGTCCGGGAAAGCCCTGGGTCCTGGAAGATGTTACTGGCTTCCGGGACGCCTAGGAGACACAAGCACCCTTCCTCCTTGCATATGACTGGGTAGGGGCTGGAGCAGAGACCAGGGAGGCACGCATGTGCCCACGTGACTACTATAGTCGATCCTCCCAAGCCCCTGCAGCCGGCGGTATCTAGACCCCACTTCTAGGGCCCGCAGGCAGATGGGGCCTTTTACGGCTTTCCCCATGCTTCCCATTCACGCTTCTTGTCCCCTTTCAAGCTCCCCGCTGTCCCTTCCCTTCTTTCTCCTTACCTTCAACAAGTTCGCCTCCAATTTGAAAGCCTTATTTTCCCTTAGAACGTACGTCCTGTCCTAAATACTTCCGATATCAAAGCAGACTTTCTTCCCTCTCCCATTCCTCTTCCTAAAGCGCGAGCACCTTCTGTCCCCCAGGTCTCCTCCGGTCTGTCCTGCCGGCCTCGCCTCCTCGCGCTCCTTCCCTTCTGCCGACACGGGCTCCCGATTGCTTACAGATCTAAAACGTAAAGAGCAATAAAAATGTGATCGCGTGCCCCGACCCCCGCCCCGCCATCGCTCCCAAAAGCCTTAACTGCAGGAAGCTAGGCTTCCAAAGAAACTCAGGGGTTAAAAAAGAAAATCGTAAGGACTACAGTGGTCTGACAGCGGCTAAAGGCATGATCTGGCTCTCATAAGGGACCGAAGGCTGGTCGTGGAGTTGGGGGAGTGGGAAGGAAATGAGGTAAAGAAAAAAAGAGTCCAGCAGGCCTTTGATAAATTGCCTCATTCCCAGCACTCCGGAGGCAGAGGCAGGTGGATCTCTGACTAGTCAGCCTGGTGTACAAAGCAAGTTTCAGGACAGCCAGGGCTTCACAGAGAAACCCTGTGTTGAAAAACAAACCAAAAAGTGGGGGCGAGGGGTTGTTTTTTTTTTTTTTTTTTCTGGATAGTAAATAAAGTGAAAGACTCTGACTCAGATTACCGGACATCACCTGAGCACACTACACAGATAGTGCTGTAACGAAGCCATGGGATCCTTGTCTGACTTACAATGGAGTTGTTCTCACTCATTGATTCTGTTGAACTAACTAACTAACTAACTCTCTCTCTCTCTCTCTCTCTCTCTCTCTCTCTCTCTCTCTCTCTCTGTGTGTGTGTGTGTGTGTGTGTGTGTGTGTGTGTGTGTGTCAAGAAGAAATGCCATTGCCTCGGTCAGAGGTGACTGTATTTCACACCAATTTCACACCATGTCCTAAAGAAGCCAGGGTTGGGAGTCTGCCTGGAGTTAATCCACCAGAGAGGACAGTATGGTCCCACTCACTAATTTTAGGGAGTGAGTTCATTGAGGATTCTTGTGTGTTCTCTGGACACCTAGATCACAAAGACACAGGCCAGTTCACAGGCACCTAAAGACTTCACTCTTGGTAACCACTGCCTGTACCTGTGAGCTTCCTAACCTGCTGCCTCAGATTTTTCTGACTCCACTTCTCCTGCATGGAATAACCACTGAACCATGGAATAACTGCTGATCTGAACTATTTCATTTGTGTTTGGGGTAGAAATGGGACGTAGAGACAGAGGTCATTCCTCACTGGTAAGGATTGTGAGCTGAGCTAGCTGGAGAGACAGTGTGAAGCCCGGGGCCTAGGGACACCAAATGGCTTTGGGACATTTCCTGGAGGCCATTGCACCCTCCTAATGGCCACCATCACCAGCTGCTTCAAATCCGGAGGTTAGTTCTATAGCTTTTCTCAGATCAGAATCTAAGGGGCCCGGTTTGAAATAGAAAGGGAGGTCACCAGGCACTTGGAAGAAGATGAATCAGTAAATGACTAAGGCATAAATGAAACACCGGGTGCCCATCTCTGTGACGGCCATGGAGATAGGTTCACCTGTTGGATAAAGAAAGGGAGTCCCCACATAGAGTAATAATCTCTGACAGAATCTCCAATCTTCCTAAGACGCTGTGGCCAGTTAGTGGAGCCTTGTGGTGCCTGTAAGGATGAGGAATTCTTAGCCACCCTGTGTCAGCGGGTTCCCATCACCCCATTTCTTTCCCCTAAAACCAGAAAGTACTTGTCACTGTGCCCGTCAGTCTCTGATGTCATCTTGCCTTTTCAACCTTCACGTGCACGCTTTGAGATTACCTTAGAACTTTAAAAGACGACAACACACTTAATGATTGATTTCCCTGTGATTAAAAGTTCTAATCCTTCAAGATAGGTGTGGTTGTACATTCCTGTAACCCCAGCATTAGAGAAGCTGACTCAGGAGAATCAGGATTTTGAGGCCAATGTGGGCTACAAAGTGAGATTCTGTCTGAAGCAAAACAAAATAGGAAAACAAAATAAAACTCTAGGCTTTCAGTCCCACTCGTGGGCGCTTACTCTGGAACTGGAGAGGTTTGTCTTGAAGGAATGCAAAGGCCATACAGCTTGGAGCCCGGTACCCTCTTGTTTTTTCACATCCCCCAACAAAACATTTTCATTAAAATCAGAGTGTGTTTTCCCCAGATTCAGTTTGATTGGGGGTGGGCTGCAGTAGGCACCTTGCTAAAAGGTAACTATGAATGTCTCAAATGGAAGTTTGGAAGAAGAACCACTAGAAATTAAAAACAAGACAAAACAAAAAAAGAGAAAAAACCAACAAAGCCAAAAAGAACCCTCAGACCCAATCCACCCAGGCATCCTAAATAAATAGCCCCGTTTGCAAATTCCTATCAATTATTACGTGATGGGAAAAAATCCTATCTGAAAATAAGGCACGTGGATGGGGAGAATTTTAATTAAATCTTACTGTGGATATAATGGCATGGAAGTGATTTTTCATTCGGCGCTTGCCTGCTCACCAGTGTTTTATGGCGTTTTCTTGCCTCTGACTTTATTTTAAAATATTAGGCGAGGTGGAGAATTATAAACGGCTCTTTCCTTATCTGTCCTGCTCACATATCCAGGATCAGAGGAGCTGATTAAGAAAGAAGTCAGAGGCAACGCTGGATTCATAATGATTTGGATAATGAATCCTTATCTCTGCTTTCCAGATTATCTGCTTTTCAGCTCCCAATGTTTTGTTACATGGGATAATTTATTGCATCTAATACATCACAATGAATCTGATGGTGGAAAGCGATGGCCAGCGTTGTGAAAAGGGGGCCCTTATTTTTTATCCCTGGGCAATGAAACTGCTTTTTGCAGTTTTTAATTGGGAAAATATAAGGTAGATCTGATAAAAAAAAAAGGGGGGGGGGCTGGGTATAATCTTGCCTGCTCGTGCTTTACCACGATGCTCTTTAATTAGTGTGTCAATTTCAGGCTGAAATTAACAAGATCGACCTGAAACCAGTGGTTAGTTTCTCCCCAGTGCTGAGATCCTAATTTTTAACATGATTTATTTTTATGAAAAAGGAGATAATTAATCATAAACACTGACTAAAGCACAGGGCCAGGTTAAGATAAAATGCTACTTGCATCTTTATATAGAAAGATAGCAATAATGGTCACTTTCCCAAGATCCCCTCTCTCCTCAGCATCTCTCCTGCCTCCACACACTTCTCACCCCCACTAGCCACCCCAGCCCCAATTCAAGCTAACCAGAAAATAAAAGATCAATTCCAGGTTCCTCCAGTCATCGTTTTAGCTCTTGTTCATGAAGTACACACACACACACACACACACAGCTTTCAGCTTGCCTGGCTTTGTCTGTTGACACATGCAGAACAGGCAGAGGTTTGATTTTCTTGGAAAGAGCGGGTGGGTGGGTTTCACCCTTCACCCCACTCACACCCACGCACATCAACTTCTTTCCATTTTAGAGAGAAGAAGGGGGGCACATCTCATTTAATGGCTAATTAGTTCCAATAATTGGCATTTTTGTTTTCTTTTGTCTCTCATCCTAACACCAAAAGAACAAAAGCCATCGAAATGCAACAGGCATCACTCAGCTCTGAACAGGACAGATGTCTGAATCCAAGACTAAGGCAGCAGCCCCTCCCACCTCCCAGTGTCTGACAATACTTATGAACATCCAGGCTTAGGGACCCAGAAGGGGCAAGAGTCCTTGGTCATTTGCCCTTTAAGCTCTGTGCCTGTTGATTACTTTCTGGTTGTTTGGATCAAATAATCACCGGGAATATGTAAACGAATGAGAAGAGATTCATACATATTCGCCCTCCAATTGTTTCTCCTGACGTCAGATGGTAATTTCTTGGTAATTGGATGACTTGCACCGGAATATGGATTGTCTGAGTTCCTGAACCCTCCCCTGACACACGGGTGTTTCTCTGGGAAGATTTTGTGGTGGGTGAGGAACTTTTTCTTAAAGTTATTTCCCATGATTCCTGTTGTTTTCTCTTTATCCTACACTTAGGATTTACTTCCTACAGTGTGAGAATTTGAAGCCTGTTTCTGGGACTATAATGCCCCCGATAGTTCTTGAGGAGACTGAATCAATCCTGTAGATGTTGCCAGCAGGGATGGGAGAGGTGGTGTACACCAGGGAAGCCAGGACCAGGAATGAGGTTCTATGGGGTGGGGGTGGGGGTGAGGGAGCATCATTCCTAGAGTGGTCCTGCCTTCTCCCACAGTGAGGATTGCCAGGGTTCCCATTTCTCTCAAGTTCAAGTCTCAATTCCTGAGTATGCCCCACGACCTTTAGAAAAAGAGGAAGTCAAATAATTATAGTCTCTATAAAACTTGGATTTTGGTTCTAAACAACTATCAGATTTTAGGTTTATACAAAAGAAGACACCTGATTATCTGGGTTATTTTCCCTTTATCCGTCAGTTCACACCCTTCCTTGTTACAGTGGACTTCAGACCTCAGAGTTCTAAGTCTGTGCTTGGTATCTGGTTGGTTTCCCCTCTTTCTTCTCCATAGTCCCCACCCCCTCTCCATCTCCCTCTTTCTTTCCTTTCTTTATGACACATCCTTCCAAGAATTTCAAGTATCAATTATAAGTAATATGAATTTCTCAGCCTCAGCCATCGAAGTGCAGATGATCTGATAGGAGCCTGGAAACGCAGATTCTCTAGATGCGGCAGACTGCTGGAGCCTACTGGGCCGTTTCCCATGCCCAGATGAACATTCAATTTTCCGGCATTATCTCCACACTTAAACTCGCTTTCTCCATTTCTGTGCCAAGATAAATTTGCATAATATTTGCAGCTGTAATTAGCTGATGAGCATCTCCCAGCTCCCCCTTTTGTTTCCCCCTGCATTTGGTCCTTCTATTGACGACACGTTTGATCTTTAATATCACAGGATTCCCGATAGAGGGTTGAATATCTTATCTTACTGGTACCAAAATCTTCTAAGGAGGGAGAAAGGAAGGGGAGGAGGAGCTGGGGGAGAATGGAGAGCGAGGAAATGAAGCTTACAGTTATCAGAGTTGGAAAGGTTGCTTGCAAGAAGGTGTAGATACTGGCAGAGCCAACTCTGCCATGGAGAGTTGGGGTGCATGAGGGGTGGGGTGGAGGCGCCATTCTAGGAAGGCGGAGAGTCTATGGTAAATTGTTATTATTTAATGCAGAGTGCACTAAATAATAGAGGAGGTTGGACGGAGAGCTGAGCCAAGGACACCTTGTGGGGAGTGTGGGTTTGTCTGTCGCCAGCCTCAACTTTAGGCCCGGGATCTCTTCAAGGGGGACGACAGAAGCCGCTCCGAGTAGGAAGTCTCGCTCCCCTTAAGCGGAAACGGGAAGTTTCATGATAAGTGACTCTCATCTTCTCATCCATCAGTTTGTCCCCCTTTTTGCTGAGAACATTGCCTACAGTCTTCCCAGCCCCATTTCCAAGAAATGGGAGCGCTAAGAGAAGCAGGGAGGGAGTAGGGGGGGGGGTGGTACAGGAGACTAGGAAGAATAGATACATAGTGTTGCCTCCAAAGTAGAACAAAACCAGACAAATTACACTATGCCCCACCCTTGTTGTTTGTTTCCAAATTGGAAGTTTGGGACGGACAGCGCAGTAGGAGGGAAGATGGCTTTCGGGAACCACTGGCTGTGGCGGTATCTGTGGGAATCCGGAGACAGGGAGAGAGAGAAAGAAAAGGAGGGGGGCGAAAAAGAAGACAAGAAAGAGTCGATTTTCATGGCAATCATCGGAACAAATAGCTAACATTTAACATTTACACCCGCACTGGCGGCGCCCTGGCGCTCCGCGGACCTGGAGCCGGGCTAAAATGTCCCGAAAGCCTTTGGAGAAAACGAGTTTCCAGCTATCAGGTTCTCCCCATCTCCTTTTTTCATAAGGCTTCGGTTTCAGGCTGGACTTGTCCAATGTCTGCGTTACCGCTGCGAGCTCCTAAATGAGTGTCAAAGAGGCAAATATCAAATAGCGCCCAGGTCAAGGCGATTTAGTTAACCGCGGGACGTTCTGGGCTGGAAATTTGTGTGGGACCCTGCGGGGGGAGGGGAGGGCTCAGGGATGGATGGGTGGATGGGCACACCGGTGAGCGCAGAGATGGTTGGTGGGAAGCACTCACTGAGGCGATGTCTCTGAGAGAGCAGGGCTGAGGGCGGAGCCAGCCTTCTCCTGGTCCTGGCCTCGCCTCGCCTCATATTTCATTGCTCTTCACAGATTAAGGTTAAAGCTCTCAGACAAAAGTTCCCTTACAAGTTTGTTGTTGTTTGTTTGTTTTGTTTTTTTGTTTGTTTGTTTGTTTTTTAAATGTGACCAATTTCCTGAACCACAAGCATAGCTTAAAAACCTGTATTATCTCCAGGTCTCAGTTTCCCCTTATGCTAACTGAAAGGATTATACAAGATGAAGGCCAAGGTTACTCAGGCGGCCTAGGTGGTTGGAAGAGAAATGGGGAGTGGTGTGTGGCTGACCATTGTCCCTCTCCACATTCGGAGTCACTTGAGCAACCTAGTCCCACTACCAACCTACCTGGTTTACAGTCCCTGACCAGACAGATTCTCAGAAGCAAGAGCCCGCTTCCCCCTGCAGCCCTAGGGTACCAGGCTTCACCCAAGGGTTCCCCCTACCCGATCTGTAGCCCTGAGCTAAGAATGACTGCTGTATATCACCAGCGCACAAATTCTCGCCCATCCAGGTTCCGCTCACGCCAGCCTTTGGCCTTTCAAGTTTTGGGGGTGGGGGATCCTCCTTACGGAGGGGCAGGAGCGCAACAGATTGAGTGTTCTAATTCCTAATTCAAGCTGCAAACCGGACAAGTGAACGGACGCAGAGGCAGGACAGGGTCCCCAGTTGAGCTCCCTTTTCACCAAGCCTGCTCGTTGGCTCTGCAGACGGTCTCTTATCTGTGTTGAGACCCGGCTTGGCTGTCACGTGTGTGAGAGGCAGCGTGGGTGGGCGTGTGTCTTCCTACCCAGAGAGTAGGTCTCACAAGCTGAGGGGCGGGGTGTGCAACACAGTCGACTTCTTTCCCCAGAACACAGAACAGAAAGCCCAAGAGTCTAACTATCAGCTAGGGAGACTAGCCTTGCCTAAATTACCTCTGCATTCATAGAGCAAATGGACGGTGGGAAGCGCCGCTGGGCCTCCACCTCATCCTCCTCAGGCTCAGTGCACTGTCTGGAAGGGAATGAGCGAAGGCTCAGGTTTCGGCTCCCATCTCTCAGTCCAGGGGAGACTAACTATGGAGTGGGTGTCTGTGAAGGAAGCAAGAAGGAAGGACAGAGACTCCCAGGTGGCCAGGTGTGAAGGGACTGAGTGGGTGGGCACCTGTCTTAACTCCTTTTGATAAGCTTTTTTCTCACCTCAGTATAATTACCAATGATAATCATGAAGAATAATCATGATCCTCTCCTTAAATTGAAAAAAGGTATGGGGGGAGGGAGGGAGGAAAGGAGGGAGGGAAGAGAGAAAATGGAAGAGAGAGAGAAAGAGAGAGAGAGGAGAGAGAGAGAGAGAGAGAGAGAGAGAGAGAGAGAGAGAGAGAGAGAGAATGCTAACCTCACTACCGTTTGGGTGCCGTTTGAGAAATTCTCAAATAGAGAGTGTAATTTCTCAGTTGATTTTGATTGACATACTGTCCCTGGGATCATGTGTTAATCCCTTCTTCACTCAAGCCTTTTCATAACTCATTTCTCTCTTGCTAGATGGGGACTCTGATGGTTACCGAGGCAACGATGATAGCACTAAGCTATTTCCCTCTCTGCAAGGAGGCCATTATTCCGCATGCATAGGCCATTTGCAACAGAGGTCGCCACAAAGTCATCCACGACACGGCACACGTTTATTAAACTTTTATTCTCTCTTTTTACCCAAACACAGAAACTAGTTTGTACCTGTGGGGAGGGGGTGGTATCTTGTCCTGTTCTATATTGGTAACAACTGCCCTGGAGTGGAGGAGCCCACACAGGGCTCATTTACACAGCAACACAGAGGTCTGGGCCACCCTCCCCTTGCCCTTGGCATCAGTCTCCAGCAAAGAAGGTCTCCACCCATGGGGTCATCTTCAAGATAAGATGGAACTTGGCTTCTCAAGCCACCTGCACTCCTGCTTGGAAGACCCCATTCACCCTATTTCTCAGCTCCACCCCTCTCACCCCATTACCCCCCCCCACACACACACACACTACAACCTCCTCTCTCTTGGATGGAGAGGCTCTCCTTGCTGGTTTAGTGGTATCTCCTGGCCTGGAGCTCCGGAGAAAGCCATCTGCCAGGAGCACTGGGCCTTAAGTTTCCTGCTCAGGCTTGGCCAGGGTGCAGGTTCTTGGGTTATCCTTTTTCAGAAACACAGAGTTTGGTTCAGGCTAAGTAGCTTTGGTGGGCTACTGGAATGTAAGCAATGAGAACATCTATAGTTACCTTGACTACCCAAGGACATCACAGGAGAGTCTACATTGCAGGAAACCCGACAAGCATTTCTAGTCTCAATCTGTGAGGCCAACAAAATCTGACCTGCTGCTGTGAAGGTCACAGGCTGTAGAGGCTTCTCTCCCTCACCCTAACCCCTACCCCCAGTACCTGCCAGCTCCTTTCCTCACGTCCTTCTCTCTTTCCTTTTCTTCTTTCCATGCCAAGCTCCTTTTATTTGGCTAAAGGAAGGAAAGAAACAGAAACACCAGGGCCCTAGGGCATGCTCTAGCCCCTTCAGTGTCAGTGATTCCCAGCACTGCTCCCTCTTTGTCTACTCCTATTCTAAAAAGATCACTGCAGTCCCTGCTGTGCTCTGTGTTGTTCAACAGTCAGAAGAATGTCCCAAATGACCTCTTTCTGGGACCCTCAAAACAGAACCAGGTCTCCCAGAGTAGATTGTACTATACCACACAGCCACTGGGCAGAGCAGCCTAAAGAAGTGGTCCAGATTCCTAAGTGATGGGGAGAAGTTACTCTAAAACTCTCAGGGGTCAACATCCTTCTTCTAACCCTGGGCCTCTATTAGGCCCAAGCCATTTTTACTCTACAGATTGAACTACTCCACACTGGGGTATATTTACTCTGGAGATTTTTTTTTTTTTTTAAGATTTATTGTTTTATGTATAAGTAAACTGTTGCTGTCTTCAGACACACCAGAAGAGGCCATCAAATCCTGTTACAGATGGCTGTGAGCCATCATGTGGTTGCTGGGAATTGAACTCAGGACCTTTGGAAGAGCAGTCAGTGCTCTTAACCTTTGAGTCATCTCTCCAGCCCTTGCTTTGGAGATTTAAACAAACAAACAAGCAAAAACAAAACTGCACATCAGAAACTCCCTTGGCACAGATTTTTAGAGACTCTCAACCTCTGAAGTAGAGGAGTTTCAGGACAAAGAGGGTGGCATTTCCCTTGGGTCAGGGGTTAGTATCTACATTCCTAGTACAATAACACAAAAGGCGAAGGGCATGCAAGACACCTTGGGGTGCTGGCCTTGAGCTTCCCAAAGCAAGTGCAGGTCAGTGAGCAAACAGAGAATTGAGGCAGGGCTGAGGAGACTGCTACTTCAACATAAACAGCAAGCTGAGTGTTCATGTCTGGTAACACTGCTTTCTGAAGTTCCAAGTTCCAGGAAGAAGTTGAGGGCAGGAAGTGAGACAAGGGAGGAGCAGAGGAAATTTCTCTCCCAGTGGAAAGGTTTAGAGGCTCTGAGTAATGTCCCAAGTCCCTGAGACAGGGATGGAACAGAGACCTGGGTCTGGGTGAGTGGCAACTGGAGGAAAGCTAGCCAGTCAAGGAGACTTGGGAGGTGTTCCACATACTAGCATAAGCAGGCTTGTCAGCTGGAGGTGAAAGAAGTGATGGGCCTCAAGAGGCAGAGGCAGGGGGATTGCTGTGAACTCAAGGGCAGAATGGTCTACACAGTGAGTTTGGGGCTCACACAGTAAGACCTGTTTTCATACACAAGCAAAGAAAAGCAAAGCAAAACAAAACCCAGAAACAGTGGGTCTTAAGATCCTGTGGAACTGAAGCAGCAATTCTCAACCTGTGGGTCTCGGGCACTTTGTGGAGGGGTCGAGTGACCCTTGCACAGGGGTCACCTAAGACCATCAGTAAACATGGACATTTACATTAGTACTCGTCGAAGTAGCAGGATTACAGTTCAGAAGTAGCACTGAAAATAATCTCATGGTTGGGAGTCTCCACAACATGAGGAAACTGTTGGTCGCAGGATTAGAACTGGGGCTTCAGACTGGTGTGTGGGCCACCATGCGGTCTAGGAACTGAGCTCAGGTCTAACCACTGAACCATCTCTCTGGTCTCTGGCCCTTGGCTAGGCTTTCTCCTCCTTCTCCTTCTCCTTCTCCTTCTCCTTCTCCTTCTCCTTCTCCTTCTCCTTCTCCTTCTCCTTCTCCTTCTCCTTCTCCTTCTCCTTCTCCTTCTCCTTCTCCTTCTCCTTCTCCTTCTCCTTCTCCTTCTCCTTCTCCTTCTCCTCCTCCTCCTCCTCCTCCTCCTCCTCTTCCTCCTCCTCCTCCTTCTTCTTCTTCTTCTTCTTCTTCTTCTTCTTCTCTTTGGGTCTCAGGTTGTCCTTGTAGTTTAGGTACCCTGGGATACACACTCCTTTGCTTTTCAATCTATGTACCAAAGGATCTGGCAGGGTCATTCTTGAATGGTAGCAGTGGCAACCACTGTTAACTAACCATTAGCTTGTTAAATAATGCAGAACACCAGCTAATACAGATTGTGATCTATCTATCTATCTATCTATCTATCTATCTATCTATCTATCTATCATCTATCTGTCATCCATCTATCCATCATCTATGTATCTATGTATTATCTATGTATCTATCTATTTATATTTTGTGATAGATCTGTCAATCATCTGTCTATCATCTTTCTATCTATTTATCTATCTGTTTATGTTTTATATGCACTTGTATTTTGCCTGTATGTATGTCTGTGGGAGGGTGTCAGGTCCTCTGGACCAGGATTTACAGACAGTTGCTCTTAACCACTGAGCCATTTTCCAGTCCCATTATTGTGTTTTTATCAGTGATGAGTCCTACTGACCATGACACCTGTTCTTGCTTCTGCCAGTTCTTCCTGGGTTTTCCTCGAGCAAACCTCAGCCTATGTCAAAGTGTATCAATGGAATTAAGTATGTTAACATCCATTCATTCATTCATCAATCCTTTCTGAATGGGAATCCTGATAAGTCCTAAGACTGGCAGGGAATTTTCTATCTCCTTAAGATGCTCACAAGTACAGCATAGAGAAAAACAAGCAGATAGCTCATTTTAGATACAATAAGAATATATGTGAGGCCAGGGGTGTGTCTTAGCAGAGTGTTTGCTTGACATGCCAAAGTCCTAGCTTGGACTCAGAATAGCATAAAACCAGGGGTGGTGTGCATGACTATAATCCCAGTACTGGGAAAGGTAGAGACAGTTGGATCTGAAGCTCAAGGTTCAAGGCCAGCCTGAGCTACATAGTCCAGTCCTGGACTACATAGCCTGTTTCAGAAGAGAAGAGGAGAGGAGAATGAAGAGGAAGAAAGGGAGAAAGACAAGAAGGAGGATCTATCTGAAATATTGGTCTGTTGGAGTGGAAATCCAGAATCAAGGTCAGAGGTATTCTCAACTCTACCAATGAGGCCAGCCTGCTGTGATTCTCAGAGGATGACCCAGAGTTCTGGATGGTGTCAAGAGCAAGAGGATTTCAGATGAAGACAGACAGACAGACAGACAGACAGATAAATAGCCTTGGTGAAACAGGATTGGGAAGGGCATGGATAATTCAACCAAGCTTGTGAAATTCGATGCACACTGAGCAGGATAAGTAAAAGCGGTGGGTCCATGTCACAGTGAACTGCTTCTTTAGTTAAGAGAGGAACCTTTGGGGACCAGTGGTGGCTTTTCTCTTTTTTTTTAAGATTTATTTTTATTTATTTTATATGTGTGAGCACACTGTGGCTGTCTTCAGACACGCCAGAAGAAGGCATCAGATCCCATTACAGACGTTTGTGAGTCACCATGTGTTTGCTGGGAATTGAACTCAGGACCTCTGGAAGAGTAGTCAATGCTCTTAACTGCTGAGCCATTTCTCCAGCCCCAAGGGTAGCTTTATATACAGCTGCATTATGTTGAGAATGAGTGAAAACCCCAGAGATTCTAGATGCCATCCTGGTGGCTAAGCTCCCCTCTGCCCGTGTCCACATATGAATGACTTAGAATGAAAGTGTTTACATCAACATTTTATATTCCATCAAATTAAGAATGTGTGACAATGTTTTTGCAAAAGACTTAGGTAAAAGTAACATATGCAATAAAACTGGCCTTTCACCATGCAGTTTTAAAAGTTTGTTTTGATTTTTTATTATGGAGATAGGGTCTCAGTACTTAGCTCAGGCTAGTCTGGAACTATCCCAAGGTATCCTTGAATTCGTAGTCCTTGCTCCTCAGCCTGGAAAGCACTGGGATTATAGGTGTGCATTACCACACCAGGCTCTCTGTGTGTTTTCAAGATTTCTGCGCAGATCCTTGGTCCCATATGGAAGTGTTAGGAAGAGCAGCTCTGTTCATCAGCTTTGTTGCAAAGCCACCATGCTCCTCAAACTTAATATTGTCTGATATTTAACCAATGCAACAGAGATGAGCTGAAGCCCAGAAGTTAAGCAGGATATTGCACAGAGAACTAGAATCCATCTGCGGTGAGAAGGGTAAGGAGCAGAGGGAATCCTCTCTCATGAATATATGGCAGGTATCTACAAACCTTCTCACTAATTGATGGGCTCTCTATATATAAGCCTGATAAAGGGCCACTGGGCAGTAAACGCTGATGCTTAGAACATCCTGATAGGGCTTTGTTAACACGAAGATAACGGAAGAGCAAGATATGTTTGTTTCGCTGCCTGTAGATAAACCCAATAGGTCTTTGTTAACTTTTCATGACTGATGGCCACCACTAACCATGATAAATAATCCCAAGAAGAGAGACTTTATTTAAAGGGCTAGAAATGGGTCTACATTTTTCACTCTTTTGAATGAAGAGGAAGGCTATTTTCTCAGTGTGATTGCACGTGTGTGTCATGGTACATCAATATCTAAGTAATTTTAATCCATCAGTGGAAATTCTGAGTTATCTTGACCTTCTGTACTTTTCCAGAATGTGCTATACTCCCATCAGCTGAGGCCCAAGGGAGTCTCAGGTGCTAGGCTTCAGAGGATTGGCAGGGTCAGCAGCAATTAGCACACTCGTTTTTTTCTAGCAATGAGACTCTGAGTAGGACACACTCAAGATACATTGTGGTTTTTCTTTGCTCAGTTGGGTTATTCTGGTTTGTTTTTCAGTGCTGGGGATTGGCCCTACTGTTTTACACAAGTGCTGTATCCTCAGACCCTCCCCCCGCCCCCCATTTATTAACACGTGCAACATAATTCAGCGGCCAGAGATACTTTTCTTTACAACACATTGTCAGCTGCAAAGTCTTAGTCCAAATTCGTTGTTAAATGTATTTCTCTGTGTCTACGTGTGTCCGTGTCTGCGTGTGTTCGTGTCTGCGTGTGTCCGTGTGTGTGTGTGTGTGTGTGTGTGTGTGTGTGTGTGTAGCTGATGCGTGGAGGCACATGCTACAGCGTGAGAGTGCTACAGTGAGCGTCTGGAAGTCAGGGGACATTTTCTGAAGTCAGTTTTCTCCTTCCATCCAGTGGGTCTGCGCTGAAGGACATTCTCGGGTCATCAGTCTGGGTGGAGAGCACCTTTCCCTACGGAGTCACCTCATTAAGCCCTTCATCAGCCGTGTTTGTTAGGAGTCTCACCAGCCAGGGGTGATTAAGCTAAACAAGTTGGCCAAGGAATCCTAGGCCTTGGCTCAGCTGGCTCCCCACTGACGAGATTACCAGCACAGGCCGCCAGGTCCGGATTCTTCATTCAGGTTCTGGAGGTGGAGCTCCGTCCTCCGTCCTCCGTCCTCCGTCCTCCGTCCTCCGTCCTCCGTCCTCCGTCCTCCGTCCTGGAGCTTGCAGGCGAACCCTTCAGCAGCGGAGTCATCGTCCTGGTTTCCTCTGTGCTCCTGTGATAAAATATCCTCGGGGCAGGGTGAGCCACACAGGGAAGAAAGAGTTGATGTTAGCTTACAGTTTCAGCTCCCAATCCATTGGAGAAGCGAAGCTGAGGCTGCAGGGGAGTGAATCAGCTGATCACGTGCCGCATCTGTAGTCAGGAGTATGAGGAAGAAATGTATGGCGCTCAGTTGCTTCTTTGTGCTCACCTTCATTTCTCTACTCTTATGAAACAGTTCAGGACCCCCCTCCTAAGGTGTGCTGCTGCCTAGTGGGCGAGGTCTTCTTATGTAAACGAACTTTTGGGCCGGAGAGATGGTTCAGCGGTTAAGAGCACCCACTGCTCTTCCAGAGGTCCCAAGTTCAATTCCCAGCAACCACAGGGTGGCTCCCAACCATCTGTAATGGGATCTGATGCCCTCTTCTGGTGTGTGTGTGTCTGAAGACAGTGTACTCGTATACATAAAAGAAAAATAAAAATTCTAAAATGAAAAAATGACTTTTAAGACAGCCCTCCTTCCCCAGCATGCTCATGGGCCAACCGAATTTAGACAATGCTTCTCTGATGCTCTCTTGGTTCTAGGCTGTGCCAGGTTGACAATTAAACCTAATGGCGCAGCGGCTAAGGCGGCCGCCTGCAGAGGGCGCGGGCCCTCTGCGTTCTGTTTCTCTGCCTGTTTGAATCACGCTCTGGTCCCGTTTGTCCGAGTCTCAAGGGGGAAAAAAAAAGTTACGCGGTGTGCCTTTAATCCCAGCACTTGGGAGGCAGAGGCAGGCGGATTTCTGAGTTCGAGGCCAGCCTGGTCTACAGAGTGAGTTCCAGGACAGCCAGGGCTACTCAGAGAAAACCTGTCTCGAAAACCAAAAAGAAAAAAACAAAAAACCTAATGATCACATCAGCCCTAAATGCTTATTTTTACATAGTAGTGCAGGCCTGTGATACTGGCACTCAAAAGGGCAGAGGGATCTGGCATTTCACATTTGAGGCTAGCCTGGGATTTATAGTAAGACCCTGTCTTAGAAGAAAAAGGAGGGAGAAAGGAAAGGAGGGGGAGAGGAAGAGCGAGATGGGGGATATTGAGATTTACATTTATTTTGGTTTTATAAGACACGGTTTCTCTATGTATCCCTGACTGTCCTGGAACTTGCTCTATAAACCAGGCTGGCCTCGAACTCAGAGACCCGCCTGCCTCTGTCTCCTAAATGCTGGGATTAAAGGTGTGTACCACCATGGAAGGACTTCAGAGTTTCATAGGAATGCTCTGTTCAGAACCCACCCAAAATGCGAACTTCAAAGCACGGTTGTGTCTCATCAGTCAGGTACTAAGGCAAGCACACTTTCTGCTGTTGAAATATTATTCCCCTGGAATCTTTGACGCTATTTTTATTTTTTAATTTAAAGAAGACAATCATTTATACCACAAACATTATTTGAATTTTATCTTTGTTAAGATGCTTGTGAGGAAGGAAGGGAGCTTATAATTTTCCCTAACCTGCAGACAAGCAATTTTGATGGAAAAAATGATCCCAGACTTCCAAAGTTAACCAGATTTGCCACAAATGGAGGTTCCTGGGGATGAAATAATGTTTGGGTTAATAAAAAAAATTAAAAATAATTTACTCTTAGCATAGAAAAATTACTCCTGTGAATAATTTGTAAAATTCACAGGATAAAATCTGTTTTAGGTTCATTTTAGGAAAGGGTGTGTGTGTGTGTGTGTGTACGTACACGCGCGTGCGCGCACGCACACTTGGAATCCTACAAATAAGAAAGAGCTATTGTAATTCAGTTTGCTTTTGGATTCTCAGAAAACTCCAGTTTGATTCATTGTATGGGGCAGCTGAGTCTGAAAGCATCAAATTTGACTTCCTAGACTCCCTGGAACCACAGCCCACATCCCAGAGGGGCTGGGCTCAGCCCTTCCTCAGTCCAGGCAGTAAATAGCATGGAAACCAGGTTATCTACATGGCCAACTTTCAGGAAAGACCTTGAAAACAGAGACCCAGGGGTGGACCTTGGAGGTCACGTGGTGCTTTCCATAACAGTGGGGGGTTTGCGGCAGGGGTGACTGGAACTTATTGGGGCCAGCCGGCAACTAAATGCCACGCTGATCCCAGGAGATAGCCAACTGAGGTTTTTCACAGAAGTCTATTTAGAAGCCTGCGATGGACTACCCTGCCAGCGTCTCCACTTACCTCAGGCAAAGCACTGGTGGCTCCATCAGATCAGGTACCAGGACGTTAGGGAATCTGGCGTATTCGCTTTCATGTTCTGTATTCGGCGGCATTTCTATAGTGCCTTAACATTTTAGCACTCTGTTTTGTCTTTCTGATTAGCAGGTTGGCATAGGTACAGCGTGATTAATGGTTCTTTTGGGGTATTTTTCTTTCTTTCTTTCTTTCTTTCTTTCTTTCTTTCTTTCTTTCTTTCTTTCTTTCTTTCCTCCTCCTCCTCCTCCTCCTCCTCCTCCTCCTCCTCCTCCTCCTCCTCCTCCTCCTCCTCCTCCTCCTCCTCCTCCTCCTCCTCCTCCTCTTCTTCTTCTTCTTCTTCTTCTTCTCTCTCTCTCTCTCTCTCTCTCTCTCTCTCTCTCTCTCTCTCTCTCTCTGGCTCTATGTGGCTCTACCCTCACCTGGGTCTGGCCACTTGATGCTCTGACACTTTTGACAAACCCTGTACTGTTTCTTTCCATAAAATGTACTGCTCCCTCTCATTTTGCCTTGGGTTTGTCTAATTCGGACGATAGTGCCCTTGCTACCAATAATTTTTAAGAGTCCAGTTTTTGTTTCAAAAGAAAGGAGAAAGGCTGATGGTAAAGCAAAAGTCAGGCTAAGGTTTGTTTAGCCATCAGTGGCGTGGGGCGTTCTTAAACCTCACTGGTGGCAGAAGGCAAAGCAAGGAAAAGCTGCCTTTTCTCGATATTTGCCCCAAAACCTTTATTTTTCTTTTAAAGTTTGAGTCCTCAGAAAACACAGTTATGAACTGGATGAAACACAGGAGTTTGGAAATGTGCCAATCCTGTGGCTATCGCCAAGGGTATCATATATATTCAAAATGACAGCTGTTTGATGCAGTGCTTGTGCTTAACGGAGATCTTAGAAAAAAGTCTAAATATAGATGTGGATGAATAATTGTGAATTGCACACACAATGTACATGTATTTATTTATCGCTGTATCTATTTTTTATTTAAGAGTGTCTCAGGTACACTAGGCTGACTTTGAGTTCTCTGTGTAGCCAAGGATGGCTTTGAAATTCGGATACTTCTGCCTCTACCTTCTGAGTGCTGTGGTCATAAGTCTATCAACCACCTGGTGTATTCTGGGATCAAGCCTGGGCCAGGTAAACACTCTGCAAACCGAGGTTCCTCCCCAACTCCTTTTTATATTTTTACTTAAATGTCTTTCATGTATCTATTCACAAACCTAGAGACCTGTCTCAGAGATTGACCGTCAACCATCCATGTCTCTCAGCTGCTTGTGGTGGATCTGAACTACTTCTTATTTCTAAATTCCACGTTTTAAAAACAACCAGGATCTCTGTTACTTTAAATTGCTTCATTGTCTTTGACAACCCACTGAAACCCTGGGGGCTTGTCTTTGTTCTAGTGGCCTGGGACACTTGAAACTCTCAAATAGGTATTGGTATTTTGGAATCCACAAGACGATCTCTTCTGTTGTTTTCCTAGTCATTTGAAACACAGTTTAGTGACACCGATTTGTACATTACAAACATTTGAGGGCTGCCAAGATGGTTCTGGTGGTCAAGGCACCTGTCGCCAAGTCTGATGACTAGAGTTCGATTCCCACGGAAGGAGGGACCTTGTTCTTGGAAAGTGGCTTCTGATCCTACAGTTCTGTTGTGGCACACATGCGCTCACCGTCAAACGGCCACACACGCAAATAAATAAATAAATAAATAAATAAATAAATAAATAAATAAAAATAAACAGTCAACATTTGAGAAAATTCCTAGTGTCTGTGATAGAATGCTTTCACTGCCACAGGAGGTTCGGTTGTACCTGTGAACCTCTCTCTGCATTGAGTGAGTCTGAAGAAGACAAACTGCTGCTGTGTGATCACATCCCCACATCTGGAGAGGAGTGTGGTAGGTACCACACAGCAGCCTCTGTTCTATAAAGAACGGCTGTGAAGGCTGGGATGTAGTCTGCTGTGAGTAATCCCTGCTCTATAAGAGCTTCCTCCCTCCCTCCCTCCCTCCCTCCCTCCCTCCCTCCCTCCCTCCCTTCTTTCCTTCCTTCCTCTACACCAAGGCCTGGGCAACTGAGAACAGAAATGCAGACTGGGCTTGTCAAACGTGGAGGAAACCAGCAGTGGCTTCTCTTCTGAGATTCAGTGTCTTAGTTCTTTGAAATTGTTGACTAGAAAACACCAGTGCCAACACATCACTCGTTGACTGGATGATGGTGTGCTTCCACGTGGTAAGTTCTCTCGTTATGTGGCTCCATTGACCTTGAGCTCCTCCTGCCTCTGACTTCCGAGTGCCGCCTGAGTGGCTTGGCTTGTTGGCATGTTAACATCAGTTATGTGGTCCTGCATGTGCTGGGACTAAAGGTATGTGCTGCCACACTGGGCTTAGAATGTGTTCTTCTGCTTTGTGGGGTTTTTGTTGGTGTGGTTGTGTTGTTTAGTTTTTGTTTTTTGGGTTTTTTTTTTTTTTTTTTTTTTTTTTTGTTTTTTGCATCTTGTGCTGACAATTTAAAGATACTTTCTTATTGATTGGTTAAGGTTCTATGTAGCCTCCTGAGAGTTGGGATCCCTCCCTCATCAAGATGCCGTTTCTCTCTGTAGCCCTGGCTGTCCTAGAACTTGTTCTGTAGACCAGTTGGTCTTGAACTCAGAGATTCAAAGGGGTTCGCCACCTCTGACTACCTCACTTTTTAAAATTAATTAATTAATTAACTTAAGGATATCTTGTGGGGAGAGTCATTCTAGGGCACTCTTGAACTCTTTAAGCAAGGATAGCCTTGAACAGTTGAGTCTCCTGTCTCTATCTCCCAGGTGCTGGGATTACAATCCAACAAAACTTCCCCTGGTTAGTGAAAGAGCTAGGGACCGCCCCCAGGGCGTGGTAAACAAGCAAACTACTGACTGACCTACATCCCCAGCCCCTGTGTAGCCTATGTGCAGCTTTATAGCTGACAAGAAGTCTGTAAGTGGTAGCTATTATACATAGCATTTTTAAAAGCTCACATTATTAGTATGGCCTCCTTATTTGTGTACACGGGCACACACAGGCCCAACATGTGCATATTAAAACACACACACACACACACACACACACACACACACACACACACAGAATTTGGTGCTTCACACGCACAAATCTCAGTTCACCCCCACCCCAACCCCCACCCCAACCCCAACACACACCAAACCAAACATTTAGTGCAGATATGAAGTCAAGGTTTTGACAGCCTAGTTGCCTGCTGGGTGTGACTAGCTTCTGTGGTGCCTTCATCTCTACTCTTCTGGGTTGTTTGTTTGTTGTTTTTCTTTTCTTTTTCACATAAACTTCTGCCTTACACCCAGGTTTCTCTCTTTTTTTTTTTCCATTTTGATTTATTTGTGGGGGTGAGAGGGGGATGGAGGGGTGCTTGTCTTCTACTGTGTGTTTCCCAGGGATTGACCACAAGTGTATCAAATTGACCCCTGAGCCCAGTTTTGAGCAGTAAATGCCCTTTGGGCATCTTGACTGTGTGACTTCTTACAGCCTTGGACATTCGTTCTTCAAATTAAAATGCTTTCTTAAGGAAATATACAGAAATAGCCGAGTGCAGGACAGTTTCTGCCTACTATTTAATTTTGTGGACATTGCTTTTAAGCATGCCATGATTAATAGAATGACCAGGTATGGTGAGCCTATACAGCTGTCCCTCAAGAGGTGGAGCCAAGGAGGAGCAGGAGTTTATGGTCAGCTTGGACTTCAGAGCAGGACCCCACCTCAGTAAAATGAGCACACAAGTGAGCAGACATGGAACGGGTGGAGATGAGGAACTGTCTCAAAATTAGAAGAATCTACATTCTACAAGCCTACAAAAGCCAAGTTTAATCATCATTCCAAAGTCAGATTGTAAGTTGGTCACTTGATGGACACTCTGAGCTTCTTCTAGAAAGTTCTGCTAAAGATCTAATTGGTCTAGCTAGGACTAAGCCAACACTTCCATCAAACCCTTTAAATTGGCAATGGTGAGTTTCTTCGGGACAAATAATGGGATTTTTCAGGATTGTGTTGTTTTTCTTAAGGTAGTCTCCTTCTAGACATTTTTATGAATCAAAAACAAGACCAAAGAGGAGGCTTCAAAGGCTTCAGAAAGCATCACTGTGCCTGTAAGGTCACAGCAGGAAGCCACTGCTTAGCTAAGTAACAGTTGGAGATGGCTCAGCAGGCAAATTGCTGAGGCACCTGATGACCTGAGTTCAATCCATGTTGTAGAAGGAGAGAGTGGATTCCTGAAAGTCATCCTCTGACCCACACCAGTGTCACGGTATGCATGAAATGACACACATACACAGTGATAAATAAATGAGATAGAAAAATTTAAAAGGGTGCTTCTGTCCTGAAGTCCTAGCATGTTTAGATCTTGCAGAATCTGTACTTGTACCTTTCTTTATGTTTTTCCTGTTCATCTACTGTTAGCTCCTAGGAGCTACTGTTCTTGCAAGCATTTGCTGAGCTTTTAAATGTTGTATATATTTGTGTGTGTGTGTGTGTGTGTGTGGGGGGGGGGGAGAGAGAGAGAGAGAGAGAGAGAGAGAGAGAGAGAGAGAGAGAAAGGATCATTGGTTTGTCTAAGGCAGTAGAAAAATCAGTTATAAAAAAATTCTTGCCTAGCATGTGTGAAACTCCAGGTTCAGTCCCCAGCACTGCATTAACTTGGCATGGTAGCAAGCACATACCTGTAAGCTCAGTACTGGGGCAGTGAAGCCAGGAGGACCAGATGCTTCCAAATGTTCTAAGGACTCAGGGAGTTTGGGGCTAGCCTGAGCTAGAGACCCTAATCAAAAAGAGGGGAACAAATATGCTTAGAATTTGATGAAATTCTTCTTTTTTCCTTTAAAAATTTTAATTAATTAATTAATTAATTAATTAATTTTTATGCAGCTCCAGGCTAGTCCCAAACTCTCCATGTTCCTGTCTCAACCTCTAAAGTACTGAAATTATAGGTACATGCCATCATATCCAAATGACACAGTCATTAAAAAACTACTTCAAGATTTCCTTCCTCCCTCCCTCCCTCCCTTTCTTCCTTCCTTCCTTCCTTCCTTCTTTTCCTTCCTTCCTTCCTTCCTTCCTTCCTTCCTTCCTTCCTTCCTTCCTTCCTTCCTTCCTTCCTTCCTTCCTTCCTTCCTTCCAGAGTTTCACTACATAGACCTGGCTCTCCTGAACTCACTATATAGACCAGGGTGGCTTTGAACTCACAGAGATCTGCTTGCCTGTACCTCCTGAGTCCTGTGATTAAAGGCATGCTCCCCTATGCCTGGCTTCTAAGATTTATTTTTAAATATATGTATATGTAAGTGTCTGCATGCAGGCATATATATGTAATTGCAGGTGCTCCCAGAGACCAGATGCACTGTAACACTCTGGAGCTGGAGTTAAAAGCAATTCCAAGAATCTTGGTGCTGGGAACCAAGTTCAGTCCCCTGAAATAGTAGTATGTGTCTTAACTACTAGCTCGTCAGTCCTTGGTGCAATCATTTTATCTCAGAGAACATGGAGGACAGCAGTGTAAAATCATGACAGAGTATAGGTGAAGGGACCACAGAAGCCAACTATACACAGGACAGACTCTGCTGTGACAGTACTCTCGCCTTGGGTGAGAGCTACCTTCAAATGGGCAGCAGATGACCAAGTCCGGCCCAGTACTGGAAAGAGTCATTTGTCTAGGGAGGATGGAAGACTAGTAGTCATTGCATTCTTTCTCTGATGTCACATACTTATTTAGTGTGTTCTGGGTGGAGCAGTGTGCCAGGACCCTGTTGTTTGAAACCAGAGGACAACACAACCAGACTCAGTTCTCAATCACATGGGCTCTGGGGATCAAACTTAGGTCCTTAGACTCGGTGGCAAGCGTCATTGCCTGCTGAGTCATGTCACCAGCCAACACAGTTAGAGAACTCATATGTTTGTTGTTCATTTATATATTTATATATATATATATATATATATATAAATATATATATTTATATATATATTTATATATATATAAATATATATATTTATATATATATATTTATATATATATAAATATATATATTTATATATATATAAATATAATATGATATTATATAAATTTAATCCAGGGCTTCTTTGTGCATGCCAAGCACATGTTCTACCACATCCTCTGCTAAAATGTTCTTTCTTTTTTGGTGTGTATGTGGCTTGGGTGTAGTGGCGCATGCCTGCATACCAGTGTGACAGCCAGAGTAGTGGCTTGCTACTTTGTCTAGGCTGGCCACCCAGTGATGTCTAAGGATCTGCTTGCCTTGGTCCATGCCCCTCACTGGGGTTACAGGCATACCCAGCCATGAGGGACCTTTAGAGTTTTAGAGATTTGAACTAAGGCCCTCTTGATTTTACAGGAAGAGTTCTTAGCTAATGATCTATCTCCCCCAGCCCCTAAATGTTGCATTTAAGTGAAATGAAGGATAAACCGTCCAGATGATGGACCACTCTCATTTCAATGCCCTCTACTGGCCTGCACATAAGGAGTAATGTCTGCATCTCAGACTTGCACAAATGAGTGCAAGCATCCCAAAGAATGGGATTTCAGTTTCCTAACAGAAATGACTGATACTGCTATACAAGCAAACATTCCTTCAGTCTTCAGCCAAAGTAACTATGCTACTTTAAAACTTCTAGAGAACTGCAATGATGGGAAGAGATTGGCTATGAAACTATTTGTATCGAGAACTGTGTGCTCAGTGAACCTCACTGGTTAGCCTTCTCGGTGGCAAGCTTTCCCCATCTCGATGTTCATTTTATACTTTAATTTGGCTGGTAGGTCTTTGTTTAATCATCCCATTGAAGGGAGAACAAAGGTGGTTTGGGTGACATGGTTGAGTAACACAGTATATTTTTATCTCTGTAAAAAGCCCCCTGGTCGGAATACTCTGATAGCCTCCGATTTTCTCCAGGTTTGGAATCACACATCAGTTGGAGGATAAAGATCCTCACCGTATTTAGTGGCAGACACCTTCTGAAGACAAATACCTTGTCAGCTACAGAGACGATGCCTTGCCAGCCACCCTAGTCCCTGACAGCTGATTATCGCACTGTATGAGCGTCTCAGTTTCCTCTGTGTATCCGTTTCCTTGAATACTGTCTCCTTCTATAAAGCACTGGCAGGGTAAGTACTTTGCCTCCCTTCTCCTTTAGAAAGTATGGATGCCGTTCAAATGATGGCATGGGATAAAGGGGAAACAGGCTGCTGCTTTAAAGATGAAATGTTTAGCCTTCCTAATGAGAAATACTTCTCATTCTTTTGCTTCAGATTGTTACAATTCACATTCTTGTAGCCGAGGAGTTCCTTCACTTTGCAGAGTGAAACCCTCTTCTTTAACTGTATGTGTAGTATGTATGTGTGCAGACAGTGTGTGTACTTGGGGAAGCAAGAGGTTGCCTCTGGGTATCCTTCTCTATTGCTTTCCTCAATAGTGTTGTTATTAATGTGACATGGAGGTGGATGATGCTTTTAATCACAGCACTTGGAGGCCTAAAGGCAGGTAGACCTCTGAGCTTAAAGTCAACCTGATGAGTTCTAGGATAGTCAGGACTACACAGAGAAGCCCTAGCTTGAAAAAACAAAACCGGGCTGGTGAGATGGCTCAGTGGCTATGGATGGATGCTCTTCTGGAGGTCATGAGTTCAAATCCCAAAACCACATGGTGGCTCACAACCATCTGTAATGAGATCTGATGCCCTCTTGTGGGTGTCTGAAGACAGCTACAGTGTACTTACAAGTGGGTCCAGAGTGAGCCGTGCTGGAGCAAGAAGGGGAAAAAAAAATCTTTAAAAAAATCACTTTAAACAACAACAACAACAACAAAACAAAAAAAGCTTATGTGTATAAGCATGCGTATATCTGTGTGCTGATGCCCATGGAGGGCAGAAGGAAGCATCATACCCTTTGGAGCTGTAGTATCTGCATCTTGAGCCTCCTGTTGGTGCTAGGATCTGGACTTTGTGGGCTTTGGTTCCTCTGACAGAGCAGAAAGCTTTTAACTGCTGACCCATCTATCCAGGCCCTTTATATAACTTTGGTTGTTATTGAGGTAAGGTCTTTTAATGAACCTGGAGTCTGCCATGTTGGCTCCCCTGGCTGGTCAGCAAGCTCCAGAAGTGTATGTCTGCCTCCCCAGAGCTGGTTATAGGTGCCCACCCTCACACCCAGCTTTTTCTGTTGGAGACAATTCAGGTCCTCATGTTGTCCAGCTTCACTTACTTCACCCATCTCCCTGGCTCGAAACTCCACTGCTCGCCTTTTCCTAAGGCTGCCTGCCTGCCTTCCTCCTCTATTCAGTCCTGTCTTCTGGCTTTACCGTTTAAGGAAAGCTGCCTCTACTCTCTTGAAATCTGTGGTATTTAAATTTGCTTGTTCGCCCTCTCTTTCTAGAGAATGATTTTGACCAAATTTTTAACTTTTCTTCATAATATTGATGTTTATTTTCTAATCTACACTTCTGTTTTTGCAGTTTCTTAAACTTCCTTTGGTTGGCGTCACAGCCATCCATCCAGCAGAGACTGCAACCACCGCTTCATTTTTCACAGGCCACTGAACAGTCATAAGATGGTGACAACTTTGGGTCTTCAGTGACCTGGACTGGATTCGACTCACTGACCTAGAGGTGAAAGGCTCTGTATTTCATTACTAATCCCTTGAGCCATCCAGCCCCCTGAAAATGATTCTTTGGTTTTATTATTGCAAAGGCCATTTATAAAATCATGGACTGGATTTAGGAAAGCAACCATGAAATAGCAAGGGACAACAAATTGATTGAAATTTATTAAATGTTGTGTGGACTGGAGACTCTCAGACAGGAGGAACGGGAAGAAGTTCTATATAGGCATCTCCTTTCTTACTTCAGGAGTGTGACTCGCTCACTTAGACATGGCAACTTCAGACCCACAGACCATGCCTCAGGAAACTAATTCCTAAATAAAGAAAATGGAAAAGCAAACTACGAAACAGCCAATAATCTTTATTTTGCACTTCCCCCACCCTTTGTCGTCTCCAAAGAGCACTAACGGGTATACTTGTGCATGTGAAAATATTGTATAAAGTATTTAGAATGATCTCTAATGGATGAAAAAGAAAAGAGACACTTCTCAACATAGATACTTCTTCGGGTGCAGTGTGTGGGGGGTGATGGAAACTTCTGGCTTCTAGAACAAGGAGGGTGGTCGCTTCGACACTCTTCACAGGTTGACTCCGTTTCCACTGTTCTGCAATTTAACATCAAGGCAGAGAACCGCATGTCTGAAACCACATTATATGTCTCAAAATAGGAGTTATTATAATGCTAATGTCAACTGAGTTGGCAGTAAAAACAAATCACATTTCTATTCATATATTTGCATTAGGTTCAAATCCCACATTCTAACATTCAAGATAGCCTTCACACATGCCCGGATTGGGGTTATTTCAAAATCAAGTAAAAGTCCATAGTTATTCCAAAGTCACTAAAATATGCTAATAAAGTTAAATTTGATGGGTTCTTTTTTACATTAAAAATAAAACATTTGGTTTACGTTTCAGATATCTATAACATATAATAAATAGTGGGCAGTATAGTAATATAAGAAAGTTTTGTGATACCCTGAAATTTGATGATTTTTCTTAAAAAAATTCATAATATACTTCATTTCAACCTTAAAGCACAATATTCATGAACAAATCTGTAGAAATAAAACAATATAAACACAAAATGCTACAGTATTTTTTCTTTCTTTTTTTTTTTTTCTTTTTACTTTTGTGGAAACTACATGTCCTTTTTAGTAAAAGTGAGAGAAATTTACAGAAAATATACAACAAAACAAAACAATTTTAAACCATCAACTCGAGATGTCAATTGCCTTGTTTCCTTCCAGTTGCTGGGGTCCTCGCCCACCATGTGGGCCCGGGGAGGGGCATGGCTCTGGGTCCTCTTTCTCTCTTCTTTGCCTATGCACAGCAGCAATTACAGACATGGCTGAAATCACAGCGGATTCCAGAGAAAGCCAGAATTAAACACGATAAAAAAATTTTAAAAATAACTACTTCATAAATATTTATTATTTACAGTGAGGGGGAATTCTTCTCAGTATCAAGAGTTTTATACAAGTTGATGAGATGCACACGCAGCGAGAGGGGACTCCAGCAGTTCACACAGTGGAATAAGAATGCAACCAAGTTATAAAATAGGCCAAATGAAAAGAATTTGCACAGAGGTGGACAGGACATGATAGAAACCTTTTTCTTAAAAAATATAAGGTATCTCACAAAAGCCTGAACATTGTACACGTCAGTAAGAAAAGTCGGGTGGCGGGGAGCTTCATATACTCTCATCACAAAAATATTTCCCAGTCCTCTGACTGGAGCGTTCTTTCCTTATGATTATCTCACTGTGGAGGGAGCGGGCTTGCCAACTGTAGCTAGTGATGCACCCTTCAAGCAGTCAAGGCATTTGTACATTACCTTCTTATCTAATACCGTAATGAAAGGTTCTGGAGAGAAGAAAGGAGATCAAGAGGGCAGATGTGTGTGTCTTTATTAATACTTGTCACTGGTAATAGGCAGATGGAGGTGCCGGCCCCCAGACCGGGCCTCCACTGGAGTTTTTCTTCAGCAACACACGCTGTGGGAGCTCAGGCCCATGTGTTTCGGGAGGGAGCATCCAGAGCCATGGCATTTTCTTGTCCTTGCTCCTTGGGGGATGCACTGTCCACAGGGCCCGGGAGAGACAGGATGGCAGAACCAGCTCAGCCCCGACCTGGTGCAGGGCAGCAGTCCTGCCCACGCTGACGTCAGTGTGCCCGGTGCTTCCTCTTCTTGTGCTTCTTGTCTTTCTTTATCTTGTTGGCACACTTCGGGCAGAACCACTGCATCTCTTCTGGAGGAGCAGCCATGATTCCCACACAGGGCCTAGATATCAAGACAAGTTAACATGAACAAGTTTCTTATGTTTATAATTTTCTTTTTTTCTGAGGTGGGGTCTGCAAGCTGTACACTTCTTAAAAAAGAAACTTCAAAGTTTTTATTTGTGTTATATGTATGGGTATTTTTCCTGTGTATCATGAGTACCTGGTGCTGCCTGAGGACAGAAGCGCATGTCTGACTTCTGTAAATGGAGTTGCAGCCCATTGTGAGCTACCCTAGGGTGTTGGGACTTTCCCAGGAGAAGCAGACAGTGCTCGTAACCACTGAGCTATCTCTTCAGCCCTTGTGTCATGTTTTCAAAGGGGTCATTTCTTCCTGGTACAGTCAAGGCTGGCCCTGAACTCCTTATGTCGTCCAGGATGACCTTGACCTCCTGATCTTCCTGCCTCTACTTTCTAAGCTGGGATGTGTGCACCCTCACAGTTGGCTTCTGCGGCTGTGGGGATGGACCCCAAGCTTCTCCTCCTGCATGCTAAGGGAGCACTCTATCAGCTGAGTTAAGTCGATCCCTTCTTCTTTGGTGCTTTAAAATGAGTTTTTAAGGCATGATGATATGGATTATCAGATAGAGATACTGGCCACGATGTGGACACAACATGATCTGAGCCATGTGGTGGGGTTAGAAGTGGATAACTGGCTCCTTTAAGTGGTTCTCTGACCTTCACATGCATGTGCTAAAATGATGTGCAAACCAATATAGCACGCTCCACTCCCACAACAGAAATAAATGCAAAAAAATGATATATATACCAGAAATCTGCCCAAAGGCTCTAGCACTAATATTAGGTATTTGGGCTATATTATATAACGCCTTCTGTATGGTGAGATCAATTAGTTTATTTGTCCTTTCCGCTAGGAATAATAATGCAGGCTGAGGGTGGGATAGAGTCTCAAGTAGCCCAGGCTGACCTCAAACTCACTATGTAGCCAAGGCTGTTCTAAAACTTGTGATTCTCTTTTCTCGGCATTAGGTGTGCTGAGGTTATTAGCAGCATGCCAACTCACCTGGCTTCGGGTCTATTACATAGATAGCAAACATAACCAAAGAGGCAGTTTAGGAATGAAATATGGCTGAACACATTTTGGCTGAGCATCTTTGGATGGCAACACCTAAGGAAGCTTCAGAAGCAAATCTGCTGTTTTGAGAGTCTGTTCTCAAGCCCACGCAGTCATGTGCTATAGCTCCTAGACAATGGCAGTGACAGGGAGGAGAGGGAACCTCTACACTCTTACATATTTTTTAGGAAAGGGCATATAGCTGAAGCAGAACAGCCACAGCCCAGGCTCTGGAACAGCAGCACAACTCTGGAGTCATCTGACTCTGCAGGCTCCATCAGACTGTCTGTCCTCAGGAGAGGGGCTCAGTTGGTCTGAGATGCTCAGGCTCGACCTGTGTTGTGGTCTAACACTCAGGGGTTCTGGGGGCACTCACCAGTGGTACCAATCGTCACAGTCGTCACAGCCAATCATCGGGCTCCCGTCATCAGGCTTGTTGCACCCTGGACAGATCCAGATCTGATTGCCCCACTCATCACGGATCTGGTGGTAAAGTGCAGAGCAGAAACGGATGGCGAAGGGGAAAGAAGCAGAAGAGGCCAGATGAGAATGCTGCTTTATACTGGACACAGTAAACCAGTAAGCTAGGCGTATACATTTGCACTGTTGTACATCACCCTCAGCATCCGTCACCTCTGTTCTGGACTCACATAAAGAGGAAAACAGCTAGTTATTCAACAACAGCTTCTTCCTCCTCCTCCTCTTCCTCCCTCCCAACACTCTTTCTCCCCTCTCATACTCTCCCTCCTCTCCACTCCCTCTCCTCACTCTTATCTCTCTCCCTCCTTTCCACTCTCTATCCTTACCCCTTTCTATCTCTCTCCCTCTCACATTTCTCCTACTCTTCTTCTCGCCCTCAGCTCTACCTCACTCTGCCCCGCCTTCTTTGAGGCAGGTCTCATAAGCTCAGGCAGGCTTGGCAGTTACTATATAGTCCAGCCTGTTTTTGAACTACAATCTTTGCCTCAACTTCCTGAGTGCTGGGATTTCTTGTGTGTGCTATCCTGTCTGCTGGGTAGGATGGCATATTTCTAACGCACATTCTAAACTGCTTTGTAAATCATTAAAAACAAAGCACTGCGAATCATCTCTGGGAACTATGTAACATGACTTGCAGTCGGCTTCATCTAAGAATTCCTATAATCTCATGGACCCCTAATGATTATGGTCTGCCGGCCTCAAACAACAGATAGTTTTGAAAGCTCTCAGTTTTCCATATTTTCTCAGCAGCGTTCAGAGCATGGGATTAGCATATACAGTCAAACGTGCGTGTATTCCCTCATTACTCATTAGCCAAACCCTTCTCCTGAACTGGGTGATAAGATCAAGGATGTAAAAGAGCTGTTACTGAGTAACTTTCCATTCCCTTACGACAGTTCAGAAAGGCACAATAACCAGCTAAAGGCAAAGGAGAGCACAGGCTCATGGGGCCAAAGAACTACACACCTAATTATTAGTATGCTCCAAACACTGTGTGTTCTAGAGTTCTGACTTCGTTCCTAACCGGATGGCTTTCTCAAATGTCACATTATCGAACCCTATTCTGCAAGGGTACTGTAAGGGAGTACTGAGTCAAGCTTACGTTTAAATGTCCTCACAGTAAGACAACATATGATTTCTCTAAATATTTTGCAAGGTGTCCTCTTCCTATGCCTTTAAATACTATACTGTGAAAGACCAGGGTTTCCTTGTGAGGGGTTCTCAAGAGTGGATATGTTTTGCTGTATGCATGGACTTACTCAAGGGTTACTATTTCAAAAAGCTCTATAAAGCAATCCACCTGAAACCTTTCTAGAGGAATGTGGAGAAAGCTGTCTCTGACTGCCAGCTCTAACTTGGGGGAAACTGCACCATGGGGAAAGAACCAGCAGTCACCAGGCACCAGGCGTCCAGTGGGTGAAGCCACCATGCATGGCTGGTCCTGATGATAGCTGACCTTACTTGACATTAACAGGCTGTGACTCTGAGATACATTAAAAAAAAAAAAAAAAAAATTGGTATAGCATTACAGTAATACCCAATATTTTCTAGGGTACTTAGTTCTTTTAAAACATATCTTTGGATAGTTTAGAAATGGGGAACCAGGAGCTATGAGAATCTCACTGTCAACAGCACACTAGCAGGTAGTGGCAGAATCACCCTCTATGTCCTCTGTCTGTAAAGTGTCTAGTTAGACTAGAAGACATTCAAGCACTGTCCCAGTTGCTGTCACATCTGAGAAGTCAGTTCCAGTGTCCACTGCAAAGCCACAATCTTTAGAGCTGGACAAGACTACAGAGATTACTAATACAAATCACTTAATTACAGATAAACAAACGGAGGGTGAGGAGATTAAGTACCAACTTTTTCTTGGTCAGCTCATTGCGGGTGGGAGGAATGCCTCAATCACACTCCTCAGTTGACTGAGGAATGGACTAATTGATTCCTCACAGGGTTTTGTATCACATGTTCTCTTGTGAATTGCCAATTCACAATTTTAGGTTAAATTTTCCTGTCTGTGTACTCTCTGAATGCATTCAGGATTTTTTGTATACTTGTGTCCTTATATTGTCTCACATATGTAATGATTTACTTTTTTCCAAACTCCCCCATGCAACACGCTATATAGATATCTCATAACAAACAGCACCAGGCCCTGCAACTTCCCAGTCATTCATCTCTTCAAAGGTTAGGCTAACAACAGTCTACAGAGATTGTCATTCAAAAGTGTCAATATCTCCATTTACACACTACTCTGTGTGCTTGTGAGTCTCTTCCTGTGCCTTGAGAACACATCTTTGTAAGTATGTCATTACTGGATTGAATCTGGGGTTGGAATAAGATCTGACACTATTAAGTATGGGGAAACACCTAAGGGCACTCCCAGGACAACACAGGGCCATTCAGTGTGATGAGACATACTTTGTTACTTATTTGAGCACTAGGGGTTAAACCTAGTGTGCTGTACATGCTAGGCAAGCTTTCTACCACTGAGCTAGGTCTAAGAATAAAAGATGCACTCAGATGCTCAGAAATTCCTATGGTCTAAAGGCTCATTCCATTTAAGATGTAAGTGCTTATATATTCTGGATCTCAGCAAGTAAAATACAATAATTAGTGCTACAATTCAGAAATAATAGCTGGCCCATAAGATCTATGATTAATATATAAATGATACTAATGTCAATAATTTACTCACTCTAGTAAGCATCCACTGTGGAATCTAAATATCACAGTTATATACTGGTGTTCTTCTATTTAGGTATAGACATGGTTCAAATCAGCATTAAACAAATGCGATTTGACATCATTTATGTGGCTGAACATGAACTTTGTAACGTAACTGTTTTAAGCCAACAGCTTGAAAAGGCAATGGAAATGCTTCTCTATTTGTCAAGCACTGCCTGTGAGAGTCACCACTGCAGAAGCAGCCCTCCATCAAATGCGTGGAAACATACGTACCACGTAAGTGCTGACTGTCTCTGTCACTACGCTCCGCACCGGGGCTTTGGCACTCCCTGCTGCAGAGAGGGCAGGAGCTGGGGATGGCATCAGGGCTGGGCACACGGCAGCCTGAGTGAGGAGTGGTGGTGGCAGGGGAGTAGGGCTCACTCGAACAGGAATGGGGACCGGGACTGGAGGTGGGGTTTTAGGTCTGTTCAGAGACGGAGCAGGCTTAGCCTCCGGGGCTGGCACCACCTTGCTGATGACACTGTCAAAGAGAAAAGAGCCACGGTCAGCATACATCATAGATTTAACAATTCCTACAGCACCCTTGTCTGGAAGCAAAAGAGGTTTACAAGACATTTATTTAGGCTGTGAAGACAGTCAGAGGACAATGTGCTGGGAGATGGCCTCCTCCCACCACATGAGTTTCAGATCAAACTCCAGTTGTCACGCTTACCTGCAGAGCCATACTGCCATATTTATTATTATTATTATTATTTTTTTGGCAATGTCTCATGCACAAATGGCAACTACTCTAAGAGCTAAGTTATATCCCCAGTCTTGCAAAATAAACTTTAAAGTGTGCAGAAACAGTTAAAGAACTCAGAATTCAAGGCCTATCCCATTATCACTCGTGAAACTTAGGCTGACTTTCATTTTCTCAAAGTGCCCTCAGTGATCAGATATGTGAGACAGCCTAACAACTAATACTGTGCTTCACAAAGATATGTAATAGATGGGCTGTGTTTTCCTGTAGCTGGGTCCCACACTCCTCCCTGATGACTTCAGATGTGTCAACATGACTTCTGAGGTGAAAGGGCGAAGTGCTGTGTTACATCAGCCATCTGACTGGAGTCTTATTTGCTTCAGAGGAATCCCTTCCTCCAGGAAGCCATCAAGCCCTAAAACCTGCAGGTGTTTTTGTATTTAATTTGAATGAGAATGTCCCTGACAGGATCTGGTATTTAAACACTTGGTCCCAAGTTGGTGACAGTCTGGGGAGATTTATGTGGTATAGTTGGTTTTGACATTATAGTCTCATCCTCTGTCTATTTCATGCTTGTAGCTAAAGATGCGATCACTTGGCTTCCTGCTCCAGCCATCACACCTACTACTTGTGACCATGCTGAGCTCCATTCCGCTGTAAGCCCCCAAACCTCTTCCATACACGGACGTGGTCATAGTCCTGCCTGGTAACAGCAAAAGCTAAGTAACAAACAGAGGTGGGCAGAGAGTGGGTGGTCGCCTCACATTTACACCACATGCTACTTTTTGAGGGCCGTGGAAGACTTGGGAAGTCTATAAGAAAACAGTGGCTGAATGCTCTCAGCAGCACTTGTAAGCTGTTCTAACAGAAGCCTGGAAACCTGCAGCGCTATGAGCAGTGCGGACTATGAAGGCCAGCGTGAGAGGTAAGAAGGGGTCAGTCCTAGCAGCCCAACTAGAAGCCAGTCATGTGATATTTTTTTGGTCAAGAATTTGGTTGCTTTCTGTCCAAATCTTGAGAACTTGCCTGAGGCTACATTTAAAAGTAATAGGTTAATTTATTTGTTGGAGATTATTATATGTCTGTTTTGTTTTTAGAGACAGGGTTTTTCTGTATAACCCTGGCTGTCCTGGAACTCACTATGTTAACCAGATTGACCTTTAATTCACAGAGATCCACCTGCCTCTGCCTCCTAAGTGCTGGTGGAAGAAATTTCAAAGCAACATAATAATGTGGTGTGGTTGTTATTGATAACACTACACAGTCTATAGCAAAAATGTACAAGCGGGTCAAATGCAAACCAACCAGAGAGAAAAGGCCACTGGCCAAGGCTGTTCTGGGAGAGAGGCTGGAATTGTTGAAGAGAGTAGGGCCCGTTCTGCACTGGAACAAAGGGAAGAATGTCCTCAGGACCAGATTCTACCCACCTAGGCCTCCAAATTCAGGCTCTTTAAACTGGCCCTAGAAAGCAATTACAAACATTGCTGTCACTGTGGCTGAGGTGGGGATGTGGGCACTGTCTTTCCCACTTTGGAGGACTCTGGGCAGTGTCATCTGTCTGGTGCTGGATATAAAGGCATGCATGCTGCAAAAGTAAAGGGGTGGAGAACTCCTCTTTTGCCATTTCAGACAGCTATCAAGCCAGACAGCACGTGGCAGATAGTCCCTGCATGAAGGCCCTGAGAAGCCACTGAATGAAGCTTAGATGGTGAAGTCTGGGTTGCAGTGGCGACCCTAGGATGGTGGACCTGGCAAGGAATATTTTTATAGAGCTGATGGAAGATACCAATCTATGTATGTGAGAAACACATTCCACTTTAGGTCACTAAAAAGAAAACCTTAACCAAAGCACACTGTAACAAAACTGCAAAACAGAGAGAAGCATGAGCAGCAGGTAGAAGTAAACCAACAACAACTTTCACATGGAGAGACAGAGCAGCTGGCCTGGGAGGCTCAGGAAAGTACAAGACAAATGTGCTAAAGAAAAATAAATTCCATTTTTGAAATCTTACAGAAAGAATGCCAAATAAAGACATTTTAATCAAATAAAACCTTAATATTTACCATATTATAAGCTAATTAAGATAATTAATATTTATCATTTTATAAGCTAAGCAGATAAATTTAAAAAAGATTTATTTTGTGATGGCTCAGTGGTTAAGAGCACTGGGTGGTCTTTCAGAGGACCAGGGTTCAATTCCCAGCACCCACACGGTGTCTCGCAACTGTCTATAGCTCTAATAACAGTGGATGCAATGTCATCTTCTGGCCTCTGTGGCCTCTGTTAGGCACTCACATAGACATATATGCAGACAAAATTCTCAAACATATACAAATTAGATAAAAAATAAAAAACATTTTTAAAAGTAGGGGCTAAGGACACAATTCAACAGGTGTACTTGCTGAGTACATCTGAGGCTCTGAGTTCAAGCCTTACCTAACACCAAAACCAGAGAGCTAATTAATATAACAATAGTGAATTTGTTGCTGTTAGCAGACATAATGCTTAATTTTCATTGTCAGTTTGATTGAGTTCTGATTATAAACTACGGAAACACCTATGGGTGCAGTTATACGTGTGCTTCCATGAAGGTTCGCATAAGGTCAGAACAACAGCCCTGGGTGGGCCGCGCTGAGGTCCTAGAGACAGCTGAGCAATGTTCATCCTCTCTGCTTTCTCACTGTGGACGCAATGCAAGCTTCTGGGAAGCCATGGCTTCCCCACCATGATGGACTGTACCTTCAAATTGGGACACATAATAAACCCTTCTTTCTTCCCATTGCCTTTGTTCAGTATTTTGTCACAGCAGCAAGAAAAGTAACTGATATAACAAACAGCATCTTTTAAAAATAAAAGCAGCTCACTATGCGCAAAGGACCTCGGAAGCAGACTGTGTCAGTGACCAAATGACTTTACTGTGAAGACTAAAAGCCCAGACACACATGGTGCTGTAGGTTGGAGGAGGGACAGGTAGCTGGCAAGGTGCTTCTGAATGGATACTAAAACCTGTGTGCAGGGGCCAGTGCTGTGATAGGTCATGCCTTTAATCCCAGCAGTTGGGAGGCAGGGGTAGGCAGATGTGAGCTTGAGGCTAGCCTGGTTTACATAGTGAGTTCCAGGACAGTCAAGGCTACTAAGACCTGTCTCAAAATACCACATTATTTGAAGTAGTCATACACACTTATTTTTATCAAAAAGAAAAAATAGTTGTGAGTAGTATATAATAAAATCCAAGTTTTCTAAGAAAAATGCAATCATAAATATTTGTGTGTAGTTACAAAGAGTTCAAAAGAATATACGTGTATATACATACATATGTATATATATATATACACATATATATACAGATATATACATATACATACATACATACAGACAGACAGACACACACACGTATGTAAACTATTTAGAAACTGCCTCCATAAGCTGAGATCACAGGGTACTTTTCCTATCCATAATTAACATATAAAATCTTGTAGTAAAAATCATGAAAAAATAAAAAATGTACACATTTAGATGCCCCTGGGAAATTGTTAACATAATGATGGCTTGCCCGTACTTTCTAGGGAAATGCTGCCATGTTTAGTCAAGGGCTGCACAGCACAGATGACTCTCATGACTGATAGAGAGCAAAAGCCTAACATCCAAGAGGGCGAGGGAGAGAGTCTTCGCTAACTATTCTGTTTGTTTGATTAAAGTAATAAATGCATCATTTAGCTGGTATGGTTTGCATGTGGTTTGTTCCAGAAGATGGACTCATATGTTGGGTCTTCAGTGTACTCTGTGTGTGTGCATGTGTTATGTGTGTGTGTGTGTGAAGTTATTAAAGTGGACACATGATTTTTCAAGACAAACTATTCTAACCCTACTTTTAAGGTGTCAGAGTAGCATTACATTATAACTACTTCCCCAGAGTTTCCTAGAGTTTGAGTTATTTTGACTTTAGCTTTTAAGAGACTTAAGGTATTTGAATATACAATTTAAAAAGCAATTCTCTCTCTCTCTTTCTCTCTTCCTTTTCTTTCATAAGAAAAATTCTTTTATTATCTAGTTTTAGCAATATGAAAAGTCACATAGCAGTGCAACATAGTCCAGGTTCTCAGACCAGATCAGCTAACATCAGCACTGATTCCATCACTGTGGAGGTGACTCTGGTTCTGGCTGCCCTTGCCCTCCTATTGACATGCACAGTAAGTTCCCTTCAGAGCTTCCTGTTGAGTACCCAGCTTCTCTCAGAGAAAGCAATACCGCCCACAGCTGTGCCCCCCCCCCCCCAGTGGCTCTGCTGCTAACGTTACAGCTTTTGGAGGATTTAGCCACAGGGCTCTAACTGCTATAAACACTGGCGTTATTCATACAAATGTGCAGAAGGAGGGACTTTCAGAGGGATTTCTTTACCTGTTTCCCCACCACAAACAGAATGGGTCATGAGCTGTAATGCAAACTCACAGCTTGACAAGTCAATAAAGAGCCAGGCCGTGCCTCCCAGCCCCTCGGAGCCTCCAAGGTTAGAGGCAAACACAATTTGGATATGTTCTGCACAGGAGGTTTAATGATCCTCATTATTCCGCTATTGTGTGCAAACACTATGAAACCAGTAATCTAAATTATCAGAGTCCAAATAACTGGCTACTAAAGAGCTCTCAGTTCAGAAGTCCCCTCACAATGGCTTACTTATTTACCTAACGGTGAATGGCCATTTCTAAATGGTGACATGATACCACAGGGAAAAGCACTGTAACCATGCCTATGGATGGAGTCTATGTGACCTGAACACAGAAATTAGTCAATGCAGAAATATCACGCTGAGGAAAAGACATGTTGCTTAAATCACAATCCACTTTACTTTTTTCTAAATATTTAATTTTAGATTTCAGACATACCATCTGCCACAAGAAACACATAATCACAAGTTAAATGAACCTCTTCTCACAACAAATGCGGAATATTCCTGAGATTTTACAATACCATGGCTATGAAGCCTCGCGGTTGGCTTGTGACATGAATATGTATGTCTATTCTTCCTATTTTTGCAATTTTCACTTTTATGGAAAGCCCCAGACACACCTGGCCCAAACGTGGTAGTCAGTCTGGTGTGCACACACTGGCAGATTTAAATACTATGAAAGTCACTTCCAGCAATCTCCAAGACCAGCTATGAGTGCTCCATCCTCCCCTGCCCCTCTTTGGCGAAAGCTGGCTGTGGTGTCTGCCTGCCTTATGCAGGAGCTCGTGGGCTGGCGGAACTTAGACCCAGTCCCCACGGAGGACTCCAGATGATGTTTTCTTGACCAGTAGCTTCAAAGACCTAAGTGAAAATTGCTCAAATGCTCAAAAGCTGGGGGGGGGAGGGGGGGGAGGGAGGAGAGGAAGGCCTGTTGCTTTAAACAGCTAAATTCCAGGACCATTTGTTGTGTGGGAATGGAAAACAAATACACCAAGCTTTCCATTTTTTCTAGCTTCAGTATCTAAGCAAATATTCCAAACTTGGGAGGAATTCTATTTTAGAGTATCAGTACTTAAAATGCCAAACAGTGAGACAGCCATTTCCATATTTCATGTTGATCAAATACCCAAAGACAATTATGAGAATCAGTTTTATGTTGATTCTTCAAATCAATCATTATTCCTTATTCTTCTTGATCCTCACAGCTCAAAATTTAACATTCGTATAATTATAAGACAACGATAAATGGATTTAATTCCTTGAGCTCATGGCTTGCCTCCTGAATATTTACATCGTCTCATAAAATGCGTATTTTATCTTGTCATAGCCCAAGTACACATCAAGTAGCAAACATTTTATCTTTTAATGCAGGCATGACCTATTTGAAAAATGAAACAAATTGCATGAAGTAATTAGAGAAAAACATCACCATTAGAGAATCTTATTTCCAAGGGAAAGGCCCAAATGATTATACTTCTATTGTCAAATGTTCAAAATCTGTAAAATACCCTAAAAGGGCACCAACATTCAGATAAGTAATGAATAACGAACATTTCATCAGACATGCAAAAAGATCTAGCAGAGCGATACCAGACTAAGGAAAGCAAAATGACGAGTTCTCAATAAGCCATGGAATCGGGAAGAAGCAAACACTCTCTAATGTCATAGTTCCAACTTTGGAGTCAGGTAAATAATCTCTATAATTAAGAAAATTATTTTTTTTTAAGACAGGACCTCACTATGTAGCTCTGGCTGGCCTAAAACTTGGTATGTATACTGTAAGAACCCACTTGCCTCTGTCACTCAAGTGCAGGGACTATAGGTGTGTGCCACCACACTTGGCTCAGAAAATGAACTTTCACAGCTGCCTCAGAATGGAAAATAATCAGAAATGAACAGATGCTCAAGTATGTCAATTATGATGAGATAATGAACATCACTTCAGGAGACTAGGATGCTGGTGTATTGTTCACACATCCATAGAAAAACGTAAGAATATGTATTGGGTGAGCCAACTCCTGACTAACTGTAGGCCATGTAGCTTCAGAGGCCCCCAAAGTAATACATTGCTACTGTTCCTGGATACCCAGTGGAACTCCAGTAAGACTCTGCTGCCAAAGACAGGTGCTTTGGATGCAGGACACTGGGACACCGAGAAACCAAGCTGGAACTGAGCAGGAGGCTTATAGCTACAAAGTTTCCTGCTGACCAGTGTCATAATGCAGGAAGATGCTAACGCAGGCCATTAGTGGACAAGGGTCATTAACAATCATACCCAGTTGTACACCCTCTATGCTACAATACTGTACTGCCTGGCAAGATATACTCATGGATACAATGGTAGCATAAAATATTCTGAGGGTAACCAACTGCTTCCTGATTGGATTTGAGGCCCATGGAGTGGGATATATGCTTGTCTAAAGCCTATAGCTTGGGAGGTCACAAGCCCTACACAGGGGAATCTACTACTGATGTTTTAACCAATGGACATACAGTTTAACTGTCTTCTGAACACTCATGTTTATACTCATAGATTAGTGTAACTCTCAGTCTTGGTCAGAAAAGCCTCTTTCAGCAGTGGGCAATGGCACAGCAAGATTCATAAGTGGCTAAAGTGCTAAGAATAGTTAATGCTTTATGTCTGACTCCAGACAGGACATCTAGGGAGCATCATAGGAGAGGAACAGGAAGACTCTAGGAACTGAATGGCAGAGAGCCATATGGTAGGACATTGTCTTCTGGACACAGTGTGGCTGAACACACAGCAGTGTGACTGCCTGCATGAAGCCTGCTCACCCCTGCCTCCCTAAACTCCCCTAAAGAAGGAAAAAGGGAAGCGTGACTATTGGGAAGAAGGTGGGTATCTTAGAGTTCTATCGCCATGAAGAGACAGGATGTCCAAAGCATTTAACTGGGGGGGCTTGCTTATAGTTTCAGAGGGTTAGTCCATTATCATCATTGTGAGGGCATGGGGGAGAATGGTGGCACTCATCGTATTGAAGCAGTAGCTGAGAGCTACATCTTGATCCTTGGGTGTGTGTGTGTGGGGGGGGGAGAAACAGAGAGAGAGAGAGAGAGAGAGAGAGAGAGAGAGAGAGAGAGAGAGAGAGAGAGAGACAGAGACAGAGACAGAGACAGAGACAGAGACAGAGACACACAGAGAGACACCAGGCCTGGTATGGGCTTTTTAAACTTCAAAGTCCACCCCAGTGACATGCTTCTTCCAAAAAGACCATATGCACTCCAACAAGGCCACAGCTTCCAATCTTTCAAATAGTTCCACTCCCTTCAAACGTGAGGCCATGGGCGCCACTGATTCATAGCACAGTGGGCAAGTGTGAGAAGACGGATGATAGACAGTGACAGGGTGGGGGTGAGTGTGACCACAGTGCATCCATAGTGCCCTAGAGACAAATTCAATATTATACAACCAACAGATAGAATACACTGATGAAATCTTAACCCCTCCAATCAAAAAGAGCAACAAGGAAGATTAAGGTAATCTTATTATTTTCTAACTTTAGATATGTATTTAGTATTTATGCATGCATTAGGAGGTAGGACTATGCCGTGGTGCACAGGTGGAGATCAGAAGTCAACTTTCAGGAGTTGGTTCTCTCTTTCTACCATGAGAGTTCCTAGGAGTGAATCAGGTCATTAGGCCCAAGATGGCAACCACTTTTATCCACTGAGTCATCTCACCAGCCACTGCAAGTGTTTGAGTGGCTTCCTTAATCTAGCTAAATAATAATTTTATTTGTAAGTTAGAGTAAATTGATTTTATTTGAAACATTTTTTAAAATTATAATCCTTAACTTCATTTGGTAGTCTTGTCAGTAGTAATAATGGTATTGTCATATGCAGATCATCTTGTAGAGTTCTTATGGAACAGAACAAATGGCACTTGTCTTGGCACTCAAGCCTGCTAATATAAAAGGTACAGAATACATTTAGAGACATCAGAGTAATGCTAAATCTGATAAGTTTAGTGTGTGTGTGTGTTTATGTGCACATGCGTGTTGTATGCATGTTTGCAGGTGTGTGGAGTCAAGAGGTTGAGGACAAGTTTCTTCCATAACTGCTTCTTGACCTTTTTGAGACGGGGTTTCCCACTGAACCTGGGCCCAGAATTTGCCTGGACTGGATGGCTATCAAGTTCCAGAAACTCTATCATTTCTCCCAACTCTACCTTTCCAGACCTAGGATTATAGTTGTGGGCCACCATGCCCAGCCTTTTACAAGTGTGCTGGGGATCTGAACTCAGCCCTCACATCTGTATGTACACTAAGCTATTCTACCCACTGTGCTATCTCCCCTGCCTGGTTTTCTTTCCTTTACAAATACACCTATTTTCTAGATCTGTCCCTTGTGAAGGCCTACAAATCATGACACTCTAGCAGCAATGAGCACCTCCATAGTCTGATTCCTATTCCACGGATACAATCAATGTTCTCTGAGGGAATGGTTAATTTGAGGTCTGTGGAAATGGCCAGTAACACATAGGAAATATGTGAAAGATATTCAACACTAAGGAGGTTGTATTGAATCTAACAGACAATGTGACAGAATTACCACTGGACAAGACAGGATAATTTGAAAATGAACATTATTAAAGAGGAAGGAACGGAGACAGAAACAGGTGGGGGTGGGGTGGGGCGGGGCGGGCAGAGACAGACCAAACCCAACCATCATTACTAGTGCAATTCTGGATCAGCTCCACCAACTCCTTCCTCTGAAGACAGCAACAGGAGGAATTCAGTCAGCATTTCTCATCCCTTTCCTGTTTGATTTATGCTTCAAAATAACCAAATAAAAGTACACTTTCACTAAAGGGTTTCAGTTAATAAATACTAAAGAGATGGTCAGATTTTTAAAAATCCAGCATTTCACAAGGTCTAATGAGAAGACTGATTTAATATTGTTTAAGGGTATGAAGCTCACCATGTGACTTCTGCTTGAGACAGTCAGACAATACCAGAGTTGGAGAGACAGCTCAGCAGTGAAGACTTATTGTTCTTCCAAGGACCAGAGTTGGGTTCCCAAGTTGCTCACAACTACCTGGGATTCCAGTTCCAGGGAATCCCACACCCGTAGCCTCTTCAAGCACTAGCATTAGTGCACATATACCCACATGTGAATACATAGTACTCCTACATATAATAGAAAATAATAAAAATGAATCGGGTTAAGAGTACTTGCTGCTTTTCCAGCACAGAAGTTCAATTGTTAGCACCCATGTGTGGTAGTTCACAACCGCCAACCAGTAACACGAGCTCTTGAGGGATCCTGAGTCCTCTTTTGGTCCCAGCAAGCAAATCACCTCTGCCCCCATCCCCTGTGTGAACTGAGGCCACACTGTAAGAAAAAGGGAAAAACTTTGTCCCAGAACCCATGTTGCAATGTAAGGATCCACTTTATAAACTCCTGAGGTGGGTGTGGAAAAGGCGAAGAAACAAGTCATTCCATGTATCCAAACTCTATGCAAGTATATGAGTCTACCACAGGATAGACAGGAAGCATATAATGCAAATGATGTAACAGGAGGTCTAAATGTTACTATCCCTAGGCATCTATTGTTTTATAAAGACCTGAACTGTGAGCAGGCTGATCTTTAGAGAGAATTATAATCAGATAGTAGTGGAAAGGTTACCATGATACAGCTAAATTATCTCTGCCTGTCACAGGTTAAAGAACATTTAAATTCTGGAAGTTTACATCAGCTTTTTTTTCAGATAACAAATCTTAAGTACCTTCCTATATTCATTCAATTAGTGATGTTGGGCCTTGATAAAGCTGTGGAGAGAGAGACTTTGCAACTATCATTCAAATCATATCTAAAAAGGTGGTCATAAATATTTTAAAACCTAAGTGAACTAATAAGACCTAGACCCATTAAGGATAAGATCTTTTACAACAAATTAAATAAAACAATTTATTGAAGTCTGGACTCCAGATAAGCTAGATTTACTGGTTGACCTTTTATTCATTTAAGGAACAAAATTAGCTCTAATTGCATTAGAATGGAATTCAGTAAATTTTCCTCAGTCTTCTAATGTGGCATCCCTGTAAGGACTGCTGGAATTGTTTACAAGCAAGATGGAAATGCTTTGATTGTAATCTTTCCACTTGTTTTACTGGGTCATAAAAGCATTTCCCCAGACCCAAAGCTGGTTGTTCTGACAGCAGACTAGTTTTTCTCTTAAATATATGTACTACAGTTTTGGTGTTTGTGAGCAAACTACAATGCTCCAGAGGAAGAAATTAAATTTAGACTTCATCATAATCCTAGGTTGGTGAAAAGAAGAGTAATGTAATACATGAAAACCAGAGCTTTCTGGAAAAACAAAAAGCAAAAAACCAAAAACTTAGAAAACAGTTGACGATCCAAATAAAAAGCCATCTAACTGCCTGTTTGTGACAAGGGGGCTGACACAACTGCAGTGCACAGAGAAGACAAGACCTCACAGGCTTCAGCGGCCAGGAAAGCCTCCAGGAACAATGTTTAGCATTAAGAAGAGGTCCTGAACAGACATAGCAGATGTGCAGCTTGGTCTTCATGTGGGTCCTGAACAACTAGAGCGGGGGCTATCCCAAAAGTTGTTGTCTGTCCATGGGCTATGTTCTTCTAGCTGGGCTGCCTTGACTGGCCTCTATGGGAGAGGAAGTACCTAGCCTCAAAGCAACTTGAAGTGCCAGGGTGGGGGGATACCTAGAAATGGGGGCCATGGGCACAGAGGAGGAGATGAGGGGAGGTGGAGGGAAGGATTGTGGGAGGGGGTGACTGGGAGGGGGTGTGAGTGAAATGTAAAGTGAGTAAGTAAAAAAAAAAAACTAAATTAAGAGAAAGAAAGAGGTCATTTTAATGTTGCTGACACTGTCTTTTAAAACATTTAAACTGCATTTACAGAATCTAAATATGGTTAGTCTTAGGACTTTGTTTTGTCACTGTTTCTGTTAGTTATCTTAAAGCCTGGAAGCACCTAGGGAATGTTTTAGTTTCCATAAGAATTTCACTAGGGCAGGGCAAAAGAAAGCTACCTCAATTAAAAATCAAAACCAAACAGTTTTGTTTCTGTTTTTTTTTTTTTTTTGCAAAAGGGGGAAATATTGAAATCAGAAAATCAAGAGTCCTTCCCTGCCCGAAGGGCCATGCTGTGTACTCCTGAACTTTGGTGCTAAAGGCTTCTCACTCCCATCCTGCCTGCCTTTCTCTAATGACACAAAAGGCTTCTGTTCCTCTTGCCTGCCCTTGTCCCATATTCTGGTGAGAAACCACCTTCCTTCTGCAGTTGCCCTCTGCCCACTGCTGACAGGGTTTTGCTACATAGCACAGGGTGGCCTCAAACTTGCAGTAATCCTCCTGCCTCACCCATCTAGTGCAGGGAATTACAAGCATGTCTGCCATGCATACTGTCCCTAGCTACATTTGAAAACAGATGTTTATGTTCCTTGAAAGTATTGTTAAATGGTTATTTCTGATTTCCTATGGTTACTCTAATTTTTTTGTCAAAAGTTTGGCAACACAGAGACAAGTGTCTAAACCTATTTTATGTTTTAAAATATCAAGGTTTCTGTTTTTTTGATAAGTTTCAGCTCTAATTTCCACAGTATATGGAACTAACTGAGAAATGGCAACTATTACAAATCCACACTTGAGCAAATCTGTAGCAACCCCAGGATGGCCTAAGCAAGAGTGTACCGAAGTTTCAGTGCCTGTGTCAGGAGCCGGCTGGAGAAGGGAGAAACCCTCAGGAGTGGAGAAACCCACCAGTCGCTACTGGAAATCAAAAGTATCAGCAGAATGAAACTGCCAGTAATAAAGCCCTCAGTATTCAAACCCAACCAGAAAACTGGGTGAAGCCTGTGAAACAGAAGACACTGTGCAACACATACATCCTCTCAGAGGGAACCGTGTTCTCACTGAGACATTGCTGATAGGCTCATCACTGTACAGGCAGTGGAGGAAGGGAGGAGGAGAGGAGGGAGGCTTGTAAATTCCCCACCATGAGCCTCTCTGTGGGGGAAGTATAGCCAAACAGATGGAAAAAGGCAGATACTCAAAGCTGGGGTACACGGATGGCCACAGTCCCAGTTCAGGACCAGCCTGGGCTACTTGGAGAGATCTTATGTGGGGGCAGAGTGGGAGGTGTAAGATACTTCCTCCTCTGCATCTGTGATAGCACAGCGCTAAGAAGGGCATTTGAAAAATGTGAGGGAGAATGGTTATTCTCCAACAGTAGTCACCCTCAAAGCGTGCACACCTTTATATTACATTTTTATTAGTACTTTACAATAACAATATGAAAAACTATCTTTTTCTATGAGGCATAACTGAATTTTGAATTATATAAATATTCAGACGTTTAAACTTAGAAAGCCTGTGGGCACTATTCTGTCATGTTTTTTTTTTTTTTTTTTTGGTTTTTCGAGACAGGGTTTCTCTGTGTAGCCCTGGCTGTCCTGGAACTCACTCTGTAGACCAGGCTGGCCTCGAACTCAGAAATCCGCCTGCCTCTGCCTCCCAAGTGCTGGGATTAAAGGCGTGCGCCACCACTGCCCAGCTTCTGTTATGTTTCTTGACAATTGCTTTTTTTTTTTGTTTTGTTTTGTTTTGTTTTGTTTTTGTTTTGAGACAAGGTCTCACTTTATAGTCCTGACCTGTCTGAATTTGCTATGAAGACCAGACTACCAACAAATTTATAGAAATCCACCTGCTGTTCCCTCCCAAACTGCTGGGATTAAAGGTGTGCACCATCATACATAGCTTCTTCTTCTATGTCCCTAGCAAACTGTGTCATGTTCTTTTGCTCTGTGTTCCTCAGGAGAGGACTAGAATGATGTCATCAGTCAGCTATCCCTTCTAAAGTTGCCCAAAGTAAAGCAGGCCAGCAAACAGTAAGGTCAAGGTGACAACCGCAGGACAGTTGTACTGTCCCTGAGTACCATGCATTCCTTGTCACACCTGCTGGAGAAAAACCCCAGGATCCGGACCAGCAGAGCTCTAGGCTCCTGGGCAAGCTGAAAGCCCAGCATGATCGGGAGCCGAGACACTTCAGCAGTGGCCCTGAATGCGTGGCAGCTGAGACTATAGTCTTAGGGTCTGTTTCCTCTTCAGTGTGGACTGGAGGGAACTCTGGGTGTGAGTCTTTGAGTTTTAACACTGTCAGGAAGGGTACTGGTGTCCTAGAACCCTCTAAAGACAGCTTTGAGGGACAGGAGACTAAGGAAAAGAACCTGCTGCTGCCTTGCTATGGGAGCACTGACAGAACAGAGGGCCCTCTCTAACCACAAAGCACTTTTGTGGCTCAAGGGCAGAAGACCTAAGTTTTTCAAGACTTAGAAACTAAACATTGTCTTAAAGATCTTCCGACGAACAGGGTATAATTTGAACCTTGTAAAGATTTTTTCTTTCTCTTATAATTTCAAAAGACTTGTTCCTTCAGCAATAAATAACCCTCCCCCACACACAAAGACACGAGGAATACACTTGTTTTTGAATATCCATCTGCTCATTAATTTCACCTTAAAAGAGTATTAGCTCTCCCGCAGGTGTATAGACAATAAGTGAACACATATTGATGCAACTCTAGCAGGCCTCCAGGTGTATAGACAATAAGTGAACACCCACTGATGTGACTCTAGCTGGCCCTTAGGTTGTATAGACAATAAGTGAACACCCACTGATGTGACTCTAGCTGGCCCCTAGGCATATAGACAATGAGTGAACACACACTGATGTGACTCTAGCTGGCCCCTAGGCATATAGACCATGAGTGAACACACACTGATGTGACTCTAGCTGGCCCCTAGACATATAGACAATGAGTGAACACACACTGATGTGACTCTAGCTGGCCCCTAGGCATATAGACAATGAGTGAACACACACTGATGTGACTCTAGCTGGCCCCTAGGCGTATAGACAATGAGTGAACACACACTGATGTGACTCTAGCTGGCCCCTAGGTGTACAGACAATGAGTGAACACACACTGATGTGACTCTAGCTGGCCCCTAGGTGTACAGACAATGAGTGAACACACACTGATGTGACTCTAGCTGGACCCTAGGTGTACAGACAATGAGTGAACACACACTGATAGGTCTCCGTACTTTCCCATCACTTAGCCATGGAACAAGGTATGTTCAGGGAAGCTCCTCATGTGCCACCATAAAAGAGGGTTCCAATTTGAATGCTACCCACTACTCTCGTGCCATAACACTTTATAATTTTTAATTAAACATTTTATGTATATGGGTACATGGGTGCAGGCCCTCTGGACCTGGAGCTCCAGGTGACTGCGAGTCACCTGATGTTCATGTGAAGAACTGAACTCTAGTCCTCGGCTGGAGCAGCAAATGCTCTTAATTGCGGAACCAACCCTATAGCTCCACAGAAGATTCTTTTAAGTTTTTCAGTCATTTAAAACCAGAAAAACCATTCTTAGCTTACAGGTCATACAAAAGCAAGCAGTAGGCTGAATATGGCTCATCGGCTGCAGTCTACTAAGCCCTAACTTAGACCTTCCCATCCCCCAAAAGTGTTTACTGAATTTCTATTTATATGAAATTCTATTTGACTTGAACACCTTCCTCCCTCTGATTTTAATTTGGCATGCAATGTGTTATGAGTAATGTTTTTGTCCAGTACACTTCCTTCTCCGCCTGCTTTGGTGGAATAATTAACTGTTGATGTAACACCGCAGGCAGTTCTTTTCTAGGCACCCACAAGTTACACGTTCTGTCACACTACTTCCGAGGGTCAGCTGTCTAGAATCCAGGCTATCCTAACTCCCAGGGTAACAGGATCCAGTCCTTGCATCTTCCTATCTCTTAGGAATATGAATGATTTATTGAAAGGTGAAAACAGAACAAACAGCCAACAGAATCACCATCAGGTGCTTCAGGGCAGAGAGATGAATGTAACCAGCAATGCCTTTTTAAATCTTAATTCTCTAAAGGGAAGAAGCCACGCTCCTGTGTGGGAGTTAAGACTGAATATTGATGAGCTATGGAGAAAATAGGAACTAAATATGAATTGGTAAAGTATCTTTTGAATGATGAACAAGAGCATTTCCCTTAGAGAATTGAGAGCGTGTACAGAATTTCCAAGGAGAAGGGGTTTCCCAGAGCTTGTGCATGCTAGGAAAGTGCTACCGCTGAGCTGGAACCTGGCTCAGTCTGATCTTCCTAAGTAAGCTCAAGCAGAATTCAAGTAGTGTTGAAGATCTTCTGTTTGTCAGCAGTAAGACCCCACCTGCCAACCAGGTCAGTGCTAGCACAGAAGAGAATGATGTGGAACTCAGTCAGAGAATGTACAGGGAGACTGGAACCACCAGGACTCTGTCCTTCAGCTCTTTCTTTCTTGAGCATAGACTTTTTGAAAGATGATGTTGGCCTCTATCTTGCCCCATCATAACCCTGAAGGACTTTACTGAGGGACATTTAGCTTCGAGAGAGCAGCATATAGAATACACATGCTCTACAGTGAAGCAAACTGATAACTGTGGTCTGTAAACCCTGTCAAAGGCCCAGGTCTGGTGAGGTCACAGGCCCTGGGTGGTGGTGGGGGTCTTCTACTGTTGTTTTACTAAAGGGATGTTGTCAAAGGCCTTGCAAATATCTGTGTTTATACCCATGAGTTAGTACTGCTCTGTCAGGTCTCAGAAACGAATGGCTAATGAAGGTGCCTAGTAACTTATTAAAGCAGAGGTTGGCCAGCTGTCCCAGCATCTTCCACAGTACCTGTGGCTCTTCCCAGCATTCTTCATCTAGCCCCTTACCCTGGATCTCTCCCTCCCAGGGGCCAGGCTTCTGCTTCACTTCCTTCAGCCTGATACCTATATAACTCAGCTATGTTGGCTAAGCCACTCCCCTGGTCTCTTGGCCAGGAGTAGCCTCTCTTGCTCAGGGCCTTGTTTAGTCTGGCAGCCATGCTCAGTATGGACTCTTCCTTCTGTCCGCTTTCTCCATTATATCTACAATAAAAGTCTTCCCCGTACTTTAGGAGTAGGCATGTCCTCCTCCTTTTATTTCATTTCTTCATCCACTCTCAACCTTGGTCAGAGAAGCTTCTTCCTATAGTGGGCAGCAGTCAGTGAAGAGACTTATAACTCTTCCAAGTGCCGAGAACTGACTGAGCCCTAAGAGAGCCACTGACATCACATGCATCCCTCCCCACCAAGGCTTACGGAGCACTGTGGAAGAAGTGGAGAGAGGATATGATGTGGGCTATGAAAGACTCTCCTCTGGGTGTGACACGCTGCTGCACTCACTCAAGAGCTCAGAGCATTCCTGCCAGCATTCCAGAACAGAAGAGGAGGGGCTCACTAGGCTCCACCCAAAGCTGAGGAGCTACTGTCAGCTGACTTGTGGGGTAGGGGAGTCACTTTTCTTTGTGGTAAAGGCAGTAGGTGGGCTGTTTTTGCTCCTGTGGATGGCCCCAAGCCCATGCACAGGAAAGCAGCCATACCTAGGCTGTGGGTTACTCAAAGGAACAGAACAAAAGGATGAGGACAGGAAGGAGGGAGGCAGGGCTGGCCTCTGAGGAAGTGCGATGGGACTGGGTTGCATATAATCAAATTATATTGCATATGTGTATGAAACTGTCAAAGAAGAAATAAAAATAGTACATGAAAATTTCAATAAAAAAAGCAAAACTTCTGGTTTTGTCTTGTTTTGGTTCTGGAGACAGGGCCTTGCTATTGTAGACCAGGCTGGCCTTGAATTCTTGACTATGCTGCTTCATTTTCCCAAGTGCTTGAGCCCTAAATAGATAGTGCCACCATGCCCAGTAAGCACTGTAGTCTTTACCCGATAAATACATTCTTAAGTCTTCCTCTCACTTTTATGCTGAACTTGAGCAGAAACTAAATGTCCCCATGCCTTCTCTCTAATATCTGACCGTTTTCAAAGCAAACTACTCCACTTTTACATTTACTGGAAAAACAATAAAATAAAATAATAAACTTATGAAGTTCACTGAAATGCCACACACAGCAAGTACTCCAACATGACTTACAAGAGAGACTACTATTTCATACTGTATAGGGAGTCTCTGAGAATACTGTAGGTCCTAATATTTCTTCAAAGGATGAAGGAAAACAATTTCCTTTAAATAAAACAGGCCTTTTTGCAGGCACCCCTACATATGTGGTATACACACACACAGGGAAAATAAACATACAATTTACAAACAATATTAGAAAAAGAAAGATATCCTGGTAAGATAATTTGTGAAGATTCATATAAATGGTAGCCTGAGATTTACATTCCTCATTTTCTCTTAAAAGCAAACACAACTGAGTTGAGTAGGCTTCCAGCTGTCAGTCGGACACCCTTTCCCTAAGTCAGCAGACATCTTTGTCTTACTGGCATTGGACAAAGCACAGACCATTTCAATCTCTATTCTCTGTCCCAGTGACAGATGACGTGCTCTGAGGTCTACAATGCAGCCATGTGTGTGAAGTGTGGTGGCTAACACACTCACTACATACTCTCTTATTTTTCAGAGAGCCAGGACCTCAGATAGTCTGCAGTAATACTGCCATATATTAACCTTTATAAAAGAGAAGGTGGGGGTGGAGAGCGTGGAATTCTATATGCCAAGCAAAGATAAATGCATTTACCTATAGGAAGAAGGCAATAAAACTTGATAGCAAAGAGTTCCTGGTACAGACTGTTAACACCTGGAGGCCTGGCAGAGTCCTAATATATCTGGACAGCACGGAGAAGGTAGGTCTCACCAATTCCTAATGTTCATACTTACATCTTGTCTTGGCCAGCGCCAACTCGCAGAGTCAACCTGGGGATAACTGGACTTGGGGCTGGGATGACAGGCTCCACTTTTATCTGTGGAAATTAGTACATTAGTTAGAAAAAAAAATTCTCCTGAAAATATTCCTTCTGTTCTACTTCCCCACCCCACAAACCTAACAAAGCCATTTGAAATGCTGGATAAAAAGACATGGCTAGTGTGTGTTCTGTGTGTAGATATGAGTGTGAGAGAGCAGAGGCAGAAATGGGTGTCTTTCTGAATCATTCTCCACCCTTTCTGAAGATGCTCTCTCACTGAAGCAGATCTTGTCAGTCTGAGGGGTAGGAGTATCCAATGAGATTCAGGGTTCCAAGTGTCTCTGTCTTGCCTCCCTGCAAGCTGTAGGTGCAGGCTACTGGTTTTTTACTGGGTTCTGGGCATCTAACCTCAGGTCCTTATGGTTGGAGCACATCAACTGAGCCTTCTCCCAAACCCATTCCATGTTTTTCAATAACTTTAGGCTAATTGACATACGACAGTCTATGAACTTTATTTAGATCATATTAATTGGCAGTTGTTTCTGGCTTATTGGTTTGTGTTCATTTTTTTTGCTTTTATTGTATTGTTTTACAAAGAAACACATTCACAAACACAGAGTGATATAGCATCTGAAAAGTATTTACATAAGTACCAGATTTTTATTTATATTTAAAGGCTTATTTTATTTTTTTATTTTATGTGTATGTCTTGCCTTCATGTATGTTTGTGTGCCATATGTGTGCCTGGTGCCTGTGGAGGTCAGAAGGGGGCATCGGATTTGTTGGTACTGCATTTACAGGTTATTGTGAGGTACCATGTGGGTTTTGAGAACTAAACCTGGGTCCTCTGGAAGAGCAGCCAGTGCTCCTAACCACTGAGCATTCTCTAGACCCCATAACTGCCAGACTGAACATGCCCCAAACGCTGCCATGAGATCTTCCTATACAACAGCATTCACATATAGACCTTGGTGAATGCAAAACTCCCTGTGAATGTTTCATCATATCTGAGAGCTAAGTACCAAGTATAATTATAGCATAAGTAGCTCCATTTTGGGTTCACTATAAGAAAAACTGAAGTTTGTGTGTGTGTATGCCACACTTTCTCATTATAGAAAGGATTTATGATGAAGGTAAGAAAGAAAATATGCAAATTGAGTATGATATTACATGGTCTCTTGACAGTTAAGATCTTATGGTATAATAAATGTTTTCAATAAACAACTAGACCAAATTTATGTAGTCCCAGATTCTTATCTTTCTCAGTGGTGACTGGTCAGGAAGTTCTTGGTAGGATAATTCTTTGTCATGTGGGACTGTTCCAAGCACTGACAGATGTTTAACTTGTCCTGGAATACTGCAAGCCTGTATGTCATTGTTAACCCTGACATCCATCTACAAATACTGACTTACATATCTGTATCCCAAGAATGAAACAGTGATGAAAGCATGTGGGGGGCTGGAGGGGAAATGGATATATAAAATACTGCTTGGTGCATTATATCATGCAAGTATTTATATATGGATCTATATCTATACACATATATTCCCTCTATCTGCAGTTCATTTACAAACCTATCATAACATAAGTCTGTCTGACTATTCTCTTAAACACCGCAAGGCAAGCAGGGCACTCTCAATAAACATCTGTTGAATTAATGCTTATCTGAACATAGATCATAGATCCAACTTCTATCACTCACTCACTACATTCCTCTTCCCGAATCAACCTAAAACCAGCCTCCTGAGCACTCAATGAAAGTAAGGGACATCTAGAAAACTTGTGACTTTATGGAAGCCGTTAATACTATTAGTTTATTTGGATGTCCACTTGACTCAAATACCACTGAAGCTATGCATTTTGTTTATTGTTCTCTCAATGTCTATCACAGTGACATGTAAGTGCTTAAGAAACATTTGAATATGAAGCAAAGATTTCAAGCCATCATTTCTTTCAAGATCCTCCCATGATTTCTTTTTTGTTTTTGTTTAGCAAAAAGATATAAATATTGAGGCCGGAGGTAGGTGAATTCTTTTCTATCCTAGGGGTATATAAAACTTCTCAGGCCCTAAGTATGAAGTCTATCTCTTCTAGACTAAGAACCTTCTCCCCTCTATACCACAATTTACAGAACATCAAGCCTCCTGACTCTATAAATTACTCTCATTAAACTTGTTTTTTAAAGTAGATTTATTTAATTTTTATGTATGTGAGTACGCTCTCATTGTCTTCAGACACACCACAAGAGGTCATCAGATCCCATTACAGATGGTTGTGAGCCACCATGTGGTTGGTGGAAACTGAACTCAGGACCTCTGGAAGAGTAGTTAGTGTTCTTAAGTGCTAAGTCATCTTTTTCAGCCTTTCATTAAACTTTTAAACATGCTAAGTTCTTATCGTTAAAAAATTATCTTCTCTTTGTCCTCTGGCTAACAATCTTTTGTTATTCTCTTTATTGTCTGTTTCTTCATTTTTTATTCTTTCTGTTAGAGACAGGGTCTCACTATAGTCCGTGGCTGGTCAGAACTCAACATGGACACCATATTGGCTTCAAACTTACAGAGATCTGTTCTCCTCTGCCTCCCAAGTGCTGGAATAAAAGACCTGCACTGCCTCACTTGGCAGAGCTTATATTTTAAAAACAAAGCTGTTCCACTCTGCCATAAATAAAGATTCTGCCTTATTAACTGTTATATTCTGCACTGTTTGGCCTGTTTCTTTTCTTTGTGATAACTGTAACCTAAGACTTGTCCAGTATTTTAAGGAATCACCTGAACACCATCCAACTGATCTTCATAATTCCACAGTGCAGGTGTGGAGGGCAGACTCTCCAATATAACAACTACTCAGAAACAATCCAAGATTTGCTCAGGGTAACAAAATTACTAAATAAATCATGCAGATCCAAGCTTCCTGACACAAAATCCAAATACAGTTCCTTGGCACCTGGACACTCTTTGGGTCTCGGTGTATGCACATCCTGAATGGAGCTGCTCACTCTCTTCACCAAGGTACTTCACAGAACTCATAAGCACTTGTATCAGTCCTGGGGCTAGCTCTAAGGCATTGTTCTTTATGGAAGGCTAGTGAATTTATGTGAATCTGAGATTAACTTTGGTTTTATCTTTATTCAGCTGAACAGCTGGATTTTTATCACGAATGATCTGATTGATGACATGAACCAAAACATGGGCTACTCATGACTTACTCCAAAGTTAAATGAAGCTGAGTGCAGTGGCCTTTGATCTCAGCACTCAAGAGATGGGAAGGTATATCTCTGTGGGTTCAAAGCCAGCATGGTCTACACAGAAAGTTTTTGGAAGGCTAAGGATACAGAGAAAAACCCTGTCTCAAAAGCAAACATATAATCAAAAACAGTTAAATGGTATGTACAAAACAGGCAAACAAAACGGAAATATATAGTCAGTCTCAGAATGGTATGACTGTATCTTGAAGGCCAACTGACATGGTTTTGCTACCTCAGCCCAAAGCTCACCTGTAATCATGATACTCAACACTGCCTACACAGATACCACTGGTAGTAAAAGAAGAACTATTAACTACACTGTGAAGCAGATATGAACCAGGACTATCTCACGCAGCTAGGACAAATGCAAACTACCCATAAAGCAGTCAAATACTTTAATTTCAGTCGAAAAGTGAAGTCATGTTTATCTTGAAAAACAGTCCGGAAGTACAGAGAAAGAGGAGTAAGAGCATTTGGCTCAAGGGAAAGAGATTAATAAGATGCTAATACTATAAAGAAAGTAAATTTTCTAAGTAAGTTCTCCTGAATTTGTATGTTAACTCTATCTGAATGCTTATCAAAATAAAATAAAAACAGAGATCCTAACTACAAATTAAAAACCATTTCTCTCCTGAACTTTCCTGAAAACAACAAACCGAATGATACCAGCAACTGGTTACTTAAACAATATGAGGGACTTCATCTTTTAATGGCACGGAGCCACATCTGGGGGCCAAAAGGAGCGTCTAAGGGTTAAAATAAAAGAACAGCACTTTGGAGTAATGTTGTGAATTGGGGCGAGCAGAAGAGCATTTACAGTGGATTACTAAGCTTCCCAATTCACCAAAGAGGTAAAGTCCAGCAATATAAGACTCCTTTGTAGCTAACTAAAAATACATTGTCAGTGGATTTGTCCAGTTTTATGTATAAGCAATACCCCTTTCACCTGAGCTAACACTAGTAGTCATATAAGCCCCTTATTGCCATGTGCTGCATTTTTTTTTGCTAATCTTCAAGGATTTAGCTTCTTTGCCACATACCTCAGGGCACCAACTGATAAAGCCCTAACTCTCCATTTTTCCAGGACACCAGCAGTGCGGCCTTGCAAAAAATGAAAATCGCTCAAGAGATTTAAAGGGGAAATTTATTTTCAAAATCCTGACTTGAAGCAAAGAGGTGGATTTTTAAAAAGCTTATCTCTAAAGAATCAGTTTAAATTTAAATTCTATCTTGGAACCCTTTCATGCGTTCCAGCTTTAAAGTTTATCTTTTGACAGGGACTTTCTACAAAGGTAATGGGCAGCTTTGTCAATTTAATCTGTCCAAGTTTATTTATTTATTTTTTAATGTTAAACTCCTTTCATTTAAAAAAAAAATAAAAAGAAGCAAAGAGCCTCTACCATCTATGTGCACTGACTTGGGTAAGCCAGGCTAGCAGGAACTAGTCTCGTTGTCCACCCCTGCAACATTCCCGACAGAAAGCCACACGGGAGCACTTAGCACTCAGGATGCTCATGGTGGCTGGTAACCCCTGTGTTGTCCTTTTTGGCAATTAAGCTCTTTACATGAGTTCCTTTTTGAAGCAGGCTAACAAAATCCCCATCAGCTATCTGAAACATTCAGAAGACCGAATGCAGAGGCCTGGATGGATGAGTGGAGTGAATGTGTCCAGTGTGGACAGCAAGCTCTCATCCAAGTCCATTCATAGGAAGCTGGGGTGCAGCCTTTAGTAGCTGTATACAGATTCAAACACATTCACCTAAATGCTTACATTCCTGGCCATGCCGAGAAACGGGGGTGGGGTGGGGGCGCCTTTCCCCCACTTTACTGCTTTTGTTTACTGCAAACCCTTCATGTCACTGTTATGTATGACAAGCAATGAGGAAAGACTAGAAATAAGACCATGTTGTTTTAAATAGAAATGAAGGGAGGGAAGGAGAAAGGGAGGAAAGAAGGAAGAAAGGAAGGGAGAGAGGGACGGAGGGATGGAGGGAGGGAGGGAGGGACGGAGGGAGGGAGGGAGGGAGGGAGGAAGGAAGGAAGGAAGGAAGGAAGGAAGGAAGGAAGGAAGGAAGAAAACATGCTGTTGTTGAAGAGAGAAAAAAGACTGATTTGTGTTGTATCACAGCATCTAATTGAGCCAATGGTGATTTGCGGGCAGATACTAAAGGGCTTGAGGACAAATGAATGAGTCATTAAAATGTTTTACAGTTCTGATTACTAAAGTCCCCAGGCTCTGAGGTCATCACTTTCCGGTTTTTAAATATATGAAGTTAAACAGGAGCTCATAGGTTTTTTCCCAGGACTGACACTTCACCATCCCTTCTGGCCACCTCACCCCTGATCAGCCTTTCTTACTGTCCTGTTCAGTAGCATCCTGCGTCTTGGACATGCCACAGTGGAGAGAGACTATCGTGAGCAGGCTGCTTGGGTAATAAGCACACAGGATGTGGTTGGATGGGCCTGACCAAGTCAGTCTCCCCTCACTGGGGCCGCATGTCACTCAGACCTCTCAGTGTACAACTTTCTGAATTGCGGGTCAGCAATATCAAAGCCAGAGAGCAGTTTGGAGGATTAACTCATGGAGTAGCCTGTCACACAAATATACTCTCAAGTGACAGTGCTAGTATCGCTCCTATCTAAGTTAGCCCATTCATAAATAGCCAGTGTCAGCTCAAATACGACAATTTATTAGTCAGGTCAAAGTTTGGGTATTCTTTTTAAAGTCTGTAAGTTTTCCAGCATAAAAAATTTTTGAATTATCCATGGGTGATCAACATTGCTAGTTATTTGTAAGAACATTCTAAACTGTTAGTCATCTACACACTGTAAACAACAAAAACCAGTGTTGGCTCAGCATTTTCTATGGGGGGTGGGTAGCTTTTAGCTTTCATGGTGAGCATTAAAGGTATGAAACAAACATTGTTTTCATTGTTTGCTTGTTTTATGACAAGGTCTCATGTATCTCAGTCTGGCTTCAAACAGACTATGGAAGCAAGGATGACCTGGAGCCTCTAATTCTCCTGCCTCTGCCTACTGATTGTTAAGACTAAAGGCAAGGGCTGCAGTGCCTAATTGATGTGGTGCTGTAGAGTACAGCCAGAGCTTTGACTCCTAGGCAAGTGCTCTAACAACTGAGCTACAGCCCTGCCTCCCAAGCTGTTTTTAAACAGAAGTAAATGAACAGGGTGATGCTGTCTCTTCCAAAAATGAATGTGAGGCAGAGACAGAGGGAAGGAAGCAAAGGTTCCAAAAGGTACAAGAGGATCACAAAAACTAGGCAGTGGCAGGGTTGGGATACCTCCCAAAAACCACCAAAGCCCAGCTTTTAAAAACTGTTGTGGGCCTAGGTTGTGTCTATTCATCTACAGATGGTAATGCCATCCTTTTGGAGTGACACTCTGCCATTAAGACCTTTCTCAGGTAAGAATACATGGAAATACAAGAATATATACTCCTCAGTCTGATGGTGATGGTTCTGGCTTATCTTCTATTTAAGATTATAGGTAGAGTTATAGGCATAGTTCATGGCAGAAAGCTCACTAAGTACACAAGGGGACTGGATCCAAACCCCAGCACCATGAACATGCATATGCATGCACACATGAAGATCATAAACACACCTATCTAGTTTCACCATCATAAATAACAAGGTGTTTTCTTTTTTGCCAACATTTTTTCTATGAAGCACTTAAAGAGAAACTTTAAGGTTATACCAGCCTTTAATCTCTACTCCTTGTCAATGCTTTCCGGTGACACCACCTCTTCCTTTTCTGTTGTTACAAAGGACTAAGATATAACTATATGTTTCTACATTTTTATAGTGTAGGTCAAATAATAATAGAATAATATTTCTATTCCTGTACCATTTTCATTAGTCAGGTAACAGTTACTACACATATGCCAGACATATTCCTATACACATCTTGTATAACAATCTTATTTTATTTTCACATAAGCAATTTCACAATTAGAACTCAAGTCTAATTCTACAATTCTGTTTCTTATTTGTGAGTCTTGTAAAGTACATGATTTTGATAAATTTTTATATTTTGTCATTTCTCTGATCTCTAACCTATCAAAAATAACACAAGGCTTGAACTGGTCTATCAGGTAACAGTCTGTCTAGCTACTGGCAAGTAAGTTTCTACCTGAGGGGTTTTTCTTTTCCAGAGTCAGATAGATCCTGAGCAAAGGCATAGGCATGGCCTGTCTGATGTACAGCTTCATCAGATGGGGCTTCATTAAGATTCATAATGGCTACTCAATAACACCTGACTTCCCAAAGCCAAGGTTATGGCAGATACAATGGCACCATGTTTGACTGGCTAGGAGCCAGCTTCTGTTACTCCACGCACATGACACAGTAATGACTAATTACTGTTAGACAATGTTTCTATGAAAATATTCCCAGATTTGAAGACTATCTGTGCAATAAGGGACTTGGCTCTTGTGAATATGTGACCCTCAACTGGGATAAGCCAGTCTCCTAGGCTGTCTCTTGTTCTCCGGTGTTGATAATATCTGCTGGATCTGTATCATAGGTATGTCAGGAGGGGGAAAATGTGTGGAAGTGCTTCAAAACCTGACAAGTACCATATTAAGATAACATATTAATAAAATGATAACACGACTGTAAAGACAGAAATAAGATGTGCTGGAGAAATGGTTCAGGAGTTAAGAGCACTCATACTGACTACACTTCCAGAGGACCTGAGTTCAGTTCCCAGCTTATACCACCTGTAACTCTAGCTCCAGGGAATCTAATATCCTCTTCTGGACACATGCAGACACATTAATAAAAATAAAATAAATCTTTTAAAATGAGAGAAATTATAGAGTTGGTGTCCTGTTAGTAAGTTAATGGTGTTTCATTAATTTGCCAGTGTCCAATTACTGACATTATTTTCATTCCATTTCTTTACTCATGGAAACTGTAAGGGATCTAAACAAATTAATAGAGTTAGGCAGAAAAAAAAAATGTGGCTGTTGCCAGTCAAGTTAGCTTTTCCAGGTAAGTCTGAAGCTAAAAACATTGTAACATTATTGGTACTCTATTTGCTGTTAGGTAGAACAGCATTCATTATGTAGAAAGAAACTTCTGGTGTTATTTTGTGGCCAAGTGCACACAGAGAAGATCCAGTATGAGTAGAAGGCTCTGAAGCTCCATAGATGGTCCTGAGTGTCAAGTGAATGTCTGCAGCCATCTCAAGAACAAGAGTAAGAGCTGCTGGAAGAGAGGTCACAACCTGTGTCCACAGGACAAAGCTCCTGACTCTGATGAAATTGCAGGGCTGACTAATATCCCTGTTGTTTACATGTACTCTGCAAGTCTGCTTTCCTGACATGACAGGCAAAATCTCTGTATGGAGTTACTTTCTGACTACTGGATGAATCATCAGATCAGCCCAGGAGTTCCGATCTTAACATGAGAAATAGCAGGAATAAGAGAAGCTGTTCAAGCCCTACATGCAGCCTCTGCCCTAAGTAAATGGCAGAGTGGATTTCCAAAAGGAGACAAAGGCCATCGGCCTCGGTGGCTTCCTGTCTTCTTCCAGAAAGAACATGGGCTTACAGATCGTAGAAAAATAGATGCTTTCAGGCACCCAAAAATCAGTACAAGGCGTTATGCAGTAGTAGACTTGATATTGAACAAAAATACTATTCACTTTAGTATTACTGTGTGTGTGTATGAGTGTGTGTGTGTGTTTTAACTGTGAGAGATCAGCTTAGTGAACACTGAGTTTACAGCTTTTGATTAGAATCCTCTGAAACTATGCATTTTTAGTATCTAGTGTGTATGGGGCTTAGTTACAGAACTAAATTTAATCTTTGTAACCACATTACAAATAAATGTCACCTAACTGCCCCTCGATTTACATTCAAAACACAGATATAACTCCTGGCTTCGTTTACCTGCATTTTGCACTAGGACTTGTTCAGACAGTGCCGAAAATGATACCCAGCTTACTTTTTCATGCTTGTGTTTCTCCTTTTCTTTCTCTTTCTTCTCTCTCTCCCTTTTCTCCTTCTCCCTCTCCCTCTCTTTCTTCTCCTTTTCCTTCTCTTTCTCTTTCTTCTTCTTCTTCTCCTTTTTGTCCTTTTTCCTTTCTTTCTCCTTGGGCTTCTCTTTTTCCTCAAACAGTTTTTCTGGGAGCATTGGTGAAAAGGCTGGCAGCATGGCCGGGACCCTCACTGCTGAAGGACTGAACAAAGGTAGCGCCATTTCTTTTGGGGGCAACACCAGCTGCGTTGGAGGGGCCTTTATCTTGTCTTCTCTGCTTTTTTCTTTAAGCCTTTCCCTTTCTCGCTTATCTTTCTCTCGCTTGCCTCTTTCTCGATCTTTCTTCTTGTCCTTATGCTTCTCTTTCTCTCTCCTCATGATCCCATCTTTCAATCGCACTTTCGCATCGATGTCTTCAAATTCTTTGATTTTAAACTTATAGGGATCGGAATCTTCATCTTTCATCAGCTCCTTCCATGGGTACTTAACTTCCTTCCCAGCCTCCTTCTCCTTCTCCCTCTCTCTCATTTTATCCTTCTCTTTGCTTCTTTCTTTGTTTCTCTCTCTCTCCCTCTCTCTGTCCCGCTGCTTTTCTTTCTTTTTCAACTTAGTCTTCAGTTCTTTTTTCAACTTCTTCTTTACATCCACAGATGAAGGCAGCTTGGTTTTCTCCTCATGCCCCTTGTGCAGAGGCTCGGGAGTGGGAGGAGAAATGGAGGGAGAAGAGATATATGGGAAGGTGGGAGGCATGTTGGAAGGGGTTCCCAGCTTTGCCTTCCGTACCACCTCATCAATAGAGGCATCCATTGTCCATGAGTTATCCGAACTTGAGGTTCCGCCAGAGAGAGGCAGAGGAGTAGCCAGGGATTTGGTGAAGTTATTAGAGGAAGTAGAAGCTTTTGGAGTGGTGCACTCTGACCCTGAAATCCTCTTAGGACTTGTAAAAGTGTCTCCCTCCGATTCTGATCCGGAAGAGAACTCGAAAGGGTCTGGCTCCCGCTCTGCACAGGCGCGTGCGATCACAGCATCGATGGAGTCATCGATGGTTTTGTCTGTTACTATACCCTTCTTCAGCTGCATTTCAATGTTCAGCTTCCCAACTTCTGGGGGAGTCTGTGTTGGTTTCACCGGGATGGTCTCTTTAACAGTTTTTTCAAGCAGCATAGCTGAAGGGGTCCTATTTGGTGTTTCAGGTCTGACAGGGGGTTGGGGAACATGAGTTACAATCTTGGGGCTCTTAGGACTCTTGGGGCTCTTAGAACGTCCGGGTGATTTCTTTTCTTTGGGGATGGTTTTTGGTGACCGAATAGGACTTCCAAGCCTTGCTGGTGATAGGGTAGCCTTGGGTGATTTAGTTTTCTGACCTGGAGAGCTAGCTTTAGTCTTTGTTTTCGGTGTAAATGATTTTGTTTCTAATGGCTTTGCAATTGGTAGTTGTGACTTTGCAAATGGAGCCAGCATGGGGGGGTCTGGTGATGGAGGGGCCATATCAGTACTGTCCTGGACATGCACAGGAGAAAGCATTGGTGGGATCTTCTGTGGATTTATTGAGCTGAGAGGTTCTCGTGCTTCTAACAATACAACATCTAGGGAGTCCCCTTTAGTGCTCAGGAGTCGTGGGCGCTTCATGGTGGGCATTTCTTCCACTTCAGGACTGTCCAGTGGCCTCTTACCCAAGAAGTTCTCATCATTGATAACTTCCTCCTCCTCCATTTCATCATCTTCTTCCAAGGGTACCTGCATGGCTTCTGCTGAGGTGCCCCCATCAGTGGGCACCTGCTCCTCTTCCTCCTCTGCAAAGGGAGAAAAGGGCATCATTAGAATGGACAGGACAAACAACCCAGTCTTCAAACATCACTTCTTGGAAGGAAGAAATGGAGTCTATAGAACACAAAGCAATGAGTTCTCCCAGGTCTTCCCAGCCTAGGTCATCATCCTTCTAAAAGTGGCAACACGGAGGACCAGCGCCCTAACGTTACTTCCTAATCTGAGAGAATACTGACTTCCTAGTCCGTGCTCTTCTCATTCCGTCACAATATTCACACAGCCCTCAAAAACATAGCAGTGCTCATAACTGCTAATCTCAGAAATGAAAGACACTTTTAACAGACCTTTTGTGTGCACGCATGTGTGCATGCGTTTATGTTTATGTTTAGGTGTATGGAAGCCAGAGGCTGACATAAGACGTCTGTCCATTGCTTTCCACCTTACTTTCTGAGATAGGGTCTCTCACTGAAACTGGATCTTACCCATTCAGGGAGACCTGGATTATAGTGGACTACATACAGGTCCAGATGCTTTTGTGGGAAGTATTTTACTTGACTAAGACATCTTCCCAGCCTCATGAAAAAGACTTGTGCAAAATATTTTAATCTCTGTACACAACTCAGATTATAGGTATATCCCCTTGGAACAGCAGCATAGTACAGTGCGACAAATTTGGCTCAGACATCTGAAACTGTGTTTAGTTAGTGTAAGGCCCTATAGAGTGATGGGCCTTAGGCAATCTCAACATCCTTGAGCAAGCTCCTTTCAAAAGGAGATGATGTACTTGTCCTGCCTACTTGACTTAGCTCTTCTAAGATCAGAGTATGTCTTTCTGTTCTGTACATAGTAACTAAGCATAGAATGCATGATGACAATGGCTAAAAGCCTTGTACCATAAATTCCTGACCTAAAGTAGTGCATGTGTGTGTGGCACACAGAAAGGTAACTGGTACCACAGACAAATGCTCCAGGAGTTCACAGCAGAAGGGGACGAATCGCTGTCAATGGAGAAGACTTCAGGAATAATGCAGTGATTAGAATATTGCCAGGAGTGCCAAGGTCCAGGATGAACAGTTAGGTGGCAAAAAGGAGAACTTGAGACACAGGAAGTGTGTAAGAACCACAGAATAATTTTTCTAGAATGTGACAAAGAATGAAAGCTGAGTAAGGTAATATCCACATCACAAGGCTTCTGTATTCTGCTAGTTTAGACTGAAGTATGCCCAAGAATCTCCCAATACAAACACATGGTGAACAGAATGGATATCCCAGACACCAAAAGGAGGGGACAAATGAGGCATGCCTAACATGATGTAGGCAAGAGTGAAGAAGAGACTAGACTAGAAGCTGGTAGTAGACAGGAAGCAGGAGAGGTAAATGATGTTCTTTATGCAGTGAACAGATAGCTACATGCTCAGGTGTAAGTTGCAGGATTCAAACTCAAGCCCAAGGCCCTAAGGTCCATAACGATCAGGGTCATCATTAACAGGAAGGTGAATGAAAGTGATGATGACTTTAGCTCGATCCCTGACACAAAGCTTGAGCAGCTCAAAAATACTAAAGTTCCAAAACCAGAGTGGGATGTGAGAGAGGCTGTTGCCACTGAAGCCCCCCATGATTGACGGGTGGGATGAAAAGGAATGGGGATTCAGGATTCTGAGGAATAACTGTGTAAAGATAAAGGGAACAACAAAACATGGAGGGTCAGGTGTCAAAGAGCTCAAGGAGTCAGGGAGTGGTGAGAAAAAAGTTTAGATCGAGAGACAGAGCTCAGTGGGTAAAGGGACTTTCCATCAAGACAGATAATCTGAGCTTGAGTCTTGGGGCCCACATGACTGAAGGAGAGAACTCACGTCACAGGTTGTCCTCTGGCTTCCACATGCATATCGTGGAGCGCGCACACACACACACACACACACACACACACACACACACCCTGAACGAAACGAAAACAATGTAAAGGTTTTTGGTTTTAACAAATGGAAGCCTAGTGGACGAAGTCATTGCTCAGAGATCAGTAAGAATGAAAGCTAACAGACTCCGGGCTTCAAAGGCATCCGGGGGTGAATAGGTGCGGTGATGAAAGTGACAGACAGCGCTCTATAAACTGTCACAACATGGAGCTTCATCATAACTACTGCTACCATCGCTTGACAATGCCGACACCACCTCTCCAGTGGCCAGCAGACACACAGGAGTCATTTCACATCATTTCCTTATCTATTTCCCTCCTACCCCAACTTGTGAGTACATCACCTATGGCTTCAGCTATATTCTGGTTACACACACCAAAAAGACAGCCTAGAGCTGGGCATGGTGGTGCACGCCCTTAATCCCAGTACTCAAGAGGCAGCCAGATCTCTGAGTTCAAGGTCAGCCTGGTTTACAAAGTGAGTTCCAGCACAGCCAGGGCCACACAGAGAAACCCTGTCTGAAAACACAGAGGGTGGGTTGGGGGTGAGAGAAGACAGCCTAGAGTAAAAGATCAGCTGTGGTGGACCTACAATGCTCAGATCATTTAAACACTGCCTTCTCTTCCTGTCTTTTTATGATAATGGCAGGTCAGACATCATTTGTCTAGCTGCTAAGAGGTAAACCTGGATCAGAAAGATCATTGGTTAGAATAGTCTCCAAGGGAATAAAAATTTCAGATTACTTATTAGTGGGCTGCAGCTGTAGCTCTGTTGGAGAGTTTCTGTTTAGTATACATCTTGAGTTGGTTCCCCAGCAATGCATAAACCAAGGGCATGCTAGTACATACCTGTAACCCAGCATTTGTGAGTTGGAGGCAGGAGGATCAGAAGTTCAGAGTCATCCTTAGCTACAAAGTAAACTGAAGGCCAGCATGGTACACATGAGGCTGTTTCAAACAGCAAAAACGAATAATACTTGCTAGTACTACGCATCATTTTTTTTGCTTTCTGTGCTGAGAACCAAACTCAGACTCATGCACATTAGGCAAGCGTTGTAATCACTGAGCTGCACACCTAATCCTCTATTCTCTGTGTCAAAAAAAAAAAAAAAAAATCCCTTCTATTCTACAAAAGGTTACGAGTCTAAAGATAGCATTGTAGAAAGAGGGACGTTTTGGCTGGGAAGGAAAGAGGTCTGTAGACTCCTTTAAAGCTCTAATTCCAGAGGCTGGTTTGGGCTCTCATTAGTTCTCGGAGTGTGAGTCCCCTAGTGTGCACCAGAGGAAGGCTTTGGGAGGCTGGAGGGAAACTGAGGCAGTCTCTGGGAAAGGGCAACTGTTAAAAGCGACTGAAGTTTTCCAGACACAAACAAACATGTTTATATTCAGAATAACTGCAATATTTGGGTTTTCCTTTTTTTTAAAGTACATTTACTTGTTTGTGAGTGTGTGTGTGTGCACGCACACACTCACGTGTTGGCATAAGTGTATCACCATGAGGAGGACAGTTTGCAGGAGTCAGTTCTTTCCTTCTACCATGTGGGTCTTGGGGATTGAACTCAGGTTGTCTGGCTTGGCTGCAGAGGTCTGAGCCATGTTATTGGCCTAACATTTGTGTTTCCAATAAGAGATATTTGAAAATATTATTCTACTAGTGTATAATTCTATCAGATTGGAACTGGCAAGATGCTGCCTGGTAGGTATGAGAAGTGAAGAGAATGCTCAGGCTTATCTAGGGAAAAAATGTAATAATTTCATGCAAATACATTAGAAAATATATAGGTTTATTTTTCAACTTAGATCTCAACTCATAAAAGACTAGAGAATTAATAATAGTTATCCACGACAGTAAAACAACTTAAAGCCAGAAAGCTTTATTCAAAACAGGGCTCTGTGGGTGAGAAGGGGGAGTATTGTGTTTTATTAAACTCTAGAAATGTTTTACTGTTTCATGTCTATGGAAAGGCGTTACTGTAAAATCTCCTCGCTTGCCTGACAAAAGTTAACTAATACCCCAAACATCTAAGAGGTACCAATCTGTCTGCCCTCCCACCAAAGAAGACATATTAAGAACCCTAATTAAGACAGGGTAGAAATCCTCAAAAGTATTTAAATGGCTAGGTAAATGTTCATGGCTGCTAACAACTTAGTTTTCATATTGATTCACTAAGGTGTGAATTCCACATAGTTCCACCACAGAAAGTACTGACATAACAAGAACACAGAGGAACTTTTCATTCTGCCAAATAATTTCACACGTGTGCTGACACAGTAGGGTCTTAACTGTCCCTAAAGACCCCTATTTCAGGGGATGATCCTGACTTCCTGTTTTGGGAGGTGGTGGGAACTTCATGAAGCAGGGCCCATGGGAGGTTTTTAAGTCACAGAGGGGTGCCCTCTAAAGGAAATGTGGATTCTTAAGTCTTTATTTTCTGCTTTTGTTTCCTGGGTCATGAGGTCAGCAGGTCTGCTCTGCTATGTGCTTGCTCTACGATCCACTGCTCTGCCACAGGCTGAAAGCAGCAGAGTCAACCGATCCAGAGAAACCTCTAATACTGTGAGCAAAACTAAGCCTCTCTTTTATGTTCCTTACTGAAGAATTTGTTACAGTGGTGGGAAGTTGACTGGCACATCTAGAATGCTTTTGCAGCAGCATTAGGAGAGGAAATAATAGGAAACAATATGGATGACTGGGCACAAAGTCTCTTAAATTACACAAGAGGAAAATGGATAAACAACAGCAATGTCCACCTTTTTAAAATCACAAATGTTGAAGACGGCAGGACAGTACAAACTTCACTGTGATTTCCCTTCGCTGACAATGTAAATAATCACCAGCCCCTACATTTCTCTGAGAAATAATGAAAAAAACATGCTGCCCTACCAAACATCTCAAACAAAAACTAAACAAGGCAGTAAGGTCTGAACACACCACAAGGATTTGGGGATGTTAATTCTAAGCTATGATAAATATTGACTTAGAACAAAATATCGTTTTAACTAGAACAGTAAATGCCTTTAAAGAAACACTGTAATCTAAAAGGCTAGTAGACATTAGGAAAAAGAGGAAATTGTTTGCACATGGCATGAAAGCTTTCTATCTCATTAACGGCACAGATGCATGCAACTCCTAACTTCAGTGGCATGTTCTCAAACTAGGCAGAAAACACACTTCTATTTTTAAACTTTAACTAAAAGGACAATAAAGTGCTACCCACATATATTTCCCCCAAATTAAATACATTTAAAGCTACATTACTTGTGTGGAAACTTTTTAAATTTTAGATTGGTTCTTGTTAGGTTGCCTAGGCTGGCCTCAAACTGGTAATCTGCCTTAGTCTTCTAGCTTCTGCCTTAGTCTTAAGCTTCTAAGGGGTATGCTAATATTACCTTTATCAGCAGAATTATTTATTTATTTTTCCAGTAAAAACTACCTGCCCGGGGGGGGGGGGGGGCAATGGGGAAAGGGGATGGCATCTGAAATGTAAATAAAATATCCAATAATAAAAAAAAAACCTACCTGCATTTGTTGGGATCTTAGATGTACTTATCTTAACAAGTTCCTGGAAGTGACTCAATGACTCAATTATCTGCTGTGTGTCACCATAAGTAGTGCTGTGTTAGACTCAGGGGCACAAGGTCAGATGAGCAAGCCCCAGTCTCCCGGCCTTCAGAATCACCTGTATCCTTATGACATCCCTTGATGTGGTAGAGCAGAGATCTGAACAAGGGACATACGGAGGACAGAAAAGGAGTGGAAATGGAACTCTGCTGAAACTGCAGCTGAGTCTTTTCACCCATGGTCACAATTGAACCCAGCAGAGCCCATTTAATCTCCACAAGACCCATTCATCTGTGGAATAGAAGCATGGTCCTGAGCTGTGACAAAGGGTGAATATCATACCTACTAAGGACATAGTTGACCATGCATAAGGAATGACCTGAAGGGCAGGACACAGCAGGTCCTGATCCTACATAGGCCATTGAAAACCCAGACTGGTGCTTAGAATTCTAGATTCTTCATTATGGCTTTAGAGAACGGCTGTGGCTTTAAACTGTTGCTGTAGAAATATCTGAAAGACAAAGAAGCTAACAAACACTGAGCCTACTTTGGGGGCCAAGAGGACTGAGAAGACTGCACACAACTGAAACAATCTGACAAACGGTGATGGTTAAACTGGTTTGGAACACACAGTGTTGCTGGAAGATCAGGCTCAGGGGAGGTGCTGCTGCAGGGAGGGAGCCTGGGACAGTAAGAGCAAGACAGAGGGCAGACAGTTGGGGGGGGTCATGGGGGGAGGAGGTGCAGTGAGGGTCAAACTAACTGTAATCCATCTCAACAGTTTATCCTTTAGTCTGAGGCTAAACATCTTTAATTACAACTATATTGCTACATACAATATTTTTAAACTGTCCTGTCTGTAATTGAATCAACCTAACAAGTACAAATGGGTATGTATTTTTAAAAAAATAAACCTACTTACTTAAAAAAATTACTAACGAAAACAAGACAATTAGGCAATGACAATTCATAGAATACAGCCAATCAATGAAACGATAAATTAGCAATAGTGAGGATGTATTATGAATACCTATACACACTGACCTGTAAAAAAGCCCCATTCTACTAACATTCTGCACAATAAAAAACTAAAATGCGATATAAGCAAGCCAACCTGAAATGACACCTAGCATTATAAATGGCCTAATCTATATGTTAATACTGTTGTATCACATAACTGCAGCAAGACCAAGATAACAATATGACTTTGGGGTTTCTATGGCTACATCCTGGCTAACGGGCCTGAAAGCGTTGGCTGCTGACACCACACAGGCTTTCTGAGCACTTCTTTTTGGTTATTTATGATATGATTTATGATAACGACAACATCTCCTATTTTCTTTCCTCCTCAGATACAATAAATTGCTATCGTTAATCACCCTTCTCTGTTCAGCTAGGATTACAATAGCATAATAGGCCCAGCTATGGTAATATTGTGGATTTTTTACAAGAAATAAATACAAGTAGATCTCTTCAGACAATGTCAGTATCTCTAATATTTTAATCATCTTCCTTTAAGTCTTTCAGAATAAATTTTGCTACAACTAAGATCCCATATCCAGAGTGTAAGCCCTTGATGTGAATCAAATTTATAATCAAGCACCACAAACTCACCACTCACCATCGTCACAATTTACTTTAACTTGTCACACAGGAAGGCTACCCACAGGGCACACTTTTTCTAAGACCAAAAATGGCAGTTGCCTCTTCTGGATTCAAAGAGCCTATTTTACCGCTGTTCCCCAGCCATACAGGACAAACTAGCTATTCATCTATCAGAAAGCCAACTAGTGGAGAATGAATAACCATCTTGCAGTCACACAGACATGGGTCAAAGCCTTTGCCCATCAATGGCTGTGCGGCCTCCTCATCTTTCTGAACGACTTCCTTTTCTGACAATCTGTGCTCAATCTGATGCAGCTTTTGAGTAACAATAAAACAAAGCACAGAAAACAAAACAAAACAAAACAAACAAACAAACAAAAAAAACAACAACAAAAAAACCAACCCTGGCCAAAGGCTCAGCAGGTAAAAGGGCTTGACAGGCAAGCATGGCAACCTTGTCTCCTGGAAGTCAGAATAGGAGCAAATCAACTCCAGGAAGTTGTCCTCTGACCTTCCTTCTTCCCCCAGTAACAAATAAAATAATCTAAAAAAAGAACCCAGCCAAGTGTTTAATCCATAAACTCAACTATAAGAAACAACGGAGGTGCTTCCCCTCCACAATGCATCAATGGCCAATACAATGCTAATCAGGACAGAAGACTATTTGAGTCTGGGTGGCCATCTGACTGGCATAGCTGGTCAAGGGTCAAGGTTGGCAGATGTGACATAAACAGGTTTGGAAAGCACGCACTCTGGAGCTAGCTAGCCCTCTTACCTGATGAATGGTGAGAGAGCAGAGCCTAGCGTACTAGCCAAAGCAGCAGAAATGGAAGGGAGGCCACTGATCACCAGCTCACCACAATTATTGAGTTAGCTTAGCCACAGCCAGCAGAATTCCACAGCTGGGCCAACCGGCTTAATTATCAAATTGCAGCATTGTGAGCAACAGAGTTGCTGCCTGAATACAGTAAATTTTCAGGTTCAATGCAGCAACATTTTGACTACATATTTACACATATGTGAATAATCAGCTCTTATTACCAACATGTTAACTATGTATTCACATTAACATACACAATGAGCTGTCATCACTTCTATAATCTGCTGCAAGTACTGTTCCTATGGAATATATAGAATCCAGTTCCTGTAAATCTCTGGTCACATTTTCATCAAATGATCAATGTATAATCTTGTCTTATGTGCCTACCTTCCATTTCCCTTCCCTTTGCTGCCACCAACTCCTCCTCCTCTTCCTCTTCCTCCTCCTCCTCCTTTTCCTCTTCCTCCTCCTCCTCCTCTTCCTCTTCCTCCTCATTTTCTTCTTCTTCCCTTTCCTGCTGGATGGAACTCCCATCCACCCTCCTTCCTCAGCCCCTGAGTGACGGCATACAGAAGCATACATGCAGTTCATTTCAGGACCTGACTTAAATACACATTGGTAATTTTTTTTTTTTTTTTCAAATTCTGGAACATGGTGAAATTTTTTATGTTCTGTTTTTCTCCTGAAGGAACACTCATCTCTCAGCTGGGTCTGCTTCTCTTTCATTCTGCAAAGCTGAAGCTTAACATTGTCTTTTCAGGGTATTTTACAGATATTATAAGACTAGAAAAATAATTACAACTGTCTGATTGATGTCATTCTTGCCTATTTCCCCAACTAACTCAGAGTCAGGAACTAACTTGGCCCTCAGCTGTTAACCATAATAGCTACAAGTGGTTCCAAGTGACGCTGTTGGTCAAGCTTATTTCTCCACTTTACAATGGTTCACAACTGATAAGTGTTCAGGAGAAATCAGACTTTGGGTTTTGAGATTTGATCTTTCCCAAGTAAGTAATCTGTGTAAGAGACTCTTGCCATTTAGAGCCAAGTCCAAAAAACACAAGGGCTCTGTTCTCAGATTTACTAGGAGAGCAGAGGTAACAAATAAACACCAAGGCTAATTCACAGTGATTAAGAGTTAGAAAGCCAATAAAACAGGGCAATGTGTGTGGAGAGGGGCAGGCTGGTGACAGAATCACCAAAGAAGTGATGCCACAGCTGTCACCAGACAAAGTAAAATGTGACCCTGGGTGATGCTTGAACAGACATGCCATGGAAGAAAGACAGAGGGTAAAAGTCACTCTGTGGTACCAGATTGGCTGGGGTCTGTGTAGAAGGGAAGAAGCTACCCAGAGAGTGCCTCCAGCATACAGGGAGCCACTGGTCAGCATTAGCAGTGCACTATCACTGGAGGAAGGAAAAACAGCCAGGGAGGAGGGCATAGGAAGCTGAGGGCAAGTCTTCAAGTGCTCACTTCTCTGTGAACAAGAGAAACTATCAGATAAGACACATGAACCTATCCGTGTTAAAGTCTCAGCAATGTGAGCTGATTGGTCAGACTGAACAACCAGAGCCCGCTGGAAATCCATTATTAGATGATACCACATAGACACAAAGTCACTAAGCAAGCATTAGGAGCCATCAACTACCACAAGTTGATGCAAGCTGACCTAACTTCATGAACTTGAGTACAGAGGGCAGAAGCCAGAGGCCAGGGCACCTCAGAATCCCCTTGGAGAAAGGCTCTCTCTCTCCAGGACTATGCCTCATTCTATTTGTATAGCTACCTATCACAGGATGGAAGTAAAGCCATACCTACACTGATGCTGTCTGCCACTACATCTTCACAATGCACTCATGCACGGATGCAATGTCTGTATGGCACCTGAGCCTAACACTGTCTCAATAACCTTGACAAAATTTGAAGGGAAAAAAAATCCCTCAAGACCCGGCTTTAAAGTTATTTTAAAATTAACTGTGAATAATTGTCCCATAATTTGAGTTTCTTGATTAATTGCTTAAGATAAGGTCTCCTTTCCTCTGTGGCCTCCAGGGCTTTCTCTAGTTCCCACAATCACTTTTGTCTCCTTTTTCTAAGCCCTGGAAGGCTAAAAGAAAAATCAGAGATATACCAATTCCACCACTTGAGGATTAGCTGAAGGATAGCCCTGTGAATTGCACCCCTGACCACTATGTTAGTGATTATTCAGTAACTACCACTCATCAAGAGCAAACTCACTGTTTCCTGGGGCTCACAGGCTCAGAAGAAAAAGTCACAGTTGGACACCCTTTGCCACCTCAAACTTTGACACCTCAAGTCAACATGCTGGCTACATGACAAAATGAAGCACTCATTTTTACTGCATTCTGCTTTTCTGATATGTTTTTCTAAACAAAAAGCAAGAAGCTAAAATGAGAATAATTAGTCTTTTCTAGTTAGTCTTACTAACTAGAAAATTAGGACTCTATTTTTTTTAACTAGATTTATGTCTTGCAAAGTCAAATTTCTGCATAATTTAATGGAAAATTGGCAGGAATAGCTCTTCCATCTAATTTCTACAAAATTAGCACTCATCCACCTGAAATGTTGGCAGCATTCCAGTATGTTTATCCAAAGTAGTAAGTCGACAATAAAATTGACAATTGTGCCTAAACAAGTTAGTTTCTCTCTCCCCAACATTCTCCCAAACACTCACACTCAAAATTTTAAGAAATGAGTGAAATTTTCAAAAGTGTATTTTATGACTAGCTTCACAATTTTCCATTTTTCCTCTTACACATATTAACTGCAGACAGAACAAGAAAACTCTATTTTCAATGCACAGAGGACTCTATTGTAATAGTTTGAATGAGAAATGTCGCCCTCAGGCCCTTGTGTTGAATGGTTGGCCTCAGCTGGTGGCAATACTGTGGGAGGTGTAGACTTTAGGAGGCCCAGGGTTGAGATTGAAGCCTTTTTCTCTCAGCTTACTGTCTGTCTGACTCGAGCAGCCTCTGCCACATGTTCCTGCTTGCACATCAGCTCCTCTGGAGCATTACACCCTTCCTACCATGGTGGACTAGAGCCTAGGCAACTCCAAACTAACCTAAACAAGGTTCCTTTATGTTGTCTACGATAGATGTCTTGTCATTGTAAAGATCCAACCAATGCTGACAACTGGTACTAGAAAAGTTTCATTGTGGCTGCAACTAAATTTAGTCACAAGGTTCTTAAGGGTTTGGAAGTGGGCTGGAGGGGAAACTTAAAATTTTGGACCAATAGACTCAGAAGATGGAGATGCCAACATAGACAGGAGCGGTGAAGACAGTGCCCGTGAGGCTTCTGTTGGGAACTGGACTAGAACTCACGTCACATTCTGGCATTTGTGTTTCACCTGTGTCCTGACACTCTAAGAAGACTGAGGTGATGGACTCATTAATCTGGTCTGTGGACTTACTGCAGCTGCTTTTAGCTAGGTTTATAGTTAAGATTGGGAGCAAAAAACCTGCAGCTTTGTCAGAAAGGCCCATGCAGTGTGGGGTAGGGGAGAAGTAGTGCTGTTAAGAAGTCAGGAACTTTCCTTATACAGGGACAAGAGGAAGAATGGCATTATGGCATTTCAGAAATTACCTAGGCTCAACACATAGCAAGTTCAACTGTATAAAGGGATAAAATCGTTTAAAAGACTTCCTATCAAGCTCAGATGCCCGCCCACCAGAACAGTGGTCTCACAATAGTTGCTGGATTGAGATCTGACTTCTGGAGAACAAACAATAAAGAACTGAAAGGTCAATGCAAGCACTTAAGGAGAGTGGAGACAGCAGCCCGTGTTTACAGAACATGGCCAAACTCCTCCACAAGGGCGGAAGGGCCAGACAAGCCATCAAGAACCAAGGCTAGTCTGTAGTGCTTTTAAATATTTTAAATTAACTGTTGTGATAGTTAGCTTTAACCTTCACCTTGTCACAACCTAGAGTCACCAGTACAGAGAGTCTCAGGGAGAGATAATCCACACTGGGTGTGATACTGCTTCATGTTTTAACACAACTGTCTGAGAGTCTTCCTGATGGACCTGTACATGTAAAGCAGGGCATGTCTGTTGGGGAGTGTCTCAGTTAGCTGATGTGGAGAGAAACCTAGCCCACTGTGGGTGTCATATTCCCCAGGAAGGAAGTATGGAACTGTAAGAATGGAGAAATCTAGTTGAACACAACATGCAAGCATGCAAGAAGCATGGGTGTGTTTCTTTCTTTCAATTTCTGACTTTGGGTCTGATGTGAGCAGTTTTAAGTTCCGCCTTGATTCCCCATATGATGGGCTATGTCCTGGAACTGTGAGAGAAAACAAACTCTTTTCTATAAGGTGTTTTTATAGGAATATTTTATCACAGCAACAGAAATGAAAGGACAGCTTCCAAGATTCACAAATGTAAAAACTACAGTGAAGAAACAAACAAATGAACAACCCAAGGTTCTTGCCTATTAAAGCACTGCATTTAGAATCCCATGTCTCTTATTAAAACACTGCATTTAGAATTCCATGTCTCCTATGAGATGATGCTGAGCAGAACAGAACATGGGGCCAGCTTGAGGGGGCACACACTCCAGTCACCCCAATCCCTTTTGGGATCTGGGTTTGCAGCCCAATTGTGACATGGACCTATCCAGGATTCTCTCAGGCAACAAGAAGTCAGGATTAGGTGGGCTTCCTCTGAAAAATCATAATTTTATTTTTAGAGAAGTGAAGCTTATTGTTTTATGTTTATAGTTCCTCCAGGACTACTGAGGGACCACAACCTTACTGCACAGGCAGTGTCACATCAGCCACATAGATACATTTTGGCTAAAAACATACAATTTTCAGGTTAAAAAAATTTTCCTACACATATACCAGTGAAATTTAGTTAAATTTTATGGGTTAACGTATATTTCATAAATGTTTATTCAAGTATCTTTTCAGGTAAGTAATATTTGTAAACACATACTATACAGGAAAACTCACTGAAAGCTACAAAAAAGAACTTATACACTGTTACAGATGACTGCTAGATGTCCTGGGACTCTCGGAAAGACTTCTTCCAAATCAGAATTAAGAACTAGAAGAATATAACTAATAGAACATTATAGAACTTAATGAAAATGTCAACCTGTCATCTCCTGAAATATCAGTGAAGTGGAACACATGACTCTCTACTTGTAGAGCAAGAAATTGACCTTAGAACAAACATTCCTGACTCCTTGAAGCTGTACTCAATTTAACACTTTGGAGGGACATGACAAGAAGTAACTGAAATGAACTAATTACACCCCCCCCCCGAGTGCTCCAAGTAATATTTTTCTTAATTTAAAAAAAGGAATGGTGCTGGACCCAGCAGAGTGGCGCCTTTCTTCTCTGCTGCTGACAGGTGTGTTCAATGCTTCTCGAGCACTCAGGTGTACATAGTCATAGGAAAAGGTATTCAGAGCCACTTGAACATCAATGAAGCAGGAAGGAGACCTGGGACACTCAGAATATAGTGGGACAATCAGAAGACACACTTCAGCTCTGTCACACTGATCAAAGTTGACACTGGCCTAATTACTTTATCACTCACTCACTCTTGTTTGTTTGTTTGTTTGTTTGTTTATACTATAGCTGTCTTCAGACACACCAGGGATCCCATTACAGATGGTTATGAGCCAGCACGTAGTTGTTGGGACTTGAACTCAGGACTTCTGGAAGAGCAGCAGTCAGTGGTCTTAACTGCTGAGCCATCTCTCCAGCCCCTATCCCCCACTCACTCTTCAACTCTTGACTATTGGTCCTACCCCAGTCTCCATATGAAATGCTTGTCCATGGTCTTCTGTAGTGTATCTCTCCCTCCTTCTTCCTCCTCTTTTCTTTTGCTCTTTTGCAAATGCTGATTGTGTTGCTTCAGACTCCTTGAGTACCAGGATTACATATTTACAGCATATACCCCTACCCCTCAATGTCTCATTTACTCTAGACCCCAGGCTGGCCTTGAATTCCCGACTTTCCCACTTCAGCCTCCCAAGTGCTAAAATTACAAAGGCGTGTCACTGTCCTTCGGTCTTATTTCCAATAGCAACTCAACAACTTGCTTATTCTCTAGCTAACAGTACCAGATCATCCTTCCTGTGGTGGTGCGAATACATATGGCCACCATAGATTCATGTGCTTGAGTGGTTGGCCTATAGAAAATGGCACTATTAGTAGGTACGGCCTTCGGCCTTGTTGGGAGGAAGTATGTCACTGTGAGGGCAGGCTTTGAGGTCAACTATGCTCAAGCTCCACCCAGTGTAGAAGCCAGTCTCTTCTGTTGCTTTTAGATCAAGATGTAGAACTCTTAGCTCCTCCAGCACCAAGTCTGCCCGCATGCTGTCATGCTTCTCCATGATGATAATGAACTAAACCTCTGTAAGCAACCTCCAATGAAATGTTTTTCTTTATAAGAGTTGCCATGGTAATGGTGTCTCTTCACAGCAATAAAATCCCAAGACACTTCCTCTTTCTTGAATTCTCTAATAGTACATTTGTAGCAAACGTTTATTGAGTGCGTAATCCAAGCCAAAAAATCAGGGAGGGGCCAAAGAGAAAATACATTAAAGCCAGAAATGATTCCATCTAGTAGACAAAATACAGCCAGTTTGAAAGATTCTTCAGAGAAAGCCTCTTCCTAGTTGTCTTCCAGTAAGTCTGCTCAGACTCAGGAGCTAAGAGGGTGAACCTCACAGCACAGCCCAGTGCTGGAACCTGGACATGACATTCATTCCCTACCTCTAGCCTCTCTGTACTCCGGCAGCCCGAGTTACTTAATATCTTGAGTTTTCCATTAGATCCTAGTTACATTTTGTACTGACTACAATGCTTTCTCTCCATACATGGTTGTGAAAACTTGATTTTATTTTTATGACAAACATCCCAACCAGTTCACATGAAGCCCCACTTCCAGTCAGATCTGAGCTGTCACTATCCCAAATCCCCACAGTAACCACTAACTTTGAGAACACTCGAGCATACAGTTATTTGTCTACATTGTCCCAGATTAGTAAATGTGAAGTTATCAAGAGCAAAGCCTGGGTTTTAATTCATCTTTGTTTTCTGAACCTTTCAACTCAGATCTATAAATCTTTACAAGATAGTTACTGTATGCATGGCGTCATATTGGGTGCTGAAATATCTACTAGATTCAGCTAACTTAGACCATATCATCTGATAGTTTCTGGGAAGAGATGCTTGGGAAGTGTTTTCAGACAATTTGTGTCTGAAATGTCCATATACTACTTCATGAGCTGATAGTTTGGCTGAAGACATGATTTAAGGTTGACATTCCTTTATTCTGCATTCTGATGGTATGGTACCACTGCCTTCTTCCGGTCCCCTGTCCTCTTTTCCACCTCCCATCGCAAGCCCTACATTCTGTGCTGTATTCCTGCTATAATCTCTGATGTTTTCTCATTTCCCAATAATGTGCCTCAGGAACCTCAATTTGAGTAAGAAACAGTCTCAGCTCAGTGACAGCCTTGCATGACCCCTGAAGCTTTCTTTTATACAGGATAAGTGATAAGCCAGACTTGTTGGAAGTGGAGATATTTGGCAAACCAAGACTGAAAAAAACTAATATTGAAAAAAAAAAATTTCTGTCCCAGGAAACTATCCAGCAGGAGAGTTTGCAAACATCATAAAATGAGGATCTCCCTCCAAAAGCAAACTTCAACATTGCCTAAGAGGTTTTTGCTTAGGCAAGTTTTTGTAAATATGTGTGTTGTAGAGATTTTAGGCACTTACTAATGGCTTCTCACTTGTGCTCCCTAAGAGATCAGTACATTTACCATTGGTATGTGATTCTCACCACAAATAATCTCACTGCCAGCTGTGGTGGTTTCAGTGATAAAAGCTCTGTAGTCTTGGGTATTTAAATGTTGGTTCCTAGTTGGTGGTGCTATTTGGAAAGGCTCAGAAGGTGTGGCCTTGTTGGAGGAAATGTGTCACTGGAGGTGAGCTTGAGTGTTTAAAGACCTGCCACTGCTAGTTCACTCTTTCCTTTTGCTTGAGGCTCAAGATGGGAGCTGTCAGCTCCTCCTGATGCCTGTTGCCACAGTGGACTTTCAACCCTCTGGAACTGTAAGCCCAAGTAAACTCTTCCTCCCATAGGTTGCCTTGGTCACGTGTTTTATCACAGCAACAGAAAAGTAACTAAGACAGGAGCCTTGGTGCACGTTGTCCTTCCCAGGACGTGGTGAAAGCCACGTGTCATGGGCATGGGCACCTTTGCTGCTTTATATTCTTTATAAAGTCCCATGCCTTTGCAGCTCCCAAATGTTTGTTTCTAATGAAGCACTATGACAAGCACAATGTGCCTTAGTGTACGTTTGCATTCCTTCATAACTGCGGAGCCTTTAAGCCTATTTCAGTATCTTTTAATACTGAGAATTTTCTTGTATCACTTCTTTGACAGTTTTAGGTCCTTGAGTTTCATTGGACATCCTTCTAGTTGGCTATAAGACCACATAAATTAATTCTGTGTTTTCTGACCCTGTGACTCCTATTAGTCTTCTCTTTATGCCGAGTGCTCAGGTTTTCTTAATTTTGTCTTCAAACTCCTCTGTAGAAACTTTCCAGCTCCAGCCTTTTTTTCTTGATCGTTTATTGCTTGTTCCGACTTCTGTTCTGATCTCTCTGAAGGTTTGTGTATGTATGACATGCCAATCCACAGAAATCTTTACCTTTTCTCAACTCAAACTTACTGACATTTGATCCTTAATCATATAATGCTTTAAACCGTTAAAGCAAATCTGACTTATCTCTCCAACTAGAATGTCCCAGAGACGACATTTCATAGCTTTTGAAAGGTTCTCTTCGGAGGAAAAAGGAAGTTAGGAAGAGAGAAAGGAAATAAGGAAGACAGAGAGGGAGGGAGGGAGGGAGGGAGGGAGGGAGGGAGGAAGAATTGATTTTCTTGTTTGTCTTGGGGTCTCCCAGTGTTATTTGGGCTGACCTTAAAGCGTGAACTCAAAAGGCTTCTTCCACTGTAGCCCCCACAGTAGCAGGAAGACAAGCAAGGTTTGTTCTTTTTCAGGAAGAGTCATTTTGTCATGTTCCATGTGTAAAGTCTTTTAAGACATTGGCACAAAACTATCACTTTACAGAATACATCTTACTTTGCTGTCCTGTTTGGATTTACTTACAATTTCAATACCATAGTTAGGATCACATCATCTGCTCATCTTGATGTGCAACTATCACACTCGTCAAAGACACCAACATCTCTCATCTTCAAAGTTCTCACTACCCATTACCAGGCCCTGCTGATTCCATGTGGGAGAGCCTACTGCTGGCATGCAGAGATCCAAGCTCTAAGACCCCGTTCCTCCAAGTGCAGCCGCCCGGAGCTCCAATTCACAGTAGTACTAGCTGAAGCAGACGGCAGCCATCTTTCTTTCTCATTCTCTCTCCCTCTCTCACTGGTTCCAGTCTAGTCCAACCTTGCTTCTGTGCTTCAGTGAGCCTCAAGGCTGCTGACTCTGTCCTCTGTCTATGAACTACAGATTGACATTGAGTTGTTATCGTATTAAGACTTATTTCCATCAAGGCCCTATTTAATTCCTATTTATCAGAGGCCATCCTGAATAGCCTGACATGCATGCTTGCCCATTCCTCACTGTACTTTCATTTAGTTTTTGTTTTCATTCTTCTCCCCTTTCTTCTCCTCTTCTTCCCCTTCCTGTTCCTCTTCTTTTTTTCCGCCTTCCTGTCCTTCTAGTTGTACCCAGGGCTAGCCCCAAATTCTCTATGCAGCAGAAAACAACCCTGAACCCCTGATCCTCCTGACTCTACCTTCCAAGTAGTAGGATTACAGGTCTGTGACACTATTCCCCAAATGTTACTTTTCAACATCTGTCACCTGCCAGTAATGCTTAGCACTTCCTCTAGCACATAAGCTTTGTTAAGGAAGAGACTGGCTTTGTCTACAGAGTACTTACAGCTCCGAACACAGTGCCTGCCTCTCAGGAGCCACTAAATGAGTGACTATGAAACAAGAGCACTGTCCAGTTAGCACATTGCTTCAAACAGGTCTTGAGGCCACTGCTACACAGGCACTCGAGTTTATCCTCTCCAGAGCATCACAGATAAGAAGGAATGACAACTGTAGTATCTGAGCTTCTGTGACCCTAAGGTATCGTCTCATAAAAGACACATTTACTTCACTTCTCATTAGAGAAAAGCCCTGAGACAAGGCATTTATTTGTGCTCCTTGAATAATGTTTTCATATTTACTTAGAAGTTCTCAAGGTATCATTCTCTGAACCACAAAAGCTATAATAAGCTGCGCAGGACAGTCCTATAACTTTTCAATGTCTAATTCTTCTGGGCTACTCTGCAGTCCTGAGCTGTCAAAATCTCCACTTTCTCAGATAGTATCCATCTGCATGCCATCAAGAGTGTCTGAAAGGCAATGTTTTGTGCTCAGCGAATGTCTCTGGGACTCTCCTGCAAACCAATGACACTCATTCTGCAACTCTGGTCTGTAGTGGAGGTGATGACAGCTACGTTGTGACAGCTGCCAGGCCGTGGCTATGAGAAGCATCTGGATTTCAGAAATGCCAAGAGGAAAAAGTACTTCCAGTAAACAGTATAACAGTAACAGGGAAAGCTTAGAGGGCATCCATTAATTTGTGCTGGATATGTATTATCTCTTCCCTTCTGTATTAATATGTATTATCTCTTCCCTTCCTTTGAGGATTATTAGTAGAGTCCCTCCTGAAGACCTAGAAAAGGTAGCACTAATGCGTGTGTGCGTATGTGCGTGTGTGTATGTGTGTATGTAAACACCAAGGACATTTTACTGTCACTTACCACTGTTCACACTGGAGGAAGGAATGAATACACTCCTGGCCCCAGTTCCTCTTTCCACTCCCAGATGAGGTGTCATCAGAGCTGGCAACAACACTTGGCCACTCGTTGGGTATTTTTAGTCCCTATAGCAGGTGCCATAGCACTAGTGTGCTGAGAAAATGTGTAAGGCATGCCTGGCACAAGAAGCTTGTTCTACCACACACCTATGATCTAGAATTCTGTCCATGTGGTTGGTCACTGTTTTTTCTGGGAATTGGCATTTTATGAAGCCAAATGCCTGTAGTGTTTGTCCCATCACTCTATGGAACAGTGTGTAAATACCATGACCTACCAAGAGGTGGGGACAGCCCTGAAGACCCTACCACCCCTTATTTCAGAGGCAACAGCCATCTTGGTTTGCTGAAAATCACACCACCCCTTGTTTTAAGCAAGTTTCAAACACAAAGGAGTTAAACAGAACAAGATCTCTTCCACTCTTGCTCCGTCAGCACCAAGTGCAGTCTACATCAACACTGGTCACACATTGTACACTGGGGCAGAGAACAACACAAACAAAAGTGCTCTTTACATTTGGGGTTACACCATGCTAGATATGTACACATGCTTCTGCTGCACTGGCAATTCTGGTTGCACAGTTACGACACATAAACCCTGATGGGCACTCAGTCAATTGTCCTCTTCCTCCTCCTTTCCACATCTGCGCTGTATCTTAACAGAAGATCTTTAGCCAGTACTTCAGGTATACACCATCTGATGGACTAGGAACTGCTGAAAATGCTAGTCTCTTCTTGGTCAGTGGGATGCAAGACGGTCAGTCTGTCTAACTCAAGGAGCTTTGTGTGTTTTCCAAGCAGAAAAGGAATTTACCATTCTAGGTGAAAACTGCTACCATTCTAGTGCACAGATCTACTCTGTATACTCTTTAACCTTGATCAGCCATGCTGACTAACATAGGCACGTTTACTTTTCAAAAGTACAAAAATACGATGAGAAAGGGAAGAAGTTCAGAGTAGTAGAATGAAAAGAAATGAGAGTAAGAAAATACTGTAGATAATTGCATGATGTTTCATATTATTTCTTCAAAAATAAGTTATATTCTTCATATTGAATGTGTTTCTACGGAAGTTTCTAATACTTGTGGTGTCCAAACACTAAATAAAGTGCAAATCCATAGAGATTTTGTACCTCCCTAAAGTAAGATGATTTTCTTGAATAATGAATATGAAAAAAGTTTTACATGTAAAATCTACACCACTCAAGGACCCGGTACATTCATGTACTGCAGTGGATTATAAACAACATATTCACATTTCTGTCTTTTTCATGAAGCCAAAGCCATACCAGCAAACTCTGAGAAGAGAGGAGATGCACAATCATTTCTGTATACCCAGTACCAGATACACACCAACGGCTCTTGAAACACCTGTGGAGCAACCACAGGAAGCACACACTATTTACACTCATTGTCTATTGCTAACATGAATCTATACCATCAAATTGAAGAACATGTACTATTACCATAACCGAAGATTTACAAACATGGAGTTTGTGGGGGCTGGAGAGATGACTCAAAAGTTAAGAGTCCTTGCAGGTGCCTTAACTATCTCATGAGTTATTAGGTAAAGGAGCCATCACACATATAACTTCTTAATAAAGCAAAAGTAACCTAAACTCAACAATTGGGCAACTTTCCTCCAACCTCAAAGATTCTTAAGAATATCAGACGGCAATAACCACACAGCTCGAACCAAATTCTTCTTGATATAGTCAGTGTATGCACCTCAGATTTGGCAGATAAAAATCCTTTGATTTACTGATGCCAATTGTATGTAACAAGGGCAAACATGAATGCTAGCATTAACCGCATCTATAGCATTGCTATAAAAATATTATTCAAGAGTTCCTTCCTCTGTTTCTTAGGGAATGCATGACTATGCTGGAAAAAAACACGGTACTTATTCTATCCAGTCATGCTTCTCCTCTCCCTTACTGTTCTAGATAAACCGAACTCGACTACAGAACACAGTCTCCTTTAACTAAACCAAAGCAGGGAGCCTGTGCTGCAGGTGCTTGACCATATTGTTCACTCTTGGCTATAGAAGCCGTGAGCACACATCTTACTTTTTGTTCCAGATCACTGTGTTAGACAGATAGGGAATCAGTGTGTTCTCTGAAATCCAGTGTCAGAGTTGGAAAAGTGTGACTGTTTAAAGCCTAGCACAGGAATCAGTTATACATAAATTGAGAACCTATAGTCAGCCTTCTGTATTCATGGGTTATCTGAGTCCTTGGATTCAACAACTACAGATCACAAATATTTGTGAGATTGAGGAGATGGATCAGAGCATAACAGGCTTCTGGCATAAAAACAAAGGTCTCTGTCTAACTTTGATTCTCAGAACTCACATAAAAATGTAGGTGTGCTGGTATGTACTCGATTAATCCCAGCTCTGGGGAGGTAGAGACAGACAGATTCCCAGTCAGCCAGTTTAGCCTAAAAGGCAAGTTCCAGATTCCAGTGAGACTCTGTCTCAGAAAGCAAGACCGGGGTGGAGAAAGGCTAAGCGATAGTTCAGCTGGTAAGGGTTACTGTTCTGTCAGAGGACTGATCCCAGCTCCCATGTGGGGAGGTTCACAACTCCCTGTAACTCCAGTTCCATGGCACCTGACATCCTCTTCTGACCTCTCTGGGCTCCAGGATGTATGTGCTGCACATAAACTTATATAGGTATCCCACCCTACAATACAAACCACACACAATCCTAACAACCAGGGTTCACACAGCTGTACTTAACTGTAACTGACTGAACTGATGAAATAATGCACATTTTTGAAGTTATCAACAAACAAAAATACTCTCTATAAATGAGATCCTTGAAAATATGACTTGTCTCTACAAAACATTTTCTCATGCTAAGAATTAAATCCTGAGTAAAATTAAAGAGTTGGAAGAGAATAATCTAGAAGGTGAAATTCTCCTTAAAACACAAATGTGCATTTCAAAACAAACATAGTTATTACATTTAAATTCAAGTGCGAAAATTTGGCTTTTACTATAGTAAATATTCTCCTCTAACAAGCCATTCTACAGAGTACAAGCGAATCCAAGACACTAAAAAGCAATTCTCTTTGTAGAAGAAAAACTTTTCATAAGAATATGCCTTCAATTCTGCAGCTTGCCTAATTTACAATATGTCTGTTTCTCCAGGGGTCAGACATCAAGAAAGTTCAAAAACAAACAAAAAACAAACAAACAAACAAAAAACAAGTTCTCTGAACTGAAATTACTAAGGTGGAGGCTAGTGTGACACAGACACACTAGCACAGGGAAAACACCCGTACACATGCAACAAATACAGTTCTTAATCAGTTACTTTAAATACATTTCAAAGAGGCAATAAAACATGCAATTTTTAATCAAAAATTAGAAGAAGAAAAAAAAAAAAAAACCCAAGGGGGGAAAAAGTCCAGATTTAGAGGACAGACTGTCTTCCCTGAGATTCCTTGGCAGACAGTATTATTTCTTTGTTTAATGTGAGTCAGTCAGTGTTTCATCTGAGAGTGTGTCTGTGTCTGCATAGTGCCTATGGTGGAGGGAAGATCCCCGAGACTAGAGTGACAGCCAGCTATGTGACACCGTGTGGGTGCTGGGAATCAAACCTGAGTGCTCTGAAAAAAAAAAAAAAATCCCAGTTCTTTTAACTGCTGAGCCATCTTTCCTGCCCCAAACTTGATTTATAAAATGAAAACAAAAATCAAAACATGATTCATTTGTGAGCCAAAAATGATAGTGTTTATCTTTAATCCCAGGACTGGGGAGCCAGAGACAGACAGATCTCTGTGAGTCTAAGGCCAGCCTGGTCCACAAGGAAAGTTCTGGGCTAGTCAAGATATACTCTTGAGACCCTGACTCAAATAAAAATATAAGTAAAATTTATTTCTGTATGTTTTAGATATAAAAAATGATAGTATAAATACTGATTTAAAGACTTGTGACCTTCCACAATAGAAAGAATCCCAGAAATAGAAGCTGCCCTTAATTGTTTTCTCTATTTACTCTGGAATATAAATTCTAGGTAGACAGGAATTTATGTCTCTTTATTTCCTGCTGTGTCCCAGAACTTAGTACTAAAGATTAATTGAATGGTCTAATTAAAATAGTTACAGTGCAACAAACTAACTTGTATTCTGCATCAATTTGCATTGTTAGACATCTAGGGGGAGAGATTTACATAAATGAATTTTATCTTTATCAAAATGCTATTGTAATCTATTTATGAAGATACTTTCAAATTATGTTGTAGGTTTTATTTTATAACTAGAGTTAGAATAATGGTTGCTATAATCCTAAGTGAGCCTTTGAAGTTTGTAGGACTTGGATAGTGTTCATTGCCATGAGCTGTTGTGTGGTCAGTTTAAACCAGTATCAAGTGCTAAGATGCTCTTTCTGCTGCAGATGTTGGATTATTCTTTATTCACAGGTATGTAGGAAATGATGTGATGTGGACCATCTTTATACCATCTTGTATATTTGTAAGATATACAAATAGGGGTGTATGTGTGTTGGGTCAAATAGTTCCTCCTTAATAATTTTTTTGTTAAAGTTATTTTTATTGCATCTCCATTTAGAGAGAGGCAGAGAACAAGTAGGTAGACCCATGTGCCACAGCACATGGAAATCATGGAAGTCTTGGTCGATACTTAAGTTTCTGTGATGACATCATCTAAAGCTAGGACAGTGGCCTGAGATACTGCTGGAGAAGTGGCAAGAAACCGGGATGCAGCTAAAACAGTGTGACAAAGTTTCCAGTTTTCACGAGCTAACAGTTCCGTAAAGGCCTACAACAACCAGTGAGGACTTGTGAGAAGACTGTCAACATGTACAAAGACAGTCCCAATAAGTGAAAAGGGAAGGCTGAGTGGAGACTGGCGATGAGAAGACACTCAGGAAGTTTCATGGCCCCCATGCATCACACAGACAAAACAATTTGTGTTCACCAGCCTACCCTTTCCACACTTAGCCATTCAAAAGCACTTGAAATTAATTTTGCCTTCTTGAATTTTAAAGATGAGTGGGTAACATTCTCTCAGGTGACTTCAGAGTGAAGGAAGCCTTGGCACAGTGCGGCATATCTCTGTCATCTGATGAGTCAGGCTACCTTGTGACAAGAAGCAGCTCTTCCTAGAACATTTGTTTCCTCATCTAGTTTTTATTTTAATTGATAGGCCACTTTATGTTTGAGTCTACACCATGTACAACAGTGCCATTGGTTATGTATATGTGATGTTAAACATAACAGAAATATGCCATCATTTTCTTTCTGGTATTGTTAATACTAAAATGTTCTTGTAAGTCTGAGATATTAATTTTATCCTTGATGAGAAAGTAGTAAAGTTTTAAAAATATACTTTACTAATCTGAAATGTGACAATTGAAAGTCTTATTTTACATATATTGAGTTCAAATTCAGATTCCAAAAAGGATAACAGAAATAGGATAGTAAAATGGATAGATTAGTAGCCAGTTTAAAAGATACTTTATTTTGCAACTGACACAAATAACTGTTGAGATTTTAAGAGTTCTTATAGAAGATGTATTATCAAAAAGGTATTGTAGGGTATTTTAATCCAGCAATATGACTGCTCTGGATGGAATACAGACACACCCTTAGTACACACCCTTAATCCCAAACAATGTAGGCAAGATTAGTTCGTAGAAGGAAACAACTATGTTTGTGACATCTAATTGAGAGGCAAAGAAAGATTTGATAGAATGAGTCAGAGATAGGATATACCCAACTCTCATGAGAATAGACAGGAAGGTGAGTCTACTTAAGAGCAGGCAGAAAGAAGGCAGTGTTTTACCTAGACAGCCTGTCTTACAAACAGGCTACAGAGAGAACAAGCTAGACACAGGTGAAGATAGAATGAACCAGAGAATGAGAAGGAGCCAGAAGAATAGAACAAATTGCCAGAGTTAGTTTGAGGCCAATCAAGGCAATTCAATGAGAGCCTAAGAAAGCAAGATTGAATTAGTGAGCTTGGAGAGGAATTTGAGTCAGAAGAGCTGAGTTGAACCATCCAGCCAGAGTTCAGAATTCAGAGCTAGAAAGGGTGAGTTTATTCAGCAGCAAGCCTCTGAGACAACAATTATATCAGGCCAACAAAAATTATGTTTACAAGGTATTTTGTTTTATTTTGAGGCAGGGTCCCTGTGGGTGGTTTTAAACTACTGTCTATGTAGTCAGGGCTGACCATGAACTCCCGAGTCTTTTGTTTCTCTCTCCAAAATGCTGGGATTAAAGTCTGTACCACCACACTTGGCTACCTTGTACATGTGTGCATGTGCGAGAGAGAGAGAGAGAGAGACAGAGACAGAGAGAGAGAGAGAGAGAGAGAGAGAGAGAGAGAGAGAGAGACAGAGAGACAGAGAGAGAGAGAGAGAGAGACAGAGAGAGACAGAGACACAGACAGAGAGACAGAGAGACAGAGAGACAGAGACACAGACAGAGAGACAGAGAGACGGGGGGGGGAGGGGAGAAGAGAGTGTATGTGTGTCCATGAGTGTGGCGATACACATGTGAGTGTACAGAGGCTAAAGGACAACTCTCACTGGCCTGGAGTAGTCAAGTACCAGATTAGCTGTGCGGTGAGCCAGCTCTGTCTCTCCATAGCTGGGATTACAAACAAGTACTACTTTCCACTTCCTTGTTTGAGTCTTTAATGTGGGTTTTAGGGATGCAACTCAACCATTCATGCTTGTAAGGCAAACCTACTAAACCCTAAAATCATTGTTGTTTTTTTTTAAATTGCTACAACACAAGCACTGTCAATTTTCTTTATAATTCAAGATGCCTAACAACTCATTCCTCATTAGGATGGTAAAGAAAATGACAACTCACACCATCACCCAAATTTTGACTATGTAACTGTTGCCCAATTGAGGATGGCGATAAACACTGGACATTCACAAAGTATATTATAGAGGTTTGTCCTCGGTTTTAAGAAAAGTTGGCTATATCAAACATTACTGAAGACACTGAGGCGTTAGTAAGGTGAGGGAGCTATGGAAGTATATAAACCACTGCGTACCTTGAGTTCAGTATGTAGAGAACCTAAGTGAGATCATGACAGCATTGAGTTTATATGCACAGAGCCCAGGTGAAGCCAGACACAATACACCTGTAATCCCAGCACTCCCATGGGGAGATGGGAGGAAAAGACTGGAAAGTTCCAGGAAGCTTGTGCCAGTTAGTCTGATATCCACATTGGCAAATGGCAAGATGCTCTGTTTCAAATAAGTTGGTAGGTGAAGACCAACAACTGAGGCTATCTTCTGCCCTCCATAACATGGCATGTGTTCACATGGGACGCTAACACACAGGAACACATCTGGGAATGTGACAGCCTGCTAGAGACAGGGACAAACTAAACTAAACTAAACTAAACAGACCCTTATCCTAAAACTGTCAGGAAACATTCCAGGTGCCAATACTTTTTGTGTCTCAAGGTTAATTAAATTTGGTATCCTATATATTTGACCAAGAGAATTTGAAAATAATTACTTATATATAGTTTGAATATTAAGACACTAAGGTACTTTTCCTTCTTAAAATCCTAAAAAAAAAAAAAAAAAAAAAAAAAAGTAAGAGAAAGTGTCAGAAGACTAAACTGACATGATTATACCTAAAGTAGAATATTGGTTGACACAGAATTTCTGACAGGGACAGAGCTTTGCAAAGATCTGAGTGTGTGCAAACACAGAGCTGATGTGGCATCTGGGAGGCAAAGGCTTCTCCTGGAGTGAGGACAGTGGGTACAGACATGAATATGTACACTAACTACAAATGATACAAATAATGTAACACTAAAAGGCAGAAAAGACAAAGAGGCTTCAAAAATCAGAGGTGGTTTTTAAAAATCTATTGTATAATCTATGTGTGATGCACAAATTAAAACCTTTTTTAAAAAAGATGGGTTCATCAAGGAATTCCCATCAGTTGCTGGATCTCTACTGCACAGTGCTGTCTGTTCTTTCTTTTGAATAGTGCTCTGGGTACAGTGCAGGACCTCACACATGCCAGCCAGGCCTTCCACCAATGAGCTTCTCTCCCAGACCAATAGGGAGTTTTTAATTTTTGTCCAAAACCATGAATTCAGTGTTGAGAAAGGTTAAAGGAAAACTGGCAGACATACCCACATCAAGGTGTGTAAACGGCCTACCTACTTGACTTTTGTATTTGTTTATGGCTTGTGGGGGGACTGCAATTCATGTATGAGAGGGGAGCATGGAGACTAAGCCGGACTAGCTACATTACAGAAAAAGCTTAGCCTACTCAGGCACCTTGTAAAATCCAAACACACTATCCGAGCATGGTAGCTTTCTGCAGTGGCTTGTGCTAATGGAGTTTTCTTTTGGGCTAGCAAAAAGAAACAAGCAGTCAATTCCACCAAAAGGAACTGCTGTCTAAGATGCTCTAACATGTTCTTAAGAAAGGACAGCCTACACACTGTTAGGTGCACAGCTTCACTGTCTTAGCATTTCTGTGTGTGGAATACAGGATTCACGGGTGAAGCATCCTTTTCTTTAGAGCGCTCTTTATGTTCAAGTGAAAACCGACAGCTGTTATTACTTCTCATCAAATGTTAGCACTGTGAAAGTTTCTTATTCAGGATATCAGCCTTGCTTTTTGTATAAAAAGTCAATCATGTGGAAAAGTTTAATTCTTTCTCCATTTATTCAATATAACAACTGATCAGCTACAGTGATATTTGTACAGAGAATCAAAATAATTGGGGAAGAAAGTCCATATTTTGTTTGTACTTAAGGCATGCTTTGTATTTAACAGAACATTTATCATCATGCATTGACCACTCTAATTCAGAATGAACATCAAAGCAACTACAAGAGGAAAGAAATAGTTTTTTTGTTTTTGTTTGCTTTAGAGTCAACAATATAACACTGACTTCAAAAATAAAATGAGGCCAGAAAACTAATGACTAAGTTCATTTTGAGCTACTTTAAACATAAAGATGTGGCAAATTCAAGAAGAAAGATGTCAGTATAGCTTTGAGAGGATGACACTATATAGTACATGACGATAGGCAAAGCTCCATGTGCAGCCGGAAAGCCTATTTTAATGACAAACACAAAACCTGCAACAATGTGATAAATAAATAAATAGCCATGTAAACCCTTTATGTTATTATTTGATATAAAACAAGGCATTTTGAAAACAAGGCATTTTGAAATTCTACCTGTAACCTGTTCTTACTTTCTTAAAGATAATATACACCAAGGAACAAGCGTCACCCTTCACCTTGAATTCAAGCTTCTGACACCCATGACTGTAAATATAGGTGCCCATACTTTGACAACTTTTGCTTACTCATGTAAAAACATAAAAATTAATACAGTATGAAAACAATGTACACAGATTTTCATACATCAAGAGAAATAGTGCATGCAATAGTTTAAATGCATAAGCTGGAGGGTATGGAAGCATAGGGTAGTCCAGGAGGGCACTCAGTCACGTTTGGTGTCTTTAAAGTGAAATAACTGGGATAAAATGAGCCTAAGTGTCTTCTAAGTATCTTGAAGAGGAGCATTATTACTTTATAACCTGACATTACAATACTGTTTATATACATCAGGTGTAAAACTGACAGCGGGTAGTCAAAACATAAAAATCACTATTAAGCCACAATCAAGAGGCTGCCATCTATTTTAGAAATGTATTATTTAAGCATAAATGGGTACTTCTTTTTGGGGAACAGGGTCTCTCTGATGAGCCTCGGCTGGCCTGTATGTTTTTGTTCTCGATCAACAATCCAGTCTCAGTGTGTTGGACTGTTATCTTCACTGCACTTACTAGGAAAGCATCATGTCCCACAATCTGAATCAGAACACACTGGTTTGCAATGACTTAGAGATATAAAAAAAGATATCCAGGTATCAGTTTTATGTCTGAAATATAACTCAATTATCATCTATCTCACAGAAAAAGCTTAGCCTACTCAGTCATAAGCCTGACCAAATTTTTGTGATTTTTTTTTGAACCTGCACCCATTCAATACACAAGTTAATTCACATGACTCTCAAATGAAACAATAGTTTCCCTCAATGGATGTAAATCTTTTAAATAAAATGTCTGGACTGCTATCAAACAGTTGCATTTCCACTCAGTATTATTTTCTTTCTCTATGTGTAAAAAACAGTTGTCCAGTATAATGTGAACGAAGGAGCATGAGTCTTGCTGAGTTTGCCTTTGGTTGTAGGACACTGACTGTCTGAATGACAAAAGAAGAATCAGTTTAAAAATATAGTTTCTTTAACCCTCTGTCTTCTAAATTTCCTTTAAAATATTAATGAATTCTGGCATTAGCTTAGTAGATGAAAATCAAGGAATTAAAATGTAAACATTTAAACATGAGATTATAAATCCTTTCTCTAGAATATTCTCTATAGTAAGACTTTCCAGCTCGAGGGTCATACAGAGCAAATAAGTATCTTCTTTTTTCACACTTATATGAAAACTTATGTACATATCTGTCTAAGTGGAAGAAAACCACTATAAGACAATACCTGCCCTTACTATGATTGCTATATTCTATTAACTTTTTAAAATGCTGGTTTTAACCCACTAAACTGATTTAATGACCATTAATGGGTCATGACCTGAAGTTTGAAAAACACTGCTCAGTACACCTCAGAAGGTTTAATGGGACTGACGGGTCAAAGGGAGTTGATATAGTACTTAGCTTTGCTTTGAACAAAAATATTTTGGATGTGTAATAGATTCCTAAAAGTCAGACTTTTGAGTCCCAAGGGCAATAGGCTCAACCTCAGTAGGCTGAACCCCACACCATGTATTTTAGCAACTGGCACGGAAAGGGCAGGAAAGCTTCCAAATACAGACTGCCCTCACCCTCCACTTCAAAGGCAAGTTAATTACGTTTTTAACTAATGAGATTTCCAAGAGGCACGGCAGGCATTATTAGCAAGAGCACAGAAGAATTAAGCAATATGTAATATTGAAGACAGCCTCTGGCTTGGAAAGGAGCTCCTGAGAATTACCCAGGGTTCCAACCTCCCAAGAGAACACCGCTAATACCCTCCAGATTGGCTGGCCCAGCCCCTAACCACCTCAAGAAAATGTTTACATTACAGCTAGGTTCAAGTGGAAGGTCAGTGAGCACAGAGATTTGGAAAACTAGCAACGACTTTTTAGCTACAGTGTTGTCACAAAAATTATTAACTTTCTAAATTGACAAAAACAGTCAGTCCAGGCAGTGCCACCACATTTCCTTGAATTATTTATAATAAAGGTAAGTTTTATTTGAAAAATGTTTTTAGCAGTAAATATAAAAGCCATCAGGGTTAGCCCTACCAGTTTAAAGAATGAAAACAATTAACTGTGATTTTTATCTCTCCTCTGACTTTTAAAATGCCAGTTTCTATCAAATAAACAAGACACGGCATTTACATTGTTCCATCACGACTTGCTCTTTAGAAACTGTTTCTCTGGATTATACAGAGTAGACACTAGGAGATTGTTTTCTATTTTGTTTTATGTTACATAAAAATCAGTACGATTGTATTTAGGATAAGATGGCTAGAAACACACTTTATCACTTATATAGATCAGAACAAAATACACACTATGAAAAGCCCAACATTATAAGCAATGATTGAAACTACACAAAGCCCCACAGCATTCATGTAACCAAGAAGTGAACCAGGCATTTATTTATATACAATTGTTCCTAAAGCTTTTTAAAAGAATGTGTGTGTGTGGGGGGGGGGGGACTAGAAACAAAGTATTTTTCCCATCTACATACAAGGAAGACAATCATTAAGTGTATACTGTAGTCCAGTTTTTGGCAGGACTCTAGCCATCTGTTCCCTGTTACAGCCACCCATGAGCACAGCCTGTATGGACTCGCGGTCTCCACTTCCTCACATACAGGCTTTCCATCACTCTTCCAGTCATAGAATGTCCTCCTCAGTTCCCTCTCCAACTGCTCTCATCTTGGTCATCAATAGCCTTACTACAGCTTGAAACTGTACTAACTGGGGTTTGTTTCTTTTAGATTTTTGTCTCCAAAGTAAAAATGTAGGCTCAAGTTGAAGAACTTGTTTCCCTTCATTGAATGTTCTGTCATGTCAGCAAACAAGTTTATGCACACAGTAGGCAGTAAATAAGTGTGTACAGCATGAGTTGGTCTGATCAGCAGGTGAGGCTGCCTCAGGTACCTCCTAGACAGCAGCACACTTTGAAGTGATCTGGCCAATCACTTCAAAACAAGGACATATCAAGAAAAAGAATGTATTTAATAGTAAAGGAAAAAATAGCATCTGTGTTGAAAAACAAATGGCACCTTCCTAGGTTGCTCTGAGATATGGTTTACGGCAACACAGGCTTACAATCCTAGGAATAAAACCAACTGTTAAAGACTCTCAAACATACACTCTTTAAAAACCACTATGTAAAGAAAACATACCCTTAAGAATGCTGACTATCCCAAAAGTCTATTAAATAGGAGGAAAATGTTAGTTGTGGTGTTAATTATAAGTGAACTAAAACTGGGACACATGTAGATATGTGAACATACAGACTGACAGATTTTTAGAATTAATGCAGATCTTATATTCTTAACATTAAGTTCTTAATGGCATAATCAGAGATTTACCTAGAATACTGAAGAGTAAGGGTACATGAGCGTAGTTATATGCTATTTTGTAGGTAATCATTTCTATGAGTATACACAACTGAACAACAATGGCAAAATAAGCAATATAACATTAACTGCCTGAGGAAGATGAAGACACAATATGATAATAAACCAATAAAAGAGAACATCTAGCTGAGTGAGCAAGGCTCCTGTTTTGTATAAATGTTTAATACTATTACATGGCAGCAACCATCCAAACACTTCTGGAGTAAGGGGGGAGTCATGGTGAACAATCCACAATCTAGTCACTTATTTTGGCTTAAGAGACTTAGACTCCCAACAAGACATGGTGCTAAAACATGACTTGATATTAATGAACTTGGGTTGACACAGTTGTTTAGGAGTCTGTGAAATATTACCTAAACTCTAAGAAGAATTCACTCTCTGACATGAATGACAACAAGGGAAAGAGGCATGAGTTCTTCACATAAAGCTTTCGATAGGGACATCACGTGGGACAGTCCTGTTTTAAGTAGGTATCTATTTGATGAAAACAATGAAAAGATTAACAGGTCAAAGCTTGAACAACAAACTTTAAAGTGGCAACTAACAACATGTTTCATACATGAATTCTCAAGTTGAAAAACATAGCCCGTGCACTGGCCTATCTTCCTCAAAAAAAAAAAAAAAAAAAAAAAAAAAAATCAGAAAAAAAAGAGAGATCTTTATAATAGATTCAATAATCAGAAAACTTCCAACATTGGAAACATTAAAGTGCAAACATTTCAAAGTCAAATTCTTTATCATTTATTCTTTCTGTGTATGTGATGCTGTATGCTGTATATGATGACTGCATGCCCACATGTGCACACATGGGAGTTAGAGCAGGACATACTGTGTCCTTCTCTGTCACTCTCTCCCTTATTATCCTCGCACTGAATGAGAAGTTGGCTAGGTTGGCACTTTGGCTAGGTTGGCAGGCCAGTGAATGGTGTTCCAGTCAGTGCCAGGCAGAGTTACAGGTCACGTATGCATTTCTGTTTTTTTTTTTAAGTGGGTGTTGGGCAGTTGAACCCAGACCTCATGCTTGCAGGCTCCTGCTCAGAGCTTCCCTTGGCCTCCATTTATGCTGTTTTATATAGAGCTGATAGCCTCCTTTCCTTTGTGCTAAGTTCTACGAGTACAAGGCCACCAGTGGCAGTCCCAGCCCTTGTTGTGGGTAAGGAACAGTTAAGTAAGCCTACAGGAGACTCCTCTCACAACTAATGGCTATGGGCAACTCTGGAATGCCTCCTACAAGCTCGTATTATGTATGTGCAGTCACCAACTTGTGGGACTATTCTGAAGACTGTGGAGCCTTTAGAAGGGGTGGATGAGACGTGAGAGTTTGCACCACAACCCCTGTGAATGACTTATAGTCATCAAATCCCAAGTCATCAGAGATGTACAGTTGCTATGTCAGATGTTGTGTCACAATGATGAAAAGGGGTGAACTAGTCTAAACTACTGGGATGGGACAGACACTTGCTCCACTCCACTCCATAAGGAGGTGGACCTGCCACTCAACACAGTAAGTGGTGAGCCTGAAGACACGGAGCCAGCCATTCATCTCTCTTTTCTTTTTCTTTTTGGTTTTCTGAGACAGGGTTTCTCTGTATAGCCCTAGCTGTCATGGACTTGCTTTGTAGACCAGGCTGGCCTTGAACTCAGAGATCCACCTGCCTCTGCCTTCTGAGTGCTGGTATTAAAGTCGTGGACCACCAGTCTGCCTCTTCAACTGCATTTTAGCATGAACCTCCGACACAACAGGCAAGTACTCCAGACAGTGTAAAGGCACATAGAACCAACACCACTGTCAGATGAATTAAAATTAATCACAATTTGAATAGCTACTCCATATGCAAATCTACAAGAAATTTTACTCCCCCAAATGATATGTTTTAATCAAGTCTTCAAGTAAGGAACTAAATTTGAACTGCACACATGACTCTCATGTGGACAATCTCTGTTCTCATCCTCAATTGTTTTATAACATTTGTTTGCTAAAGGAACTAGGTCACATTTGTACTCAGCTTTGAGTTTTTTGGAAGAACATGGATGTTCATTAGGCTACACTAGCAGACACTATCTGCTATTTACAGTGAAGTCAAGAAAGACTGACCTCGGCACGGAGGATGGCCACGTGTGTGCTAGGGTAAGATCTATTGGGGAGATGATGGACAACACGGAAGCTGCAGCACTCGTCTTTGAAGATACAAATTCATAAACTGGGTGGTGAGTTTCCTAGCTAAAGAGATTTTTAAAAAGTAAGCCCAAAACATGATGGCAGCATGGAATGTTAGAAACCTTTAGAAGAAGGACTGAGCTTCTAATTTCTGCATTTCTGTTATTCAAACAACAAAGAAACAGAAACTATAAAATACTGCTAGGAGAGAGAGCAAACAAAAGCTCAAGGAGCTGCCACTCCAGACACTGGGCTCCTCTCTCCTTCCCAGTCCACCCCCATTCCTCACGGATGGTACCCCATGTGACTCCAGACAGTGACAGACCCTTTAAAGTGTTAACTGAGGCTGAGGTCATATGGTGTGGCTTTGATTCAATGGGACTGCATTTCAGAAAAGAAAAAAGCTACAAATTCCCTTTCTTGGGGCCGTAGAGAGGCTCAGTTGTTCAAGTGTTGCTGTGCAGGCATGAGGACATTAGCTTAGCTCTCTAGACCATGTACAAAATCCAGAACAATGGCATAGGCCTGTGACCCTGGCACCAATAAGGGCATGGCAGACATAAACAGGCAGATCCCTGGAGGGGATTCACCAGCCAGTCTAGGCAAATCAGTGAGCTTCAGGCTCACTACCCAACCCCTCCTGTGCTAGAGGGTTGAGCTTAGGGCTTTCACATATGCTACAAAGATACCCTACCACTAAGCTGAACATTCAGCCTCTCCTTTACCTTGCATGACCGTTTGAAACTGTTGACAAATGCAGCAGTCTCTTTAATGCTATGAATACAGTAAAGGTCAAGGAAGCTTTTGGTAGAATCAAGAACTTAAATTAGTGGAAAGATCACTTTGTTGAGTAGAGAGAGGTGGACATCATTCTTTCCATGGAGAGTTTCTTACGCTGCTCGGCCAATATAAGAATCAACTACAGACTTCTCAAAAGTGCAAATCCTGAGCGTCAGATCTTCTGAGTGGTTTAGAACGAGGGTTGTGGACATGAATTTATAATAAGCTCTAAGTAATGGACCACTAGTCCTCCCCTAATGATATACACCACTAAATACAGTGCAGACAACAGACCCCGAAGGCCACAAAGAAAGATATAGCCCTAGCTTTGACTGATATGTAAAATGTCCAGGCTCTGGCTCTGTACATTCCTCAGTCTCATTCCAGACTCACTGACTCAAAAAAAAAAAAAAATACAAAACAAAACAAACAACAACAACAAAAAAAACAACTGTGGTTGTACCCAGAAGTCTGTGTGGCAACCAGACATGCAAGCTAGTTGGAGAACCAACACTCTAGCAGAGACTCAACTGCCCATGACGACTTCAAACACAGCAGATCCAAGTTAATCTCTCTTACGTATCGGGTTTCCACATCAGTGTTTGTTGAAGAAAGCGTTCTGTGGCTTGAAAAATGTGTTGTGTTGGCTTCCGTGTCATTATATGCTCTGCGGCTCTAGAAGGTTGGAGTATCTGCCATGCTTAGCATCAGAGAGCCAGCTTTGTGCATTCTCCCTCAGTGGTCACCAGTGACCCATGTCTCTAAGAGGACAGGGGTGGGCATAAGAGTGGGGAAGGGGACGGTGGTGACATGTACAAGAGTTAAGAGACTTGCCTAAGGCCTTTGCATTTATTAACACAGGCAATTCTCAGGGCTGCTTCATTCAATAGCTACTGTTTAAGTTTCAAGGTAAGTCCAACATTGGAAAATCACGTTTCAACTGACTGAATTTCATTTTCTACTTCCTATTTTCTATTTATTTATTTATTTTTGTTTTTTTGAGATAATATTTCTCATGTAACAGCCTTGGCTGTTCTAGAGCTTTTTTTGTAGACAAGGCTCAGTTCAAACTTGCAGAGATCTGCCCCTCTGCCTCCTGAATGCTGGGATTAAAGGCATGTGCTCAGTTTCTATTTGCACCCTAGAGCATGCATTCCTGCTTGAGAATAGGTGGTCCAAGGCAAGCCTAGCCACCTGTTCTGTACTCTGGTCCTGGATCCACCAAACCCTCATCATTTTCACTTATGTCTGGCATTGTGACTTTTACTTTGAAAAAAAAAAAAAAACCCGCATTAATGGATATACAGACAGAAACGGTACTGGAGGAGGAAGGTAAGTGTGAATTAAATCAGGTCAGGATGCAGTGAAGGTTCTCAGTGGCTTCTGATGAGTACAGAACTCACTTCTCTACTTCCTATCCTACAGTCTTTTTTCATTTCAAGCAACCTGGCCCTGGCTTCAGAGTGACCTTTGTCAAACATAGATTTGCTAATTTTGCCCACCATGAGAAGTTTCACATTATTAAATAGAACCTTCCCAAATTTTAAAGCACAGATCTCCAGGTTTCAACTAAGTCAGTATTTTTCAAACTTCAAGCATTAGTGTATTTTACCTTCAAAACTTCTTACATTCAGCAAACCATTTGAATTATACATCTCTTTTATTTTAGTCTTCTTACTTATTAATTTTGTTTTAAAACAGAGTCTCACTCTACAACCAAGGCTGGAATGGGAATCACTATCTGGCCCAGGCTAGCCTTAAACTTTTGGAAATCCTCCTGCCTCAGCATGACAGTTACTGCAGGCTTGATTCATCACACTGAAGTTGACTTTTAAATTAGCTGAGATTTAACTTACATCCAACTTTTTCCTGTCTAACAATTCCTGGAACATCAAGACACTTACTTCCCTATAGACATAATCTCAGGCCAACCTGATCTAGATAATTCCCTGAATAAGAATCTCTTCCAGGTAATCTTAGATTATTACAAGTTGGTATTTAAACAACCAACAAACTGTTTAATACCAATTTCAACTGGAAATAAGTAAAAAGGGAAAGACTTTGATTTTTTGCAACATCTGTCTCTTCTGTTCCTTGCTTTTAAATAGAAAACACTGCTTTATTTAAGCTTTTTTTATCATTTGGAGGAAGACAAGGATCAATATCTTACCATAACTTCTTTCTACACTCACAAAATAACACAAGTCCAGATTACCAGTTAGGTGATTATTGCTCAATCTATGTTCCATTTCTGTTCCACTCACTACTTCTAAAGAACATGCCTGTGGGGTTAATCTTCACTGTCACCTTGACTGAACTCAAGAGTCACCTAGGAGACATTCCTATGAGTACATCTTTGATAGAGTTTCCATACAGGGTTAACAAAGGGACAGAATCACCGTGAACGTGGTGGCACTATTCCACAGTTGGTCTGGTGGTAAATATAACGCTTACTGGAATTCATCTTCTACTTTAAACAACAAAATCCTTGCCCCATGTTCCCTAAGAGATAGTGAGCTCCTGAGAGAGCAAGCTATGCCATGCATCCTAACACCCATAGAATGTCTTAGAACAATAACAATCTCTTACACACACTACACAGAAGAAATATGTCTGCCAGAGAAAGGTGATTAAATTCAAGAGAAAAATCAACAGTATGATCTTCACAATATTTATTTCTGTTTTTCCTAAAATTACATCTTTACAGGTGAGTCAAACTTTTGGTCTATCATACAAAGTTGGACTCTACATCATCTAAGCAATCATAAAATCTGTCTGACTCACAGATAAAAGTTATCTCCCTGGATAAAAACACAGCAAACACAGACCTTGATAGGATTAGACACTTTGTCCCTTTTGAAAAACATATCATAAGTTTAGGAAAGGAAGTGGTGGTGGGGCTTGGAGGATGATATTAAGAGATCAGGGAACAGGCACCAAAATATATTGTGTATAAAAAGCATACATCAGAATATCACAAGCAGGACGGGTAAGTGCATGTCCCTCAAAACAGAACGTGAACATAGCTCACAAGTTACAAAGCCCTCACTGTGCACAGTGACACAGACTTCTGCTCTCAGCCTTTGCAAGAGAGGCTAAGGTGTAGTACAGGTAAGTCTGAGGCCAGTCTATGCTGTACTGCATGACCTTGTCTCAAACAACCAGAAAAGTTCAAAATATGTTAATAAAATAAATGGTAAGAAACACAGTTTTAAAATATTTTTTATTTATGTACCTGTGCATGTATCTGTGAGTATATATCATTATGTGTGGGTATTCAGAGAAGCCAAAGGAGGGTGCTGGATCCCCTGGAGCTGGACTTACAGGGAGTTGGGAGCCATACAATGTGGGTGCTGGGAACTGAACTAGAGAAGAGCAGTGAGCTCTCTTGCCATCTTTTTAGCCTACAATAATGGAATTACTTTCTACATACCAAATGTATGTAAGGACAGCTCTAAGGGAGCTGGTCCTCCGTGAGAAATGGCTCAGTCTAAGCTGCAATAAAGTAGATATGTACAGGCATCTAGGGCAGGGGAGACAAAAACAGAGTAAAGTCTCCAAGAACCAGGCGGGAATATTTCTCAGGGGACACAGGAGGCAGATGAGATTCTCATGTGTCCAGGCAGGGGCATTACTACACATGGAGTAAGAAAGAATCCTGAGTTGAGGCAAATAAGTAAAATAAGCACAAAAGTATAACTTTTGAGTGAAGGGGGCCATATGCCCTGTGGGACTGTAAGGGATTGGTGACTACTGGATTAGAATTAAGGAGAAAAGTCTGAAAGGACTGGGACATTTTTGAGACCAGTGATCATGAGACTACTATTGAAGTCCTTGAATTTTCATTAAAACACTTTTCCAATTTGCTGGGTGTGGCAATACATGGGCCTGCAAGCCCAAGAAAGTCTGAGACAGGAGGATGCAAGTTCGAAAACAGCTTGAGCTGCATAAGAAGACAGCTTTAAAATATAGAACAGAGCAGACAGAACAAGAAAGGAGAGAATTCCAATATAGAAGAAATGAAAACAATAGGTAATCAATATTTTACAATCTCAACTTTAGTAACTGATCTAGGTAAGACCCATCATTGAATACTAAACAGAATGGTTTTATATTTATACATTTACTCTACCTCTCATTAATTAAAAATGGGAAAGGCTGACTTGCAATTAGAAGTATCAGGTAGACACTACTTGAACTAAATGATCTTCAAACAGACGAACTGCCTGGTGAGCCCTGGCAATGCAGGAAAATGCTAAGAATAGCCCTGCAAAGTGTTCCTACCCACAGTTCCCCCCAGGTTTAATCCTGAGAAAACAACCATACACATGCAGGTGGGCTAGGATCTCCTCCAATCAGTGTCCTAGTAATAAAAGATTCTTCTATGGAAAGTTAGAATGCTGTTGGACATTGAAGAGTGCTTCTGAAGGGATTCCTGAACCTGGGGGGGGGGGGGAACTGAGAGCTCTAACAGGGAAAACTGGAGGCAGACAGAACAGAAAACAGTTACATCACACCAGTGTTGTCAATCTGAGTGTGCAAAGGATCACTGTTCTTGTTCTTAGCACACACTGTATAAGGGTGAACTGTCAAAACTTGAGTAGCAGCTCTTACATGGATCAGAAAATAGAAGGGACTGTGGGGTGTTCCAAAAGTGTTCAGAGGTAGAGAAAGCCAATGAACAAAATGACAGGATTATCAAATCTTCCAAAGTACAAGGTGTTTATCTCATAAAATATCAGAAAGAAAACACAAGTATCTACTTTCAAAATAATCATTTAAATGTGATTGTCACAGGCTTTGGCCAATAAGGTATAATTTGTTAACAGCATTATTAGAGAATAGAAGTATATTTTCATGAAATCTAACTAAAGATTTATTCTGATTATTCTAGTATATCTGAGAGGTTGACTGTTAAATACTAAAGACAAAACCAAATGTGCTCAAGGCACATTTGCAGTGAGTTCAAAACAGAACAGGTCACTGACTTCAGAGATCATGGGAAAAAGCTGATGCCCCAGTGAACCCGACCACCTAACCAGCTACATATAACACTGTTTTCTGCTCAAGCCCGGTTTCAAAGGAAAACAGTTTTCAATGGTTGGTTGGTCAAAACCAACATTAAACAGCAAGCACTAAAAAGTTAATTGAATGTTTGTCAGAAAGAGTAGGCCTTGTTTTCGTGCTGGATAATTAATTTCTTTGTTTTTATAAGAATTTGAGAGAGGCCAACATGGGCCCTGTGGACAATTAGCTCCATTCATGAAATACTCCTGGTTTTTGCAGCACAGAATCTGTGGAGTTAGTGAAACACTTCAAGAATATATTTATCTCAATTTTTTTTCTTTATAACTTTTTAAAAAAATTATTCATCACAATATCACAGCATTTTAAATTCAATTACAAGCAACTTTAATAATATAGATGACAACCCCTGTCTAGATAACATGTTAAATCTACAAATTTGTAATGTGGTCCATTTTAAAATAAATTATAATCAATGACAAAAATATCAGTAACTTTAAATAATCTAAAACAATTTTTATTTATTTATTTATTTATTTATTTATTTTTGGGTTTTTTTTTTTTTTTTTTTTTTTTTTTTTTTTTTTTGGTTTTTTTTCGAGACAGGGTTTCTCTGTGTAGCCCTGGCTGTCCTGGAACTCACTCTGTAGACCAGGCTGGCCTCGAACTCAGAAATCCGCCTGCCTCTGCCTCCCAAGTGCTGGGATTACAGGCGTGCGCCACCACCTCCCGGCTAAAACAATTTTTAAAATTCTTGATCCACCTTAAAAAAAAAAACCCAAACCATCTAGAAAAAAAGTATGTAAAGAACACTGAAATTATAAATATTTGTATAGTATTCCTTCATGAAGCGTTAGTTCTAATAATTTCTAAAACTAACATATATTATCTGAGTGAATTATTGTGTATTAAATTTACTATCATTTAAAAATAATTATGACTTCATATTGAAATGGGGAGAATTAGTTTTCCCCAAGGATTCTTATCTAGTATTAAGTGGTCAGCCCTAGAAACATACATATGCAGGCAACACTGAAAGCATCCGGAAGGTTATATTTATATTATTTATATGTATAAATAACAACAATGGCTAAAGAGGAGGAAGTCATGAATTTGGGAAGGGCTGACATAAGAGAGAAGGGAGGGATGGTACAATTCTATTTTAATTAAATATCATTTTTTAAAAATGATTTCATGCTTAGAAAAAATTTCCACAAGCTTCCAATCCAAATCTTAAACAGAGAACATTTCCACGAGCAGTGAGTTAAGCACTCTGTAACTCTATTTTGTACCCTCCCTTTGAACAAGGAACTTGCTATTTAAGTATGTCATGAAAAAGAAAAAGTGATAAAGTTCTTTCTGTAACAATGAAAGGGATTCTGAAGCGTCCCAATCCCGTTCCTATAATCATGGCAGGACCACTGCTTACTTCCTTTGGTCCTTGCAGGGCAGGTGGTCACAATGCAATAGTGACTCTCCAGTCATTTAGCCACTACTCACACATATACAGCCACCTGGAGCTGGAGAGATTCAGTCCCCAGCATCCACATGGCAGCTCACGACTCCTCTAATTCAGATCCAGGGGATCTGACAACCTCTTTCTGTGTTCTTGGGCACTGCACACAATTGTACACATACATACACTCATACACACAAATATATACATAAAATAACATACAAATCATAAATAAATCATAAAAAATCCAGATACCTACTTTATCTGCCACTTTGAACTTCTAAAATAGCAAAAGATATAAAAGAAATAATAGCTTCATGATGTGAAGACAAGTGCCTGCCTCCATTAAACGTTTACGTTGGTCCTCTCTCTCTCACTCTGTCTCCCGTTCATACATACTGGTTCTACATCCTTGGATTCAGACAACTACCAATCAAAAATATTGCAAAGACAACTGCCTCTGTTCTGAACATGTACCGTTTCTTTTTCCCTGATCACTCTTCCCTAACAATAGAGTAAACTGCAACTTAAAGAACATCACATCACATCATGTACTGCACAGAATCTGGATGTGACTCAAAGTGTCAAAGGGTATCCGGGGGAGCACGCAGTACACAGGTCAACCTCAAGTATCTTTCTCAATCAATCACCTAAGACAAGGTCTCATGCTGAGTCTGGAGCTCAACAATTGGGTAGGCTGACTGGCCAGCAGCTGCAGGGTTTCCTCCAACTCTAGGGTTTTGGTGAACACCAGGATACCCAGCTACATGGGCACCACTGGGCATACAAACTGAAGTCCTCAGATTTTAGAGGCAGGCAGCTGACTGACTGAGCCATTTTTCATAAAGGACTTCAGTACCTATGGGGAACTGGTACGAGTCTTCAATATATAACAGGGATGACTAATTTATTTAAAATTGCTCCCATATACTATTATGTGACCAGAATGTTATGTAAACTGTTGAAGAATGTGTATTCTCCATCATTTCTTGGCTGTTTCCAGTGTGTCCTGTAGCATATAAGCTTCCTGAAGATAGAGATTGTTTTTGCTTACGTCCTAGTCTTAGCATAGTGTTGTGTATACTATATACAAAGACATAAAGCTTTCAGAGGACAGAGAAGGGAAATGGACATCTGAGACAGAAGGAACAGAGTACTGACTCCTCTCTCTGTAAAGAGAAAATAGAAATAAACACACAGCTCTTCTCAAGACAAAGTTTGGAGATGAGGGGTTAAGGGGCCCTGGGAAGATGGACACAGAGTCGACAAGGGGGGAGTCTTAGGAAATTAGCTACTTGGATGGCCTTCCCAGACCCAGCTTGGCAACTACAATTTCTTCATTCTGGCAGGAGACAAGAGGGCTTACATCTGGAGAGAGAAGGTGGCCAGGAGGAGGAAGCATGCTCTCAAGAGCAAAGGTTCAAGAGGGCCCAAGGAACACAAGCAATGAATCTGTACAAGGGTCCAGCTGAGCAGCTCTCATCTGAAACCTGTGGGAGTGAAAGTGGATCAGAGTTGCATTGGTTTGGACTTGGGAATTCATTATGTTTCATGTATACTTTATCTTACTCAGGTGTGTGTTAATTTTATATAACTGCATAAACTTGCATTTTAACTGCGACCTGTCACATGAGGTCACCTGGGAATTCTACTTGTGTCATGTGGACAAAACACTCTTTTTGAACACTATGAATTTCAGATTTTTGGATTACAAGTGATTAATCTATTTAGTAAAGGTTTCAATCTGTCCAATGAACAAGCATATCATCATTTTTAAGCCAATGTTCTCTTCAAAATTCTGGCAGTTGGGTTATAATGATTCTTCTTTCTAAGTAGTCAGGGGTGGTTTTCATACAATAAACGGAAGACCTACAGGGACAGACATTGTTAATCAATGAAAAAAATGCTAATTCCCAAGAATCTCTCAGTTTGATCAGCCCAAAGAGTTCCTGATCAAATAAACAAAACTAACTTACTTAATTTCTTTTCTTTTTTTTTTTTTCCCAGAGCTGAACTGAACCAAGGCCCTGACACTAGGAAAGTATTCTACTACTAAGCTAAAACTATTTATTTTTATGTGATTGTTTTGCTTGTACATATTTGTGTGAGGGTGCCAGATCCTCTGGAACTGGAGTTACAGATAGTTGTGAGCTGCCATGAAGGTGTTGGGAACTGAACCTGGGTCCCCTGGAAGAACAGCCAGTGCTCTTAACCCCTGAGCCATCTCTCTGCCCAACTTTCATTCAATATTAAGTACATCACTTAAGTGTAAAAGCACATCCAGTGATCACAAAGTATCTGAGACAATGTATTAAGAGAATCAAGACTAAGAAGTTGCCAGGTAGTGGTGGTGCATGCCTTTAATCCCAGCATTTGGGAGGTAGAGGCAGATGGATCTTTGTTATGTGAGGCCAGCCTGGTCTGCAGAACAAGTTCCAGGAAATCCGGGGCTACACAGAGAAACCCTGTTTTAAAAAAAACAAACCAAACCAAACAAATGACAACAAAAAAGTATGAAGTTATTAATAAAAAATAAGAGGATGCACAAAATCCATAAAACACAAAAGAGGTGCCAGGCTTATATTATGTATTAAAAACATATTCTTTCCTTCCATTGAAAAAATAGCTGGCATGCTAGAACAAATGTGAAAGTCAAGAGATGGGCTGGGTTGGATGATGAGACAAAAAAGTCTACACATAAGACTTCTAGAGTCAGTCTTATTGAAGCAACATACTGCCAACAGGAGCCCAGGAAACATTACGCAGGACTCAGTAGAAGGCTTGACTTCCTGTGCCTCACAGGGATGCATCTGGGTCTACGGTGATAGCGTTCTGCCTTCCCAGTGTGAAGTCATGCATGGAAAGCCTAAGCCAGGGCTGACCCAGGCTCTTACATAGCAAACCATATCTAATGAATTCATTCTACTGAGTGGCAACAGCTGCCTATGGCAAGCCACAGTGCCTAGTTCTGAAGAGTCCACATTACAACACCAGATCCACTGGCACAGGATAGCAATGAGACATAGCAAGACCTGTCTGTAGTCATGCGGAGTCTAAGTAAGGTCCAAGAAAGACCCAAAACCAGCATTCAAGGGCCAGTTAGTTAGTCAAAGTATTCATTCACCTGGCCAGTTACTCTATGCAGTTGTGGGAGTGGCTAGGTGACCTAATTCTGACTAACAAAATTTAAGGACAACTTTACCAATGAGATTCATGAAAAAAAATTTTCTTCCCAACTAAAATGGAAGAAAACTTAGAGACAGTCTGTATCTTTCTGCTTTTTTGTTTTGTTATGCAGTAAGAATCACAATGTTTTGTGGCCAATTTTGATGGGTCAGAGAGGCAAATATATCATCACACACTGAAGAAAACAGGAAGATGGAAGAGAAGCCTGAGTTTGTTCCTGCATCAGTTGCTGGTTCCTGTGTTAGAGTTAGAAGCAATGATTCTCGATCCCTTGTTAAGTTAAAAAACAAAACAAAACATTACTGTTTCAGCCATTTTGAGTTGAGTATTCTATTACTTAGAAGTGAAAACATGTAGAAAGGATAATGAATAAAATCAAGAAAAGCTCTGAGTTGGCCCATCCCAAAATCTATATCATCTGCAACTGGTTAGGGTGTGTGAAAGGGCCAGTTTTGCTGTTCTAAAGCTTCAGGATCTCCCTAACACAGAGCAACAACAAGATAACTAGAAGGAATCCCAATGAGGGTCTAATAGTAACGGTATCACAGAAGCCAAAGATCTCAAACCAGACCAAGGACTAACTGCAATGAACATTTGCAAGAGAGACGTGTGGACAGAAGGATCTACTATGGGACACACTGTGACATACTACAGCTTCCATGATGAGATGTTTTCTGTGCTTTGTTTTTGTTTGTTTGTTTGCTTTATGGGGGGGTGCCTGCAAGGGCAAAGAAAGGCTGTGAAGGGGAGTGAGCAGGATTGGAGTGCATGATGTGAAACTCAGAAGGAAGGGATACAAAGTTGAAACAATTTTAAAATAGTTCTTAAAGAGAGAAACAGCATTAGGGAATGAATTTAACATAACCAAGAGCTAATCAATGACAACTCCAAAAGAAAATAGTATGCAGAAATGAAAAATTATCCAAATATTAGACAAGACACTTTCTGAGGTCCAAGACCAAGAATGAAGATCCAGAGTCCCGCAGCTGCCCAGTGGTACAATGAGTAAGATGAAGCACTGTGCTTTGTTTCAGACAAATCAGAGGAAACTCTAAAGGTGGAGTAGAGAAGACTGCCAGCACGCCCCACAGGAAACACCAACATACGCAGGACTGCGATTCAGAGCAGGACAGGAATTCTCAAATGTACGATTACCACTAAAGGCGTACATAGAAGTGTTTAAGAGTGTAGATATCAATCTGAGATTGCTATACTCCTTAAATGTTCCGAGGTAGGCAGAATTCTAAGAATAACCCGCACTGACCCTGGCTTGCCTAGAATCTCCAACCCCTTTAATGTAGCAGGTCCATGGGAATATAAAGAGATATTAATTCCACAATTATGCAGAGAAAGACTTGGCCAAGTGGGTGTAATCTAATAGACTGGAGTTTCCTCTGGCTAATATTAGGGAAGAAAGAGCTGGAGATTCAATATATGAGGATTTGACCCATGGAGACAGATACAGGCAGATTTCTGAGGTCAAGCCTAGCCTGGTCTACATAGTGAGTTCCAAGACAGCCCGGGCTATACAGAGAAACTCTGTCTCAAAAAACTACCACATATCAGATATCCTATATATCAAATACTTACATTATGACTCATAACAGCAGCAAAATTACAGTTATGACGTAGCAACAGAATAAGTTTACAGCTGGGGTCACCACAACACAAAGACTATATCAAAAGGTCACAGCATTAGGAGGGTTGAGAACCACTGCTAATAGAACATGGCATGCTCACTATGGGTCAAGTGACTAGCTCTCTGTGGTCTAAGTGTTCTTGGCGATTTCAGTAGGTGTCAGGAGGCAAAGCATGACCAAATGTGGGCTAAATGGTAAGGTTGAGAAGGCATTCCTTCGACCTTCTATCAGGGTCTCCTCTAAGAAGCCAGCTAACACAACAGGACACAGTTCCACTCTAAGCTCATAGCACAGGAGTGACAAGTACCTGCCACAACCCTCCGTGGCCCATTTCTTGCCCTGGTTCTCCTGTTCCACTACAGTTCCTCTATTTATAGTGACTTTACTATTCTAGTCATAGGCCCAGCATGGACTTCTACTTCTGCATGCTGCTCTCTGTGGGTGGTGGATAAGTGATAATGAGAAACAGCGGCAACAGGAACACTCATAAATGTCCGTCTTCATCTCAAGTGTACAAAGGAGGTACTCCTCTCTCCACTCTGGAGACAAAGACTACAGGCTCCAAGACTATGGAGGCCACATAATGGGTGCTCTGCCCCAAAGCCCACACTTTTCCCATTAGAAGCATGTCCTGATTTATTAAGAATCAACATGAGCCCCTCTATTTTTAACCACCCCTTTTCTTTTTACTGTAAGAAAGACTCATGGACTCATGATCCAGTCATATCTTCAACCCCTAGCTACCTGGCCATGGCTGGTCAAGGGAGCTACTCACAAGACACTATTAAAGACCAACAGTAACACTTCAGAACCCGGAGACTTCTCCCTTGGAAAGAAAAACTGCCTCAGACTTATCATAGAACTTTCCAGAGAAGTTAAATCACCCACAAGGCAGATGGCGGTTCTCTGGTCAGGAGTTTAGTGGGCCAGTGAAACAGGACGAGGGCTGACTGAACTGTCCCAAAGCTCTTCATCTAGTACATGCCACTCTAAAGTGGAGGCTTGAAAGCGTGCCAACCCAAACCTATGATGTCTCATAAATAAAAAGCTCAAAGCTGCCTACAGTTTGGAGGTTTTCCGAACAAGGCTTGCTGTCTAGAGAGGACCACACAAAGTTGCATCCTTCAGTCAGACCACTTCTATCTTACATGCAGCCTTAGCCTAAACTCAGGCTCATCAAAAAAAAAAAAAAAAAAAAAAAAAAAAAAAAAAAAAAAAAAAAAATCCTTGAAGAGGAAAAAACTACTAAAATAGCTTTTAAAAAAAATCATGGCTATTGTATTTGTCATGATGGTTTAGTGGATACAGCTCTTGCTGTGTAAGACTGACGACTGGAGTTCTGTCTTGAAACCCACATAAAGAGGAAAAGGAGAGGGGGGCTGGAGAGATGGCTCAGCGGTTAAGAGTACTGACTGATCTTCCAAAGGTCCTGAGTTTAATACCCAGCAACCACATGGTGGCTCACAACCATCTGTAATGAGATTCGATGCCCTCTTCTGGTGTGTCTAAAAGACAGCAGACAGCTACAGTGTACTCATAAATAAAATAAATTAATCTTTAAAAGAAAAGAGAGAGGAGAGAGAACCAATTCCACAAAATTGTCTCATCTTCAAATGCATGCTCTGCTACCCACCATACCAACCACATCGACACACACACACAAATACTTTTTTAAAAATATTTATTTATTTATTTCATGTATATGAGTGCACTGTAGATGTCTTCAGACACACCAGAAGACAGCAACAGATCCCATTACAGATGGTTGTGAGCCACCATGTGGTTGCTGAGAATTGAACTCAGGAAGAGCAGCCAGTGCTCTTAATCACTAAGCCATCTCTCCAGCCTCTACGAATACTTTTTATATAGTAGAAAATGTCACAGATGATTTTGGCATTTGTAGTAGCTGCTTAGTGAATATTAACTGAATAAATGAACACAGGTCTTCACGAAGTAAACTCTAAACTAACAAAACCAATAGGAAAAAAAATCACTGTTTCATAGTTGAAACATCTAATCATCAAGTAGGAGGCAGCAGTGCATCAGACCACCCCACAGCACACACACTATAACAGCACTCCACGGCATACACTGCTGTACTACACCATAGCACACCAACGCCATACCTCACTGCATGGCTCTGTACAACATGCTATACACAGAACGATACTGCACTACCATGCACTGACCTACCTACACCACACATCACACACAGCACTATGCTTTGCTACTTTACAGCAAACCACCCCACCCACACCTCTCTGCATACCTCATGTCACCCTGTATGGACCTGCTAATATGAGGGACACAGCCTCCCCACTTCAGAGACCCAGTCATTGGGTAGCTCAGGGCACTGAGCCACACGCCAGGCAACTGCTAGTTGGTTGGTTTTGATGCTCTGCATGATACTGTTTTTAACTGTGTAATTTATTCTTTATTTTCTCTTTGACCAAATATGCTCCCAGAGGGCTGGTTTTCTCTGATGACAATAATTATGTCACAGAAAAACATGCACTGGTTAGGGCAAAGAAACATTCAAAGCACGTGCTACATTCCAAAGTTAATCCATAGTAAGTGTAACTCTGGGTTAACTACATGGCTCTATTCGAATGTCTTACCATTCATTGTGAGTTAACACAATACAATAGAAGAATACATGCACTGGTGGGGCAGGTTCATTTTAGAACTAACACAAGAAAATATATCATTTCTTTGGTGATATGAGGTAGAAAAATTGCAGATGAAATAATTTGCACTTCATCCTCACTGTGCTGTTAACATTTGATTAAAGACAGAAGAGAGATAAATTAGAGAATAGTTCTATTCCTTTCTGCTTTTCTTGAAGTTGTTTTGAGAATACTGACTAAACAGATATAGGACATAACAAAATACTTTTAAAAAGAGATATTTCAATTGGGAGGAGCAACTTTCTAAGGATCATGTGAATCAGGACTAAAACTACCCGTGAGCACACTGGCATGGGAAGAGAGAGAAAAGCTGAAGGAGGAAGACCAGGGACAGAGGTAACCTTGAAGAGCACACAGACAGGCCAGACCAGAAGTCACAGCAGAAGAAGACCAGGATAGACCTGGCCACAGGAGAAAAACAGGAGTAACGAAAGCATTCATGACATGATGCAAGGAGCTAAGGCAACAGAAGCCAGAGACATACAACCCAGGAGAATACTTGAGAATGTGAGAGCTTGCTACAACAGCAGGAAATCTAGGCTCAGATATGATTCCGACAGGTTACAATACAGGAAACACATGCAGAAATCTACCAACAGTAGATCTCTTTCCCTTTTCCTACACAGCACACACATTATCTATCTATCCATGTCATTGGGACTTTATAAAAACAATCTAATAAAAAACTAAATTTATGTCAAAACTTAGAATTACAGACATTTTCATTTTAGCAAGTCCTCACCTGATTTAAGTGATACATGTGTGCACACACATGTGCATACACATGGTGTATGCTGTGTGTATGCCATGATGTGTATGAAGGTCAGAAAACAACTTTGTGGAGTTTAGTTCTTTCCTTCAGCTGAGTTTTGGGGACTGAACTCAGGTAGTAGGCTTCCGTGGCAATCACCTTTACTTAGCCTGAGTAGCTCAACAGTAGTATTGCTAGCTCAATATGAATTTCATTTTAGTAATCTGATAATATATTTTACCAGGTTAAGAATATTATGTTAAGATTACAAAATGCCATATGATATGCTACTTTTAAAACTCATTTTTATTGTAACATGTGCAGTTAATTAAGTTTTTATCTTTTATTCATGTTTTGAATTCAATTTTCAAAGTGTCTATATACTTGGGCAATATAAAGAAAGATAGACTATGGTACTTTCTTATGTTACAAACTTGAAAGAAGGAAATCAGCATTATATGAAGTGGGAAAAGGCCCACGGCTCTGAGCATCTTCAGTACCCTACACACAAGGTGTATGGAACTCACTTTTTGCTATTTTTAGTTAGTTCAGTAACATATTTTTTCACCAAGGCACAGAAAGTCCAAAAGTCTTCCAGAGCATAGGATAAAGAGAGTGTTCATAATGTTTATCTGAAGTTTGTAAATGCAAAGCTGGATATGCAATAATTGCTAAATAATTAATAAAGGAAATGATTAAACACCTAGATTTGGTAAATTAAATCTTTAAGAGAAAAACTATGTGTTAGGAAGAAAACTGTTTTAAGTCAACCATCAGCAAAAGTAACTCACTGCTTAAATTTATACACACACTGTTAGACCATAAAACACTGCTGTACTCAAGTTAACAAAGCAGATACTCCCTTATGCTGGCAGTGTTCCACAGCAACAAAGCTAAGTCCAGTAGATACAACATGTGCAAAATGCATGTAAACTACTTAAACAAATTCTTTCAGCTCATAATCCCCAGAGAGAGGAAAAGATGATGTGTTTTACCCTAAGAGCTCAAAGCTCTCTTGGGAGGTAATTCAATTGAAATTTTGCACTCAGCCTAGCTAGGCAGTGATAAACAGATGTTTAAATTAGCTGTCTATACACAATCAAATATCTGAAGAAAAGAAGTGCTTACCACAAATATGGAGGAGATACTGAAGAGAGGGAGGAGAAGACGAAAAGTTCATTATTTTAGAAAAATAGGATTTGAACTCCTTTGGTAAGCAGTACACCACAGCACATAGCCACATCTTGGTGCACACACAGGACTAGTCCCTCTCTGTACCACTGTTCAGTGTGGCACACTGATAATCAACTTGGAAACCACAAGCATTTCAATCCTGAATGCTCTGAGACTGATGTGCAGGGTTAGCCAAGCGGCTGCACACACAACATCTCACTCGGGTTTGCCTTTAATATGAGCATCTTCACCTTTTTTCCTAATGTATATGGGGGCGCTGAATAAAGAATATAGATTATCAGAAAAGAAAAGGTTAAACTGACTCATAAAATTCCTCCTTCACATCAAAGTAGGTAATTATGAAATTAGCCCAAAATAAAATCATATAGAACCAAACAACAGAAAATAATGTCATCAAACCCAGCATTCTCCACTTTCCCCACTCACGGGGCTAACGAAGGCTCCCCATTTTCCTGTCACATGGCTGCTGCCACAGCCTCTTGGGACAGCCTTGGATACACAGCAGGATGTTGTCATAAGTAAATGCTGTTAAATTCCAACCAACACTATGGAAAGAGCATCACATGCACTTAAAAAAATAGGATGAATGTGTGTGGCTGCCATATAATATCTATAATATAAAATTATATATATATATGTATATATATATATATATATATATACACACACACACACACACATATATATAGTTTTTGAACAGTTCCCTATATGAATTTCTTTTGTGCAATGAACTGACAAACTGCAAGTTACTAGTATAGCTAAATAACAAGTAGTAACATTCTGTGTGCTAAAGTATAAGCAGGAGACTAAAAGCATCTGATGAGACTTGAGCAGAAGAGAGAGAAGAATCTGAAGTGAGCTGAATCTTAAAGATGCTACAGAGGTTTAGCAGGCAGAGGAACAAAGGATGGTGGATACGAGGGCTGTCAGTTTCTCTGGCCACTAAAGTGTTATGACAGCTAAGGGATTTCGGTTTTATCAGTTAGGTAAACAAAGTTGAAACATTTCAAGCACAGCAATAACCAAATAGATTTCAGAACTATGGCTTGATTAGTGTGATGGAACACAGAATGGAAGCCTGACTGACTACCTGTAAATTAGCCATCCAAATTAGTATGAGGTGCCACGGGGCTGGAATGGGTACAGATTTCACATGTGGGAGGTGGACTGCTAGAAACAAGAGGGTTGTGACCAGGCCTTTGCCATGAGAAGAAAGCTGAGTGATGATAAGGCTTTTGACAAGACACAGAGACAAGCAAGAAGCAGCTAGTGTAAGAAAGTATCAATTCTGTTGGAGAAACAATGACTGAGGCGGAGGTCTATTAAGCCACGGAATAAAAGTCTGGACCTTGAAGAGACCCAAAGCTTAGGAAAAGAGATGAGAAGTATATGTGAGCCTTCCACACAGACCTCCCTGAGCCACAGTGAATGCAAATCCAGCCCCTGTCACATATATACTACTTCTCTGACTGCAGGCAAGTGCCTTAAGCTCTCTCTCTGATCCTGCTTCTTCATTTGTAACAAGGGATAAGAGTAGTTCTTACCTCACTGGACCACTTTCAAAGTTAAATACATGCACGTTGACACATCTAGAATAGATGTGGCGAGAAGCAGGTGCTTCTGTAAGCTGCTGCGGTGGTTGTAACCAAAGGATTTTATATGGCTGAAACCATCCCCCAACTATGAAGAGTGAGAGGAACCACGGCAGAATTCCAGAAGTACTAAGACTTAAAAGATAGAAAGATCAGAAGCATCGAAATGTCAGAGAAAGGGAGTCAGCAATTCTGAACACTATAAAGCCAAGGAGGGAGCAGAGTTCTAAAAATGTGAATCAAACCAGGAACTAAGAAGCCATGGATATCTCAAAAGAAAAAACAAAAAACAAAAAACAAAAAAACCCATTTTTTTTATAGAACAGTTCCCAAACTTTTCTAATGATATGAATGAAAAACGAACCTGTACCTCATCTATCCTATCTATGCATCTTTATAATCTGCATATCTGTGCTGGAATCATGTTCATGTTCAGCTCTGTGAACTCAGTTTCTTGAATGTTAATTTGGGGCTAGTTTCTTATTGGTCATATGGTCATCTTAAAGGCATATTGTGGCTAGTGGCAACCACAGACCAGAAACAAGCATGTGTGGTTTGCCATGTCCAGTGTGTTTAACTATATTTAGTCTCAGCATTCAGGAGGCAGGGGCAGGTAGTTCTAGATGTTCCAGGCCACCCTAGTTTACACAAGATATTTCAGGCCAGCCAGGGCTACATTATGAGAAAAACAGAACAATAGCATCATCATTCAGAGGCTTCTAGGATGGCTGCTGCTAGCCCTCCTCCGTCACCTTCCATATGTTCCTTTTTGGTGAGGCATGCATCCCACCCACGAAAGTGCCTGCCAGTCTCAGACAGCTGTAGACTGTAGGAAAGCAAAGGAGCACTGTCATCCTGTCTTACCCCAGACTTCCCATGCTTTCTGAGGAGAGTTTATGCATGTCAGGTGATTCACATCGGTGTACACGTATGAAATGTCAGTATGGTTCTAGATGCAATTAGATAAAAAAGAAATAGAAGCTAACCATATTCTCCCAAGTCCCAGTGAGTAAAGTCAAAGTGTGAACGCTGTTGCGGTTCAGTGTCTCCCTGTCTGAAGAAGTGTGGATGTAAAGAAGGACGGATGGACACCTGAGCCCAGAGGAAGGTAGAGGCAAAGACAAGCTTCCTATGTTTTTCTGGAGAAGAGAGATCTAAGCATATTTGTGTGGGAAAGGAAGAGTCAATGGAGAGAAAGACCTGGGAGAGAGAGGATGGGCTGTGGAGCAGTGGAGCCTGAAGTAGGCAGGCTGTCACATTCCCAGGGACAGCAGTGACAGCCAGAACCTTTAAATACACAGGCTGAGAGGCCTGGAAATCTCCATTTGAAAACCTCTCCTTGAGTTCTGCAGATAGTGCTGGTCCTCAGGCTGGCGCTGGAACCACTGGCCTGTGGACCAGCGGAAATGATTCACTGTTTCAACTCAACAATTTACTTTGACACTTTTTAATTGGCCAATTAAAAGTATAAGAGAATCTTAGCCATCTAAGAGGTACAATCAGATATTGTCTCTCTAATCTGCAGCTTTTCCTTTGTCAACCCCAATGTCAGTGTGAATTGAAAAGTCCTTTCCTGGAGTATGTAGGCTGACTTCAGATGACTCAGCATCAAACACTCCTGGGCTCTTATCTGTTTCAGCGCCAGGCAGTCAATTCGTTGGACATAAGCAGTGTGCAGCCCTCACCTGCGGAGTCCTGCGCTGCGTTCTCATCCACTCTGCTCTCTCATCTCCCGCTCCCTTCCCCTATCACAGCAGAAGTGCAAGGAGTAAAGGAAGGGAGGTGGAGAACAGAGAAGAGCCACCCACAGAGGCTCTTCATTGTCAACATAAAGCCTTTCTTGACTCTTGGGGAACACAAAAAGTTCTCTCCAAACAGTGACAATTTTATAAGCAAAAATGTCAAACAGGGGTCATGGCTAAACTATTTTACATAAAATGCAAGGCATAAAGGTTTCCCAGTCTTCCTCAGCAAACCCTTTTCTAATGGTACCAGTTCACAAACTTCTAAAAGCTTAATTTTTCAATTCACGTGTATAATTTTCAAGTTGTGTGCATGTGTGTGTGCGTGCGCGCGTGCGTGTGTGTGCATGTGAGCAAGGGTTCACTGCCTATGGGTAGGGTACCCTAACACCCTCCATCTTATTCCGTTAAGGTAGGTTTTCTCCATAAGCCTGGAGCTGGGCTGACACAGCCAGCAAACCCCAGTAACCCAGTGATCCTCCTGTCTCTCCCTACACAGTACTGCCCTATACGTTACACACGCATTATGCCCGGTTCTTTTCCTGGTGCAGAGGGATTCAAATAGGTCCTCAGGTTTGCATGGCAGGTGTTTATCCACTGACCCTTCTCTCTAAATATGCTTGCCTGTATTCTACATATAAAAGATATGCCAAACAAAGTTTAAAGATACTATTAATACAGTTAGGACATGTAGCACATGCCTGGGATCCCAGTCCTTTTGAGGCTGTGGCAGAACTGCCATTAGCATGAAGCAGGCTGTGGAACACAGTATGACCTGCCTCACTCTTCACTAAAGAGGTACTTTAAACAACTTTATAATAACATCAATGAATGCTAGGTTTTGCTCATCTTGTAAGTTTTACTTCCTGAATACAACTGATAGAAGTACTGGAAGGCAGATGTCATATTACGTTCAGGTCACAGTATTAGGTCATGATGGGATGCAACCCTGTGACTACCCCTGCTGCTTTCATTTTACTACAGAGGAAAACTAGCTCAAAGGGCTAAGAGCTGAGAGGCAGCAAAGCCACAGTCTTCCTTTACCCTCTGCTCCCCATGAGAGAGACTGAGCAGGCATAGGGCCTGACTCATGCTGCCGTAGAGCTCCAGCTTCTACAAATACACACATGTATACTCTAGACTGCACATTTCTGAGTACCATCCCGTCCATGCAGTCCAGGATGTAAATGAGCCCTCTGTCCAGCACAGTCCAGGGCACACACTACTAGCCAGGCAGTCCTCAAGTAGCTAGTACTTGCATTCATGAGTCACTTAGTAACCCTGTTAGTTATCAGATAGGTGCAAAAGTATTACATAGCCTGTGATCAAGTGACCCTTACTTTATTTAATAATGGCCCATGGAGAAAGTGGTGATCCTGGTGAGCCAGATGTGCAGAGAGGCTGCAAAAGGCTTCCTTTAACTGAAAAGGTGGAAGTTCTTGATTTAAGTAGAGAAAGTAAATTCAGGGATTGCTAAGATCAATGGTAAGAACAGACTTCTGTTCAGGGCAGTAGAGGAAGAGGAGAACCCTCGCTCTGCCTTAGAGCTTCTTTGCAGTGATACTACACTGTAACATAGGCAACCTGGGAAGAAGAGTGGACTTTAGCTTACAGCCTGTAGTCTATCATCCAGGGAAGTCAGAGTAGAAACTAAAGGCAGGAACTGGAGCAGAAGCCACGGAGGAGTGCTGCTTACAGGCTTGGTCCTTCTGGCCTGCTTCTTTATATATCCCAGGACCACCTGCCCAGGAGTAGCCCCACTGATAGGCTGGGTCCTCCCAAATTAATCACTAAGTGCTCCTCCACAGGCTTGCCTATCAGCCAATTTAGGAAGGCATTATCTCAGCTGCAGTTCCCTCTTCTCAGATCACTCTAGCTTATATCAAACTGACAACAACCCCACAACAAACAGAAATCCCTAAAACAAATAAACAAACAAAGGCAAGCAGGAGGTATGGCAGCAGGAGCGGGAGGCTGAGCAGTCACTACTTCAGCTAAACATAGCAGACAGAGCAAACTGGAAGAGAGACCAAGCTAAACATTCCACAGCTCCCTTCCAGAAGTACTTCCTTAAGAAAGACACCTCCCAAACAGCACCACCAACTGGGAACCGAGTTTCAAATCCTGAGCCTGTGAAGGACATTTCTGACTCAAACTACTATATTCTTTCCTGGGCTCCCAGAGACTCATGGCCACATCATAATGCAAAAGTCCCCATAGTCCTTCATAGTCTCAACACTGTCTAAAAGTCCCATGTCTCTTCTGAGACCCAAGGAAATCTCTTAACCCTGTGGAATAAAAGAACAAATTATATACTTCTAACATATAATGGCACAGAATAAACATTTCCATTCCAAAAGGGAGGACTGGGGGCATAGTGAACCACAGCAAGATAAAACCCAACAGGAAAGCTCCAGATTCTCTAGTGTCATGTCCAGCATCTAGGATTTAGTTCCCAAGCACTTAGGTGGTCCAGCCCCTGAAGCTCTGCTGCCTGCAATATGTCCCTCTCGTGGGCTGGGTTCACTCCTTGTGTGCAGCTCTCCTGGGCAGATGTCTCATGGCTCTGGCTTCTTCAACTCCACTACAAGCCAGTCTTCACTTTAACAGCTTTACACGATCACATCTTACAGTCTTTACAAGAGACTCCCGTGTCACATGCTGCCTGGCCTCAACAGCTCTCTGAAACCATGGAGGAAGAATCCGTGATCCTCATGTCTCTAGCCAGTACCGAATGGATAATACTGCCAAGTTTGGTTGCCAGCTTGGGATAGGCCATGAATTACATAAGCAACAGCTTTATCTGTAGGTGATTTCTAGGAGTAGAAACCCCCTTCCCCTCTTTTTTTTTTTTTCTTTTTTTTTCTTTTTTTTTTTTTTTTGGAAGAAGGCTTATTTATTTAATGTATATGAGCATTCTATTTGCATATACACTTGCATACCAGAAGAGGGCATCAGATCCCATTATAGATGAGCCTCCATGTTATTACTGGAATTGAACTCAGGATCTCTTGGAAGAGCAGTGCTCTTAACCACTGAGACAACTCTCCAGCCCCCAGGAGGCCTCTCCACAATGGCATTATTTACCTTAAGAATTACAGTCTCACAGCCCAGCCCCAAAATAGACCATTAAGCTTTCCAGTGTTTGTTTTTTCTCCAAATTACATTTTCTATTTCTTTCTGCCTCACTTGCTCTTTTTCAGTGTAGGCCTGCAATGGATGAATAACCATGCCACAGGCTCAATGCTTTGCTTGCTGTCTTGTAATTTCTTTCATCAAAGAAATTAGTCCATTACTTTTTAGTGTAGCCTCAGACAAGTTCTTAGGACATGGGCAGAAGGCAGCCAGATTCTTTGCCAAAATGTCAGTCAACTGAATGTCCTCTAGGCCAGCAGCTCTTGAGCCAGGCATCCACTGCGCATTACTCTCAGCATGCTGTGTTCTAGGGTTCTATGAGAATGGCCCACTGAGCTGCTTAGTGCATTCAGCTACTTCTAGTCCAGAGTTCCCAATACTTCCGCATTCCTCCAAACCTATGATCAGGTTTACCACAGCGACAGCTCTGGCCAGCTTCTGCATTAGTTACTTGTCTGGTGCTGAGATGAAACACCATGACCAAAGAGACTTACAGAAGAGGTTATTTTGTTTTGCAGCTCCAGAGTGTTAAGAGGCCAGCACAGTGAGAGGCATGACAGGAACCTCATCAGGAGCAGGAACCTGGACACTGACATCCTCAACCATAAGCCTGAAGTAGAGAGAATGACCTGGAAGCAGGGCTATACACTCTGAATCCCCTACAAAGAGGTACTTCCTTCAGCAAGGCTGAGGGCACTTCCTTCCCATAATCTCCCAAAACAGCACCACCAAGGCCAGTACCCTAATTCTAGAATTCTAAATTCGGTTCTTGAAAAACAGGAGTCAGGGTTCTTTGGGGAAAATTCCAGGTACAAGAGTAAGATGGACAACTTTGTTGGGCCAAAAGGTAAGAAAGTACCAAGAGAACAAATCAAAGAGCACAGAGAGAGCTCAGCTTGAGGATCTTTCATAGGTAAAATTAGAAACAATGGGAACACCAAAATAAATAACGATAATAGAGACTAATATACCAGAATCTAAGTGTAAAGTAATAACAACACATGAATAAAAAATGTGAAACAACTTATATCTTTAGCCAGCTTTCTATTACTGTACATAAATACTTGAGGCAGCAAAAGTTATAAGGAAAAGTGTATTAGGTGACAGTTTTGGAGGGCCAAAGTCAATCACAGTGAGTAGGAGGTGAGTGGTTTGACCTCTAAGTGAAGTTGGGGGGTTGATGTCACCTCATGAAAGTTGAGAGGAGAAAGCTATCTTACCTTAACCAGAAACAGACTAAGAGATCCAGCAGAGCCAAACTTCTTTTTTTCCTAACAATCCTTTAGTATGAATTCAAGAGGTCATACTTTCATGAACTACCTCACACCCCAGTGACCTAAGAACCTCCTACTAGGCCCAAAGAGTCTACTACTTCACAACGGCACCCACCAGAGACCAAGATTTTAATTGTACACACCCTTGGGATATATTCAGAGTACATCTTAGCAGCACAAGAAGAAATTTTCATTGCAGTATCATGTCAATTAAACATATAGAAGGATGGAATTAGAACTCTTCCATCTTGGTGGTGACATATCTTATTGATAGATGACATGTATGGCATGAGCCATATTTAATCCCAGGTAAGTTTAATAAAAAAATTGGCACATGTCAATTATCCAGCAATTATCAATAATAACTGCTATAGAATATTTGATCACACTGTGAGCCCTGAGATTGTGTTATTTACTGGAAAAAAACTGTTTCTAGCTGTGGTGTGTGTGGCTCAGCTCCTAGTACACACCTTTCATCCATCCCTCTGGCTGGAACACAGACATGCCCTTAGTACACATCTTTAATCCCAAACAATGAAAGAAAAGTTAGTTTGTAGAAGGAAGCATCATGGTTGAAAGTGATATCAAATTAAGTAGCAGACAAAGTGATAAATCAGAGAACAAAGTGACAGAATAGCATCTGCCCAACTCATGAGAAGAGAGAGGAAAGAGAGGCAACTTAAAGGAGCAGTGCAGAGAGAATGTGTGAAGAAAAAGAGAGGCAGTTTTGCCACGTGAGTTTGAGAGACAGGTTGAAGTGAGAATGACAAGGAGTCAGAAGATTAGCTAAAGTTAGTATGAGGACAAGTGGGGCAATTTAGGAGAGGCCAAGGAAGAGAGAGAAGCTCATCTTGGAGAGAAGTTTGAACCAGAATAGCTGAATTGAATCAGCTAGCAAGAGTTCTGAAAGAACTAAAAGGGGTATTTAGCAGTAAGTCTGAGAGGCTGAAAACATTCTAGGCCTAGATAAGATTGTACAGAGGCTAGAAGCTTCCAGGGCTAGGCTTACGTTAACAGACTGAAGCAGTAAGCCTTGGTGGAGACGACAATTATATCAGACAAATAAAAGATACTTTAACAACCTGAGAGGGATGGGGAAGCAGCTCAGTAGGTAATGTGTTTGTCTCAAAGTTGTGAGGACCTGAGTTTGATCCCCAGAACCCATAGAAAAAGCCAGATATGGCAATGTTTGCCTATAACCTGCATTGCGGCAAATACAGATGAATCCCTAGAGCTTGTTAGCCAACCAGGGTGGACTAGCAAAGTTCCAGGCCCATGAGTGGCTCGCACAAAAGCTAGAAGGATCTCTAAGGAGGAACAGTTGAGGTTGCCCTGTCCTACAAACAGGGACATATGTATCCACCCATTACATGTACATATAGGTCTGAGGAGAAACAAATTTATACAGTCTCAAACACCCCTCCACCAAATGTATATCAATGACAAAAAGGGAAATAAGAACTTGATAGATAGATAGGCAAACAGACAGATAAATGTGGCAGACACCACTGTGATCAAGTTAAAATCTCCACCAAGGGCTTGGGATAGGATACAGGGAGAACATGCCATCACTTACACACATTTCTAATAAAAAACAAACAAACAAACAAACCCCTTTCTTCAATGTCTGAATTCTCAGAAGTATCATGATCACCAAGGCAGGGACAACTGAGAAACTTCTGTAGAATAACTACGTTGCCAGCACACCACAGTATGCCTCTTGCTTGTGGATCATGGTGTGAGCCCTTAGCTACTGCTCCAGCATTATGCCTGCCTGCCACCACGCTCCCCTGCCATGGGACTCAAACTCTATGAAACTGTAAGCCCCAAATAAACTCTTTCTTCTATTATAAGACAAAAACAAAACAAGAACACAGCATACATACAGCATGGGAACCTCCAAGGCAGGCAGATTTTCTTTTCCTTCTGCTTCAGAGGACATTCATGAAACAACTGATGTAATCTGAGTATAGTTGATAGGTCAGACAGAAGTAGTGAAGTGACCCAGTGTCAATTTCCTGACTTGACAATAGAATTGTTGTATATCAGAAATCCTCCATTTTAAGAAAAGACACCTCCAAATACAGTTCAGGAAAACAAACAAACAACAACAACCCACACATACATACAGAAACTGACCAATAAGCAATAAGGCAACCTATGAAGGTTCTTTGGAAACACTTCACTGCCTTCCATCAGCTTTCCTGCATCTGTGATTGTAGAGTCCACCGCTGGACAGTAACCCAGGCACTGCTCCATAGGCTCTGCAAAGCTCTAGTCACTGCAGCTGCCACTCAAGCAGGGTTTGTAAACCACTGGCAGCTATAACCACCACTCACTCTCCACTGTCAACACAGTCGTCACCTTTAGATAGCAAGATGTGAGGAGTTAGATGAAGGCATTTATATCCAGCACATACTCCATTCACCAAACCTATGTGCCTTTCTTTAGTTATGACGTCTCCCTAAGGCCTTTCAAAGACTCTTTACCATCCTAAGGACCAAATTTCATACACTCATTTTTGCCTCTGAGGATTCCTTCTTCCATCCTCATGAAGTTATTTCCTTGATCACAATATGAGGTATCTGGGCCAGTTAGCTCCTAAGATCCTATCCAGAGACCCAGTGTCTAAGAAGGCAAGGGCTCCTGTGGGGATATAGGTATGACTAGTGGTAAAGATGAGACCGAATATACTGAGATCAACATTTCTATTGTAAGTAGATCTTTGTGCCATGACACAGATTAACTAAAATACTTCCCAAAATTTGTAACAATAACAACAACAAAATAAACAAACAAAAACCAAAATCCCCAAACACACCTTTACATTTCTAATTGCTTTTCTGTAATCTAGATAACAGTGACTCATGCAGGGAAACCATTATGTTTGAGAACTTGCAGACAAATCAAAGCTGTGTGGTTGCAAGTTTAAGCCCAGGTGCGAGCCCAGTCAATCAATCCCTGTTGGATGGAACTTGTTATTTCTTAGGTTATACCATCAAGGACACACCTCTGAGCCCTCAGGAGCAGGCAATATGGAAGCTGAAGCTAACCAGCATCTGATTTAAACAGTCTCTAGTCATTGCTCTGCTCAAGAGCTGGGATATGTAGCTCTGCTTCTGTTTTTATAAGTGGACTGCGGAGAAGGAAGGCAGTTTTATTCCAAGCCACGTCACATAGTGAACTGGATATTCAGGTGGTGGAGAGCAGAGATGGCTGTGCCTGTGTGAAGCTCCAGGTCAGCACTGTAATACTGTGAAAGAAGACTTGAATAACTCACCTCAGGGTTCCCAGCCCATCACTGCCAACATGACACCAACATGATCTTAGACTGATTCTCTCTATGTGTAAATGAACACTTGCTAATATAGCTGATGTTGAGGGCCTCCAGGAACCATAGATGTCTTGTTCTTTCTGTTTGAAAACATATAAATATCTATTCGATACTAAAATACCATTTATCAAGCTCATACTTTATTGTTAAATTTTGTGTTGAAACTTGCTGTCTATTTTGTATATTTGGGAGATAAATCCCTATTGTTTAGGTCTTTGCTAATTTAGTTAGATCATGCTATTTTACAGCATATAGATCCTTTAAAGACCATTATGCAATTTTTGATATGTTGACGTGGGGTGTTACAGGCAGCTCTTGAAGATACTGAAATCTATCAAGTCAGGTGGTAAGAATAAGTTAACTAATAGGTAATAATAATAGTAATCAATTAATAAAGATCATCTTTTAGGGAAGTTTTTGGTAAAGTGAATACTTTCTAAGTGATCTCATTGGTCCTCAGTGATGTAATGGATTTGCAGAAAATGAGATATGCTAATCTTAATTGTTACATGGTTTAAATGTTACACATTCTTTGGATATCCTGTCTTAAAACTAATGTTTGCCAAATTATAACATAAACAGAACATGAGGAGCAGGGCATTGATCCTAATGACCTGGGTGGTCAGAATAGAAGATGTCCTGGAAATGCATGCACTGGGGACCCCAAAGCATGGGAAGGTACCATCACTTTGTAGAGAAGTAATTGTGTAACATGAGTACATGCTATGAAGGTCTGCTCTTACTGGGCCAATGGTAACAAGATGGCACCTATATACACCAGAGAGTGTGGATGGTATAAAACCCATGGTCAATGTCCGTCACCAGCACTGGAGCACTGCTGGAGAGTCCTAGGGTACCGGACAGGATCCCTGTGTGACTTTGATTGCTTATGTCCACTGCCACACTCCAGACCGTAACCTCTGCTGCTGAAATGCACAGGTGACATTAGAAGACATTCATTAGAAGACACCTGGCTTCAGGTAGCAAAACTGTGGGCAATGAAGGCCACTTACAGTGAGGTCACCATTCCCACCTTGCCCAGAAGGCTGGCCGAGAGCTGCAATGCTTGGGCATCTTTGTACTAGGACTATGTACCCTATGACTACAAAGAACTTTTTACAAAGGAACTCCGAAGGTCCGAGAATGTATTCCACCACATGTACTATGATCTCAACAATACATGCTGCTTAAGACTTGGACTTATAAAAAGGGCCCCTAAACTAATCAACACTTAAAAAGCCACAAGGCAGAAGGATGAACAGTTGTATCCACAGGACAGAGAATTACCTTGTGTCTACATTCTCATGCTAAGTCCATAGCTCTATAAGTCTGTTGTTTTCATATTGGTAAAGATCTCTTTTTACCAAAGGTATATTCTCTTAAAGCAAAGTAAGGCACAAAGAGAAAATAAACATGTTTCATTACTCACTATGGACTACAATAGTAAGGCCTTTTCTCTAAACAAAATTAAAAAGCCAAAACAAAGCTCTAAGCATGAACACACTAAAGAGATGTTTTCAACACATGAACACAGATCTTATGGATCTGCCTGCTTCTGCCTCCTGATGGTAAGGTTTAAAGGAATAAACCACCAAGCCAGGTGAATTATACATATTATTCATTTTTAAGCTTTTCAAATCAGAAAGACTTCTGTATAACATTTGAAATGACCCAAATATCTTATGAGGATGAATCAGTGAAATCAATTATAGTCTATGAAGAAGGGGTGACCCATAAGCTAAAGGCCTTTGGACTACAGATAGGATTTAAAACTTTTTGTCAAAATATTATAAATGGGTCCTAGCATTGTGGTATATGCATTTGATCCCAACATTGGAGGGTGGGAATGTGAATCTCTCTAATTTCTAGGCCAGCCTGGTCTACAAAGTGAGTTCCAGAATATCCAAGGCTACCTAAAGAGACCTTGTCTCAAAAACAAAAACAAAACAACAACAAAACCCCCCAAAATCAAAAACAAACCAACCAAACCAAACCACTACCACCAAGAACAATGAGGAAAAGACACACAGAGCACATCCACTCACAACTGTGGCTCTGACAGGCCAGACACACTCAGATGAAGACAGGAAGCTGTGGGAACTGCTCCTTCCCATCAACCGCAGTCTACCTGGTCACTACTCTGTCACAGGTACAGCTACTGCCTGAACGCAGATTCTATCTTGAACTTGACATCTGAGAGATTTTTCTACACACTGTGCTCCTAAAGATCCTTCTGTAGTGCTATATAACATTTCACAGCCTTTATTTATTATATTATTGATAGGTATTTTAATCAGCTTTTATATCTGAAATTTTATATATTACTCTTTTAAAAGGCTCCCAAAATGTGAGGGTCTTGCCATTGAGTAGTTTAGACTGGCCTTCAAGTCACAATTCTGCCTCAGTCTCTAAAGTGCTTCTGGAATAAGAGCCAAGAAACCTTACTCAAGCACCACCTCTGTCACTAACAGTTCTGAAATTCTTGTTCAAGCCATGCATGCCCACTGAGGTTGTATTTAGCATGCCTTGCAGCACAGGTCAGAGGCGCAGCACCTGTGGCCTCTCATTCTGTGCACCAGTGGCATGTAGTATGCACTCAAATGCACACTGAAAAAAAAATAGTGATTTTAAGGTACAACGAGTCTACCACTAGGAAACCATGACACAAGGAGACAGAGACACTAGCTAAACTTCCATCAGACATGAGCTCCTCTCAGCCAGCTCTTCTTGTGTTATTTCAAAATAACACAAGAGACTCAGGAGGAGGGAGGCACATGTCATGTGAATAAAGGCCATGTTCTTTATTTCTGTCTCAAACCAGCTTGTAGTTCTTGGTCAGGTCCCTTCCTAAAAAGGCCTCAGCTGCCATCTCAGCCCTAACGCTCCTGTGGCACATTACTAAAGGGAAGCATGTGTAGTTTAGTGTATTAAAATAGTACCCAAACCCCACTATGTATGACATCATGTTTTGTTCACGGTCCAAGGATTTAGAAATAAACAGGTGCAAAAATACTATAAATGTTTTCCTCCTTTGTGCCTTCAAGAATTGAGCAAGAAATTAAAACTAAATTTTCTTTAACATTTGCAGACAATTTGAGGCTAAGAAATGGAGTCATCTTTGACTTAGGTTTTTAAACACTGAGAAATTAACTAACTAATAACTGCAAACACAGTCAACTATGGAAGGAATAGCAATGCCTCTAAGTATTTCACCTCAACACCCGCCGTGTCCAGGATCCGTCCCAAAGCTACACACTCAAACTATCTTTTCAGAGATGCATAAAATCAGTATTAACCTCCAAGGACTCAGACACTGCTACTGTCTCATGTATTCGGCAGGAGCAATAGCACATTATAAAGTAAGACTGGAACAACCTGAGGAAGGGCAGTAACAGCAAAAATAACCGTCAGGTGTGGGATCGCCACTGAAAACGAGTGAGCAGACAGCAAGGCCAGCAGTCTGGGGAAGGGAACTCCAAAGAGTTCCCGAGCCAGGATGACAGTGCTATTTAGATTGCTGAGGATAAAGGAGGCAGATCAAGGTACAAGCAGCTTCTGGCACTGTCCTACTTCCAGAGTTCTACAGGGAGAAGATCGCTCCCCAGCGTGCAGGTGACCGATCTGAAGAGGGGAGAATAGTTTTATGAGGTGGAAAAAGCACTTAAGGCACAGACGAAAATTTCAGTAGAAATGAGGATCTTGGCATCTCTCCAGTGGTAACAATAATTAAACCAAGGAACTTTCACAATTTTTGAAAATATGTGTTAATGGCCAAATTCACAGATTAGATGAGACATGACATGACACTTCACATTCATGACTGTACACAGCTCTAACACACTGATTTCTATACCGTCCCTTTCTTCTGTCCTGTGCACACCACATACCAACAATCTCTCCGAAGGCAACAATACAGTAGCTACTCTTTCAACAAATAAGTTGTCTTCTAACGAAACCAACAGGAAATGTTTAGAAAATACACACCTAAATACCCACACCTAGACACCACCGCTCCAAGTAACTTTATATAAAATTTTCTACTTCAGCTTTGAGAAAACCAAGTTCACAGTTTAAAATATGAGCATTTCCCAAGCATGAAGCTAAAGCGTTGTTTCCAGGAAACAATTATTATTTATTAAAATTCCAAAATGTAGTTCAGATTGTTTAAGAAGACTAATCTTAAACAATCTGAACTACATTTATATAAATAAACAAAAGATTAATCTTAATCTTAGGAACAAAGAAAAGGTAAATATAAAGAGTGCTCCAAACTATTCACCACATGCGACATGTCTGCTTCTGGTCAGTAGGTATGTCCCTTCATTCCACAGAGAAAGCGAAGCCCTAGGCATAAAACACAACCTCATTTTACAGCTACAAATGTACGTCCCACCGCAGCAAGAGCTTCCTGCTGCTGTTTGCAGACTGTTTTTCTATCAGTAAAATCAATCCTAGAAGAAAACACCAAGTTTTAAATTTTTTCCTCTTTTATTGCCCTCTTGATTAAAGTTGAATCAGAATGTTCTCGAAGTGAGTGGCCATTTCCCAATGCACTTCTTTGCTGGCAGGACAGTTTCTCCTCTTTCTTTTCTTTTTTGAGTAATGAGACACCGGAGAGTTTGGGGGTAAACTACTCACTATACTAAATATATTTTAAAAGGACCATTGTTCTATCTTAAAGCTCTAACTCTTAGTGTTACATTCGGCCTGTCACACAAAGATAACTTTGAAAAGAGACAGTCAGCTTCTCTTTCATGTAACTTTTCTGGAGCCACGGCTCCTTTCATGCCTGCCGTACCACAGCTCCAGAGCAGCAGCCCTTCAGCCCAGGGAGGCCACCACAGCCTTTGGGTTTTCTCCTCACAGCACAATCTGGAGGATCCAGAAATAAAACACAGCTTTTTTTCTATGTGTGTTGAGGAAACATTGTCATTCCTTAGTCAGAAAAATGAATAGCCACACTGGTGACTGTGTGGGCCCAGATTATCAGAATAAGAAGTGTACGACCCAAGGATCATTGCCTATATGAATTTTTAAAGAAAATGCTAACAGTTTCTAGAAGGTTGTCCAGTATTTATATAACTTTTACTTAAGTCGTCCAATCAGTGCATGAAGTACCGAGAGAGCCGGAGGGAGGAAAGAACAGAAGGAGACACAACTCCGGGCAGCGAGCACCATCGTTTCCTGCGTAGAAAGAAGAACACCTGAAATCAACACCGAGGCTGGTCTCGGTCTCCTTACCTCAATTATCCACTCAGATAAGAAAAGTCCCCTTAAAGCAAGGAAAAGCCACCAACTGATCTCTAAATGAGCAAGAGGGAACAGCATACATTTTTAGATACTGAAAAGCGTAAATTCATACAGCCATAACAAAACACAGAATCCTACGGCTGCAAAGTTTTGAAGGTGCTGTTTTTGCATGCCACTGGAAAAGAAAACCCACCGGGTCTCCTGTAACTTCTCTAGAGCCTGTGCTTTCCAACTGTTACCTGGCTCCTGCATGGGAGGCATCTGGCAGAGTCGCTACCAAGAAAGAAACTAAATTCTAGGTACACTTGTCCTAGGGCGATGGTCATCTTACCTGCAGAAATCAAAACAAACTGACTCAAAACTCTTTAACACATCAGGAAGGTGTTCCTCTGAGTTGAAAACAAATTAGTGAATGTGCCTGAGTTCTTTCTGTCTTCGCTGTCACACACTCAGGTGGTTCTTACAAAGTGCTTCTCACAGCTCCTCGTAAGAGTAGGATAGGTCTCTTTCCCTACCAGAGTTCCTCAGCTAAGGAAACCAAAATCTGTGGCAAGGCCTCTGGGTAAGATGTATATCTATACAAAGTCAAAAATGATTATTTTAACAAGGAAACTCAAGTTATGTTTTTAATTTATAAATGCCTTCTATAATATTTATTCTTTTGCCATTTTCTTTAAAAAGAAAAACAAGCAGCCTCTCAGACTTCATCAGCACAAGTTTAAATCTGGAGCAACTCATGGCTTCCAAAATGCTATTTTCATCAGTTCCTGTCTCTTTAAAAAGCCTGCAAAATTAATGACACTCTTTTAGTGCCATTCAAATACATAAAAAACAGTATGGGTATATTCCATACGACAAGCTTACAGCTTTAAAAAATCATTAAGAACTTGGCAATAATATTTTCAGTGAATTTTACTATTGCCTATCGATCCTAATGCACTTGACTTATCTATGGAGATAAAACTTATCTTGACCTTGCTGAATACAAACAGCCGAGACTAAACCCTGCGATAGCCTCTAAGGGAGACAAGGCAGCGATAACTATTACAAGACAATACAGGCAAGTCCCAGGACTCAATACAAATGCTCCAGCAAAAGGAAAATTTGTTTTATTCCCTCTTTGCTCATAACAAATAGGAAAGCAACAGTTTTATGCATCCAGATAAACAACATTCAGTTATTCTTTTTTCTAATATATTTTAAACAAGAAACAGCAAAGTCTCTGGCTTAAGAAGTCTCATGAAGCACAAAGGAGCAGGGACCAACAGGGAAGAAACGGAATGTCTTCCTCTCAGACAGCTATAACATCAGAGAAACTCAGTGAAAAACAGCAGAATCCTTCCTTAACATTCCCTGAAATTTTCACCTTTCACTTTAGTTAAACTCAAATATTCTAAAATTATACCTCCAGTGACTAATGCCTAAAAGATATTTCCAAGTGTTTTCCTTTAAGTTATGATAGTGTCCTTAAACAGTCTCACTCTCCTCTCAAATGTTAACACCACATTAAAAAAAACAAGCCAGAGTAAAGAGCTAGATTAAAGTGGAATGGCCCACTCTGCTTCCCAAGCCTGCATGGCACAGGGGGAGCTAACATAAACCCACTTTCACTTCTAGGAGCCTTTCCTCAGACAGAGCTACCTGTGTCACCACTGGCCCTGAAACTAAAGTACTTCACGAAGTTAAATAAAACTCCCAAGAAAATGTTGATGCCTTCATTCTACATGGCTACTCATGAAAAGATTAAGCACTAAGATTTCTGATTCTCAACTAAATTTTCTCTTGCAAATTTTAAAGCACACAGTGAAATACTTTCAAAATATTAGTCATAAAGTTTCAGTTTCAAAACTGAGAAAAGACTTTATAATTTGGCCTTGAAATCATTTTCTTTGATTTTAGACTACTTGGGGAGGCAGACCATAAAGCTATGAAGTGTGCCATGACACTTGGACTGCAGGCTGGGGTCTGTAGTCTCACTGCCCTCCAGCAGCCACAGTGGCCAGGCCATGAATACACATTCAGTCACTCCAAATGACATTTCTGAGCTTTAAGCAAGAGAGGCAGCTTCGCCATCTTTCCACATCTCTGTATTAGTGGTTTGATAATTGTATCAATGGCATATGATTTTAAGGAAGCATGAAAGAAAAGTTATTAGTGAATTTGCTGAGTTGATCAGTGGCTTTCATCAGCAGAACACTAACGTACAGAATTAGCGATCCTCTGTTGCTATGCAGGGCACCCGGACACCCCTATTATGACTGTGGCATATTAACTCCTCTGGAACCAAGAATTTTAAACATTCCCTACTGGAATAATTAGCTCGTAGGGCCTAAATGAAGCCTACTCTAATTTGTGTACATTTCCATCTCCAGCAATGCTTGGTGCAGATAAACAGCAGCACAACTTCCTGTATTTTAATGGGGGGCAGTTTAGGCACTTGGCTATAGATGAACACAGACTTAAAAAAATAATGCCATCCACAAACAAACTCTGCCACAAAGAATACAGCTCGACTGCTAATTATACAGGGAACTGATTTTAATTACATAGAGAATATTGCTTTTAAAAACACTGCAAATTGCGAAGGCAGACAAGGAGTTAGGGAAGCAATACATTTTTCTTGTGTTACAACAGTGCCCTCTACTGGCAGTAATAGAACCTTGCAGACATAAAGTATGACATTTTTACAGGGGGAAAAGGCCAAGAACAAACTTTAATTATGGAAATTGTGCTGCCTTTAATGTAAATGATGAAATCCAACTTGTGTCACTTTAAACTTAAACCAATATTTAACTTGACATATGAAAAGCCGTCTGATGAAATTTGTAGTTTTAAAACAACTGAATTCAAAAAAATGTTTCCAACTATATAGCTAGTTAAAGACAAACCATGTTTAAGTGACAAATAAATATTAGAAATACTTGGATAATTCAACATTTCTTAGTAAAAAAATTTAAAGAGCTAAAGAAACTAAGATCTCCGATTAAGTGTATGAATATTTTTCTTGGCATGCCATAAAAGTGACCACCCAACTTGTTAACAACAGGTCTTCATACAACACATTATTGAAACCAATTCAGAGGCAGAGACAATATATGACTTTATTTATTTATCTCTTGTAACTAGCAATATTTCTTTAACACAAAAACAAGTTTCACAAGAACACCCTTGATTTTTAGCCACAGTTGGTGATGCTTAGGCAACAGTTATCAGTAAAAAAAGAATCACAGAGTTCTTAGCTGGAACAAAGACTCTAGATGTTTGTAAGCAATCACAACACAAGCCTCTAAGTGGCATGCAGTTAAAGCTTTGACTCTTACACTGTATGATAGGACATTAAGAAATACTGTTTATGGCCAGGCAGTGGTGGCACAGTACTCAAGAGGCAGAGGCAGGAGGATATTTCTGAATTCCAGGCCACCCTCATCTACAGAGTGAATGGCAGGACAGCCAGGGCTACACAGAGAAACCCTGTTACAAAAAAACAACTAACCAACCAAAACCAAAATATAAACCAACAAACAAACAACAAACCAGTGTTTCTGAACTATCATATTAAACAACTGATCTCAAAGTATTGCTATTTTACTATTAGCTGACTAGACTACAGAAGACTTTTTGTTGCTTTTATTTACCTATAATAAATAGGTTAACTCTATCAGAGGGACCTACAAACTCCTGCTGCAGAAACTTTATCTTAAAATCAGCTCAACTGACTTCAAGAAAAGTAAAGCCTTGAATATATTCTGAAGTACAAATTAGCCAGAGCTAATTTGTAATAGGAAAACTATCAGGCTGAGTTTAAAGTCTTAGGGCAAGGGCTGTTGAGACATTCAAGGCTTTGAAAACTGGGAGACAGAAGCAGACAGTCAGACAGAAGGATGTCAAGTTCAGCAGCAGACAGCTTAGTGAGAGCTGAAAACTTTCAAGAGTTAGGTTAAGAGTTACCAACCAACTTCTCAACAGCAGGTCTTTATACCTTAATGGTGACATTTTCAATTTTATAAGGGGACCCAAGAGAAAAATGAAACTTACATCTAATCTCTTATAATGAACTACTAAAAGCATCTTTCATTGGCCAGAATGCACATGCAAAGAAATTCTACATTGTCAGTGGGAGGAAAAACAGAAGAAACAAAAAATGAATTCTGAAAGTACCAGAGAATTGTAATAGAGATAAAAGCAAGCAGAATATACCAATATCCTGAGGATCAGAAATTAATTTTTTTTTACAAGGACATACTTTCCTCCAAACAATCAGAACTTAAAAGGAGTGAGTGGTGAGATTTTCACACTTAAAGGCATGATGGATTACAAAAATCAAGGAGCAAAGGGATCATGGGATTAGATTCTACTGTTTCCTCTCTAGAGGAGAAGCTCATGGATGTGTTTCTTTCCAATAGTTCTCACAAGAGTATGTGTGTGTGTACACTTACACATGTATATGCACATTTGTGTATATTTTCACTATTATTTGTATGATATTCCAAGCCACCTTTTCTATCTTCTAATTATCTACATTTCTTAAAGGATACATACCCGAAGTCTCTAAATCTAGACATGCACAAAGTGATTTAAAAAAAAAAAAAAAAAAGTCTTTGAAGAGGGACTGGAGAGCTGGCTCAAAGGTTAAAGCACTTGTTCTGGTTCCAGCATCCACATGGTGGTTTACAAGCACCTTGACTTAAGTTCTATGGGTTCTGATATCCTCCTCTGCGCTCTCTGGGCACCAGGCATACACAGGCACACATACATATGTACAGGCAAAACACTCATACACAGAAAATAAGTAATTCTAAAAAATTAACAAAGCAGATACTCTGGAAACAAAGAATGAACTAGGAAGTAACACAATAGCACATGAAGGTCATGTCTGCAATACAGAAGGTAAAAAGTCATGACAATTCACATGAGATGACAAATAGTGAAGAAAAGCAAAAAGGTCCCAGCATGGTGGAGAGCAGAAGCACCGAGTAAGCCAAACCTAGAGCAGTCAATCCGACGCAGTATGAACTACCTATTCCTAGAAGACATTGTGTGCCACACAATGCAGCTCAGAGCAACGGAGACCAAGATGTTCTGATGAACTCTTTAGACTTTTAGAAAGGGAAAACAAACTCCTTTGAGCATTTAAAGAGCAAAAAGGCTAAGTTATATATCAGAAAAAAAGGCTTGAAAAAGGGCTCAAACCGGTGGCCATCAGTGTCCCAGGACCACACTAGGGTCCTGAAACACAAGTCTGAAAACTTGTGAGTCAGTGTCTAGTTTCTACAAAGTGTAAGTCTGCATATCAGAGAGAGCCTTCTTTGGGTAATAGATAGGAACTCTGGATAAAACAATAAAAACAAGTATTTAAAGGTTCTAGAAAGCAAGGACAAGCAAGCAGACTTGAAAGTTATGGCTGAAAAAAGAGGGCAGCACTGAGAAGTGCCATCTGTCTAAGGGTAGACTCTGGCCTGGGCTTTGTAAAGCTACTGGGTCATAGATAAAAAGCTGCACTGCTACTCTCTTGTAGACTCAGGATGGAGCCTGAGATTGACAACCAAACTCTACAAAGAAGGTAGATGGGGAGTGGGAGGGGCCCACCAACGGGGGGACATGCTGGCCTCTACTTATAAGCTCCAACTAACTTTTAAACGATTATGGTGTTAATATATTTTGTCAAAATGGAAAAAGTGAAGAGCAAGGGTGAACCCTAAGTAAAGCAAGCTGGAGCAATAGCAACCGGACAGTGTGCGCCTCAGTACACCCTCAGGCAGCGTGTCCGGGGCAGGGACTGTGGATGATGACGCAGTGGGCATGCCAAAGTTTTTGTATGTTCAGATCAATTTTGTTTTTTGAACTTAAAATGGCTCTTAAGCCAAGTACACAATTAAATAAAACCCAGGTCATGTAGCATTAAATATAAACTATTTATGGGTAAGTTAATAAATTATGTACAAGAGGCACACTGAAAACTACTGCACAATGCTGAGATAAACCGAGGAAGATTAGGAAGTGAGAGCTAAATCATTCTCATTAATGGAAGGTTCAACCTTGCCAGGACAGGAGTTTTCTCCAAACTGACCTATAGATTGTATGCAGTCCCCAGATTCCCTGCAGTCTTTTCTGCAGAAGAGGCTGACCAAAGTCTTACGTGGGAAGACAAAGGCCTCAGGCAGGAGCTATGAAAAGTCTAAGGAGCTAGCCTACTTGGAAGCTAAGAAGTTGGTCTGCCACAGCTCTGCATTTTCATAGACAATATCTGATGGCAAGATGAGAGATTAAAAAGTTTATCTCCCAGCCCTCCCTGGGTATTTATCTGAGATAAGTGAACGCATAGATGCTCACTGGAGCTTTATCAGAAACTATAAAACAAGAAACAGCTGAAGTGTCCATTAACAGGTGAATGGGTAAATAAACTGTGGTGTATATATATAAATTGCTACTCCCCAGTAAAGACCAGAGAACAGAAATTTGCAACGATATGGATGAACCTCAATATAATTGAGTAGAAAAAACAAACAAACAAACAAACAAAGATGTTTTCCATGATGGAAAACAGGCCAGGATTTCTCTGGAGAGGCCTGAAAAGAAGGGGAGAGGAGACTCCTGGGGAGGTGGGTATGTTCTCATTTTGTCTGTGAAAATGGTTTCAGAAGTATTTACACATCTCAAAACTTATCAAAATGTAAATTTCAAACACATAGGATTTATTCCATACCAGGTATATGTCCATCAAGGCTGAAAAAGCAGCATCCCAAGCAAGCGCTGACACACCTGCAACTCCAGAGCTCGGGAGCTGACATCCGACAGCCAGGACTGGAAGGCCAGACTGGAGTACATAATGATAACCTATCTCCGAAGTAAAAGGGGCACCCACAGCGATGATGAACCACCAGACTTCAGCTGCTGCTCTGCCTGAGACACAAGCTGCCAGTGTAAGTTCAGTCAAACTAACCTCCTGCTGACTGACGTAAGCAAGCAACAGAAGCAAAATCAGCACTCAACAGTGAAATGCAACAAAACTCCGACTCCTCTACAGACGAATACTAACAAGTCAGGAGCATAATTAGGACTTATTAGTTATAGGAAGAAATGCTACTAAAGGCTGACCTATATAGCAAAGAAAAGGCAGTGAAAGTCTGACTCAGACACCAAAAGAGGCTCTCTATCTATCCCTCTCTCAAAGAAAACAAAACACAGTCTGACCCTGGGGCTGCTGAGCTGCTTCAACAGTTGAGTGTGTACTGCTCTTACAGAGGACCTGGCCTTGGTCATGTGCCTCACAACTGGCCATGAGTCCAGGTCCAGGGATCTGCAGCATCGGCCTGCACAGACACTGATCCAGAGTTAAAAATAAATCTAAAAAAATGAAGTCTAATGGTGTTAACTGAAGTCTCACTAAGAGAAGACAGACTAGAGAAGAAAAAGTATGTTTCTCGAGCATAAAAGGATGAAACCACAGTTGAACTGCTGAAAACAAACTATAAAGTCTTGAAATTAACTAAAAAAGAATACCCACCCCACAAAACAATATCAACATTTAGATCCATGACATAGCACTACAAAGACACCTGACGCCTCACAGAAACAGTGCTGTTAACAGGCAGTATTGGGGTATCTATGAAGTGGTAAAGGAAAAGTATAACCCCACCCACAGACATCTATTCCCACAGAAGCTTTGTAAAAGCTGAGACTGTTCTGAAAAGTGGACAATTCTAGGTCTAAGCAGGAGCTCACACAATTAGCCTGCATCGTCCTGACATAGCAAGTAGCCTACGTTCGTGATGATGTCGGGGAACACCAATCAAATATGACAAGGCTCCTGCTGCTGAAGGGCCTGCAGCTGAGGCCAACACAGACAAAGGCTGACAGGCTTTATACCCATCAAGGCTGTTTACACCTACTAGTTCAGAATGCACAAAACTGGACTCATCCTGCTAACCACCACACTAGGCAATATGAGAGTCACACATTTATCTGAATTTTTAACTGTGATATCTATTGGGACAGGTAACAAAACAGCACGTAAGGACAAAACACCTTTACAAAAGCTTTAAACTGAAAGTGTAGAGTCACTTTTGGAGGGAGCAGTGGTTATGACTTGGGGAACAACATAATCCACAAGAGAACTTTGGCCTTAGCTCTAAAGCTGTAAGGCCATTTTCAAGACAGATTGTGTCTGGTGTGTGTGTGTGTGTGTGTGTGTGTGTGTGTGTGTGTGTGTGTGTATGTGTGTGATGACCCTGCACATTTAAAACACTGAGTCTGCCAGGTGTAGTGGCCTAGGCCTACGATCCCAGCAGAGGCAAAGGCAGGAGGGTCTCTGTGTGTTTGAGGCCAGCTTGGTCTACCCAGAGAGCTCCAGGACAACCAGGGCGACACAGAGAGATGCTGTCTCAACAAACAAACACTGAATCTGGCATTGTCCATCTTGTATATAAAACCTGGGTCCTCAACCAAAAGAAAAAAAAAAATCCTTTCTAAAAGGTGAAATCTTGAAAAATTATATGGCTTCTATATGCTTGCTACTGTAAACAATTCTAAAACAGTTCTAAAGTAGAAAATTTTAAATAAAGCTCACTAAACAGATTTTTCTAAGCCAAGGTTTAATAAATATGCATAGTTCAAAGAATTCCAGAATCTATGACTGACAGCAATCTCAGCTTAAACCCCTTAGGTCTGTTATAGATCTCGTTCGCTGCCTGACTCCCAACTGTTCCTGTTGAGGTTGCTAATACCTCTTACCAAGTGGTAGTGAAGCACTTGGTTACTTCAAGTTCGCAGTGTCCTTACTGCCTCAGGCCACAGGGGTGATTCTATTGGTTAAATAGTTATAGACTAACAATTCAGAATTCATGTAATAATGAGTTGGTCACTGTTTAAACAACATATGCACAAATATTTAAAACGTTGCTAATTGGATCAGCCACCCGTTTCCTGTTTTTCAGTAGATTTTATGTACCTCTTACTTTTTAATCATACCAATGACTAAAACTCTAGTTTTGAAAAGATATGACATCATCCAAAGGAATTTGGTCTGACCTACTGCTAAGCCTATAAATCACGGCGGACGAATGAGTTGCACACAAGTGTCTGGCAGCCATTAAGCCTGTGTGCTTTCCACTGAGAGTTTGAAATTCTTAGGGCAACTGTGCGCAGTCACTGCACCACCTAAGCCATCAGCACAGAGCTGGGAATGGGAGACTAGACCACTGTGCTCCTGTTCCTGAATTACCAATTACTTTGGAGGATAATACGCTTATGCATTTAAAAAAAATAGTATATTATAGATTAAATAATTTAAAACTTTTAAGAAGCATCGCTTTAAAGAAACTGTTAGAGTGAAGTTCAGAATATATAGTGAGCATGAGTCATCACATTGATTGTTCGATGGTTGGAAGGCATAAAACAGGAGGAATGAGAAGGGCTGAGGAGGTGCTGGGGGCTTAGAAGCACTTGCGCTCTTGCAGAGGACCTAGGTTTAGTTGCCAGCACTAACATGGGGCATCATCTTCATCCTTAATTCCAGTTCAAGGGGATCTGACAACCTCTTCTGCCTGTTGAGGATATCAGGCATAACCATGGAGTAGACAACATGTACAGGCAAAACCTTCACATAAGAGCCAGGAATGCTATGTCACTAAGCATAATAATTATCATGAAATAATAAATTCTCTAGAAAAGATTATTTATTTTCTTTTTCAACTTGTTCAAAAGACATTTTGTATATATTAAGCACTGTGTTATAAGTGCTAGGAGGAAAACAGTCATTAAAATAGGAAAGACAGAGCCAAACAAATGTTTCCTGTAGAGTACATCCCAGTTGGGGGAGATTAAAACAAACCAAACCAAACTAAAAACAAAAAAACCCCTAAATGATCAGAATAAAGTGTCACCATCATTCACCAGGGTACAGAATACTGTACAGTCATCAAACCAATTCCTTCCTATTTCTTTGTCAAATGAAGATAGTTTGAAGTTATTTTGTCAAGAGCAAAGACAAGTGACTGAAGAGATGGCTCAGTGGTTAAGAGCACAAAAGAACACATACTGCTCTTGCAGAGGAGCTGAACTGAATTCTGATCATCCACAGCAGGTCGCTCATAACTGCCTGTAACTCTAGCTCTATAGGGATCCATGCCACTGGCTTCTGTGGGCACCACACTCATGTGCACACACACAAAAGTTAATATATAAGGAAAGAAGAGGATGAGCCGGGCATGGTGGCATACACCTTTAATCCCAGTACTCAGGAGGCAGAGGCAAGCAGATCTCTAAGCTTAAGGCTAGCCTGGTCTACAGAGCAAATCCTAGGTCAGCCAGGGCTACACAGACAAAAACTCTGTGAAAGAAAGAAAGAGAGAGAGAGAGAGAGAGAGAGAGAGAGAGAGAGAGAGAAGAAGAAGAAGAAGAAGAAGAAGGAGGAGGAGGAGGAGGAGGAGGAGGAGGAGGAAGAGGAGGAGGAGGAGGAGGAAGAGGAGGAGGAAGAAGAGGAGGAAGAGGAGGAGGAGGAGGAGGAGGAGGAAGAGGAGGTGGAGGAGGGGAGAGGAGAGGAAAAGGAAAAGGAAAGGGAAAAGGAGAGGTAGGGAGGGAGGGAATGGGGGGGAGAAAGATGGAGAGGGAAAAAGGAAGGATGGGTCGATGGATGACCAACAACAAGCAAAGACAGAAAGGTAGGGATGAAAGAAATGTGATCAGACCAGAAAATGGTGAGCGATTCAGCTGAGCCCTGATTTCAGGAGCCAAGGGTGATAGACAACGTCACTCTTATTGCCCATCCTAAAATGAGCTAAAGAGAGAGTCCATGTCAGAGGATTCTGGACTTCAATGCTGCTCTCCTAGAATCCAGAATCCACACAGCAGGGATGAAGGGCACATTTCCATGTACAGAGGGTAGGTTATAATTCTCTACCGAGAATTATATACCAGAAAAGCTCCAATTGAAAGACAGCTCGTGAAAAGCGATCTGAAGAAGATGAAGAAGCAAGCAAATTGGCTTTAGTGTCCTCTGAACCAACACTCAGGTCATCTAAATTAAATAAGGAGAGACAGTCTGATTTTTAGAATCTCTGTACACTCCCAGTTGTCTTACACTTACTCACTGCAAAATTAAGAAACAACATCTCAGGCCATTATACAACCCTGGCTATGTACATGGATCTCCCATGCAAAAAACAGTGTGTTCTTAGACAGTCAGGCAGCTCCCCTGTACCTCTGCTTGGGTTTTTGGTTTTTGTTTTTCACCTACAATAAGGATAATGATACAAACCTCAGAGTAGCTTTGAGGACTGCACAAACATTCTTGAAGCAATATATAGAGAGTAACACAGAAAACTTTCAGTGCTTAGAAAAAATTCGTTCCCACCTAGGCTTGATATTAACAAGTCCATTCACAGTGTCAGTATCAAGAGCTACATCTACTTGAAATTGATATCAGCCTTTGAAATTAAGCACTGTCTGAAAACACCAAAGACAAAGGTTTACGAGACACTAATTTTTTTTGGCTTATATCAACACTTTTGTGACTTTTTTTTGGGGGGGGGAACAGTCATGAACTAAAATTGGCTATGAATCCAAGACCTTGAACGTCTGATGCTCTTCTGTCCACTGTCTGAGTGCTGTGATTACTGGTCTGCCCATCATGACCAGCTTCTGTGATATTCCAGGTACGAAATGCAGAAGGCTGGCTGTGCATGCCAAACAAGTTAACATACCAATCGAGCCAAACCCCAATCCGAGATGTTGCATTTCTTAGAGTAGATGGGTAACTTAGGCCATTCTGAGTCACTTCTCATTGCACACAAAGAAGAGAAAGGCTAGAACTGTGGCTTGATAATATCAACAACAATGTGTTTTAACTGTACTAGAAAACAAAGGCATAGACTCCAGGGGCATTCAGTCTCTATTCAGTTTCTACTTCATTCTAGTATGAAGAGAACTGGACTCAGAAAAATAAGGCCAAAGGGACTGTCTCATAAGATTTCATATCCCAATTTGTACTAAAATATATAAAAGTACTATCCTTGATGATCAAAAAACAAAAACATAACATACAGATTTCCATAATCACCAGTAGATCTCCTGATAAAAAAAAAGATGAAGTAAACAGATGTTAACAGAACAGGGCCAACAAGATGGCTGAGTGGAGAGAGGTGCTTGCTGACATGTGTTTAATCCCAGAAACCCACATGGCAGAAGGAAAAAAAGAGACTCCTGGGGGTTGTCCGCTCACCTTCACAAGTACCTCCTCTCCTATAAATATAAAATTTTAAAATTAAAATAAATAAAATAAAAATTAACATCTACTATATTTTATTTTATATATTAAACTCACAAATACCCTAAGGTAAATTCTCATTTATGAAACATTCACTGTGAAACAGTAACTTAGGAGTCAAGGTAAGGGTTTTCACTCCCTGTTTAGCAGAATAAGGTCTGGAATCTTCTAACTGATCAGTGAGAATCAGAGCTGGTGAAAAACAAAGTGTATCCAAGAATAAGTAATCCCTGTGCTGGTAACTACAGACTTTACAGAACCTAGAATATTGCAACACACCAAATGCCAAACAGAAAAATAAAATCATACAAATGTAAATGACACCAACCTGTTATAAGCCACTGACAATGTCACCCATTTCTTTGACAATTTGTAAATAAGTAGATATGGACTAAAGATGAGAATTTGATTATGCTACTGTAAAAATTCTCTAGGAAAAGCCCTTGACACTCTGGCACATCACTATCTCAAAAGTATAATTCTTTTACTGTGGTATATAAGAAAGTAAAATAATTTCATTTTCTCTGCCACCAATTTGTAATCTGTCTACCCTGTAAACTTCAAGTTCCACTCTTCCTGTCTTACCTTCCCTACCCAAGTAATTCAACTGACATAGGTTTCATAGAAATCCCTAAGGTCAGTAGTAAAAAAAAAAAAAAAAAAAAAAAAAAAACACCAAACCAAACCAAGGAATGTGGGAGAGAGCCATGGTGTCATAGAGCTGGCAGTCAGCTCCCCAGGCATGCAGAGCAGTGGGCTCCCAACCTCTCCAGTGCTCTCCTATCGCTTTCTTTCTTGACCTGAAAAACATCACTTAATATACTTGGGTAAATAGTCACATTAACAAGCAAAGAGAAAGCTAAGAGCTCTGCTTACATATTTATACCCGTGTGAAAGAAAAAAGTCATGATTTCCCTCAAATCAAAATACAATTGCCCTTTCATGAAATAACTAAAAATAGGATGATGAATTCAGGTAACATAAAATCAAAATGCTTTTTAAAACTCTAGAGCAGTTCTGAGTAGAGTCTTGTGACAGTCCACAACATAATACACTATCCAGTGTCCACTTTAATGTTCCGAAGACTGGCCGGCACCAAGCCTTCCACTCTGGGAGTAGCCATTGCGATCCCACAGGCATCTTGCCAAGTCCGCCTCCAGTTCCAGAGACCTTGCTACTGGACACACACACCACCTGGGGGAGCAAAGCTCCAGCCGGTAAAGGAGAAAGCTCAGCCCTGGGGCAGTGGAGAGGAGGTTTCAGAAATGAGGAAACAGCGGTGAAGATCCTGATGGGAATTTGGTTGGCTTTGAGTTTTGCCTTTCTCTCCCTTCACCGTCACTCATTTTAGGCACCAGCAAGATGCTTCAAATTCTATCACTTTACACAAAGAGTGTTTGCCTGCACAAACTGTTACTGCAACACAGAGAAGAATGTATTCCAATTAAAAAGTAATCTCAAAGGGAACTTCAGAACACTGCCAAGTGTACTGTGCACGGGTCTTTTTTTTTTTTTTTTTTTAAGGGATGACAATATTGTTAACACAATATTTTGAATATAGAGAGCACTGTCTACCTTCCCTCCAGTGACAGAGAAGTTCAAAATGGTTCCTTTTAATGGTTCCTTTAAGTTAAGTCTTATGATCTTAACTGTATGATTAGATATTCCTTAAAACCTCGTCACACAAGCATAAATGACAAGGAAGAAGTGATACTGGCTAGAGGAGGGAGGGGCTCAAAAGTATTTTCTCTTTGAATGACAATGTCCCTACGAAACTGAGTACTATATACAATGAATATGTGCCAACTAAAAATATTGTCAAAAACTAGAAGATGAGTACATGACTTCTGGAAGGACTTGCCACTTCACAACACATGTCCTCTGGAAGAGAGCATTTTATTTTTACTCTAAATCACTTTGTAAAAAAAACTGAGTAAACAGTATCTTTTCTCAGGATCACCAGGGCTGTGCGTGCTGGGACAGGTCAATCACACAGCTTGTGACTCTTCTATCACTAACAAAGCTGATGCACAGGTCTTATAGCCCCCCTCCCACCTCAACAATAGTGCACTGGGGACTCCATGACAGTGAAAATCCCTGTTCTCTTTTACAATCAACAATGTTTCACTGCAGACTTGAAATGAGTGATGCTCCACGCTGTCCTCTTCACTCACATACTGGGAACATGTCAAGCAGGGTCACCACAATGGTCCAATCTGTCAGTACTACCAAGAGTGTGCTACAAACGGGAGAATTCAGTAAAAATTAATTGAATTAACCAAACATGTGTGTCTTTCTGTGTCCAGCCTAAGAGTGGATACCCAGAACTAACAGTCTGGGCCAAATGTTTTCCTCTAATTATTTACTATGGCAGCTTAGAGGCCACAGTTTTCCAGAATCAATAGCAAACTTAAAATACAAATTATGGAGATGGAGAGATGTCTCATAGGTTAAAAGCCCTTGCTGCTCTTGAAGAGGACCTGGGTTTGGTTTCTAGTATCCATATGGTGGCTCCTAACCATTGCTAATTCTAGTTCCAGGGACTGTGACATGCTCTTCTAACCTCTGCAGGCACCAGGCATGTATGTAGTACACATAAGTAGGCAAGACACTCAGACACATACAATTAAAAATCTATGAATATTTGCAATACTCACTGGTTGACAAGAATTTCTTTGAGCTCCTAGCTATCCCCGCTGAGTCTCATACACATGTTCCTTTTAAAACTCACGGTTCTTTCTGCTCACACAATTTCCAATTCCCCATGCAGAGGGCAAAGCCATTTTAGCAATGGAATCAGTTAATGAATTAGTTTACTAGATGACAGTTCGAGTGGCCAGCGTGGTGTGCTGGTCAGCGTTTAGCAACTGCTTTGGAACGTGGCACTATGCACATTTGCTATGTTTAAATTTTAATGACATAAAGGATTCATAGAACATAACTTAGAAATATAGTTGTCATGAATCCTATATGTGCAATTGTTACAGAATATTTTTGCTAATATTTGACAAAATTATGTATCAGTAACCAACTCAGGTTTGCAAGTGAAAAATGATTGTGCACATAGAAGTTGATTTAGCCCAGAGGAGCAAGTTCACTGAGTGGTCCAGATGGTAAACAGCATAGGCTTGTCCATACTCAATATCTGTCACACCTAGTCCTGTCTGCCAAGGCAGCATCAAAGCTGCCACATACATAAACAAATGGACATAGCTAGTTCAGTCTACAAAACCAGGGACTCTGCTGACCTCTGCTTAAATCTGAAGCAAAATAAAGATGGCGAGTGTCAGAATTCCACTTGATGTCAAGAATAGGAACGAGTTCTTTTGCTGCAGATGCTGAAAGGATATTTCTCATGATTTACAATCAAAGCTACAGACAGGACTCACTTTGGAGCCCAATATGCAATTTTAATATTTTCACCATCACTGTTTCAAATCAGCAAAAGAATAAATCAGGCTATGATGTGTTAGCACTTGCTGCCTTCTGTGCCACAAAGCCTCCCTCTGTGGCCAGTTTCAGCCTAGCAGTAAGATGTGCAGTTGGGAACAGTTGAGAACAGATAGCTATGTAGCATCCTCTTCACACAGTACAGAGAGCTTAACGTAAAGAACTGAGAGGCGACAGGGTTTGAGTATCTTGCTTTTAGTATAACTTACTTAAGTTTACACGACTTATTTGTCCGTGAAGCAGTAAGACTTTGTAAGAGAGTGGGAGACAGCTCCCACAGACTACTAGTCACACATGCCTGACTCAGGATAATCTAAACATTCAGTGGACAGTAACAATTGTGCTAGATTGACACTCAGCAAATTTCTTTTCTTTTTTCTTTTTTTCTTTTTTGGTTTCTTGAAACAGAGTTTCTCTATGAAGCACCAGTTGTACTGGAACTCACTCTGTAGACCAGGTTAGTCTCAAACTCAAGAGAGCTGCCTCCCTCTGACTCCTGAGTGCACCATCACACATCAAATGTCTTTAAATCCATGGATCAGAATGATCTAAAAATGGGCACAACTAGTTAGTTGGTTATTACCTGCAATAAGCCAAGGAATCATTTTATTATAATAACAACAATAATTGAACAGAAAAGCCAATTATTAGTTCTTTTGCAAACTACTACTACCAGGTCCCCAGCGTACATGAAAGGACGTTCTCTTTATAGAAGCAGAGCAGCTAATAAAGGCTTGAGCAGCCATTATTTACAACCTGTACTGACTTGATGAATGGATGGATGTCTGCTGAAATCACATACTCCCAACTCTAAAACAGCCTTCACTATGTCACTAAACCTGACATTTGAAGGTTTTGGAACCACCAGCAATGTACAGGATACAGAAAACCATATGAAACACACCTGTTAGGGCACTGTAAGTGAACTGCAGACTGTGAAGACCTGTGGAGAGCAAACAATCCACACTCTGCAGCAAATACACAGATATAAAGAAGAAAGAGACAAAGGGGAGGGGATAGGAAAGGAGAAAAAGAAACGAACTCATTACAATGTTGAGATTCTAAGAGTTTGACTGAAACAGACACACTATGCCCATGTTCACTGCACTTCTGAGAAAGAACTGTTACCTGATGACATCTGTGAGGCATTAATCCTAAGCGTATGACAACACGGCTGTAACATTGCTAAAGCAGTTCTTATCTTTTAGAGTTATATTCTTGACGTTTATGATAGAAGGTAGGCATGCTGGTATACACCTGCAATCCCAGAACTTGGGAGACAGAGGTAATAAGATCAGGCATTCAAAGGCCAGCTTTGGCTACACAGCAGGCTAGAGGCCAAGCTGTGCTATGTTATGCCCTATCTCAGAACAAAACAGAAAGTTATGATGAAATACTATGAGGCTGGAGATTTCCTTCAAGACAGCCTGGAAAGAGAAGAAATGGATGAGCGTATAACGAACAGGACTGACTGGGAACTACCTGTCGAGGTGATGGACAGATATGGGAAGCTAACTAGTCTAATCCCTTTCCTTTTGTATTTGAAATTTTAAAACTATTAAAATGCTTCAATCCCTCTCAATGAGAATAAGTCAAGTATCACCTGGCATCTAGTGAAGACCGCTTGTACTTTCTCGGGACCCTAACAGTGTCCCCTCCCACCCTGCTCCAGTCTTACTGACCCCTTTGTACTTCCCCCAACACTATAGGCATGTGCTCTTTTGGGACCTTGAATTAAGAGTTCCTTCTACTTGGTGTCTCTTCTCGTCTTTAATCACTTTTTAAAACATATACTCAGTGCACCTTTCACAATATTCCATGACTTTACATAACTGAAAAAATTTCAATTTATTTTTATTTTAAATGTATGTGTTTTGCCTATATATATGTATATATGTACTCCACATGTGTGCTTGGTGTCCTTAGAGGTCAGAGCAGAGTATCTAATCTGCTGATATTAGTGATTGATTATTGATTGATATGAATGATTGTGACCCACACTATGGGTGCTGGGAACTGAACTCAGGTCCTCTGCAACAGTAACAAGTACTGTTAACCACCGAGCTTTCTCTCTAGCCCCAGTGTAATTTTAACCGACTCTTGTTCTCCCCACCTAACATTTTCATTTCCCATCTATAATGTTCTACCTTTTCCTTTAGCATTTATTGTAAATGTACCATATAGTTTATTTGTTATGTGCTTATTTTTCCTGTTTGTTCTACACATGAACATGGAAACACAAAAGTGGGGATTTCTCTGTTTCTGGACAAAATACTTTTCTATTTTGTGTGTTTGCAATACTTCTTGATACATAAAATTAGAGAACAGGGACAACAACAAAGCCGGTGTGTGAGCCCAGAAGACGATATTAAGCACCTTTCCTTTGATCCTACAACAAAGTATCCAAGGCAGATTGGCTTTACAAAGTATCTGGGGAGGAACAGCTTTATAACGAGAAGAGGCTCACTTGGCTCATGATTCTAGAGACTCGAGACTCAAAGTTGCAGCTTCGGGCACGGGGTGGAAAGGAAGCTGGGGACACCTGTTCTGCCTCTGCTGAGGATCCTAATAGGACAATGGCAGGAGCCCATGTGGGAGGAAGCTATTTTATCTTTATGTTCTGAGATAGCATCTCACTTTGTAGCCTAGGCTGGCCTCAAAATCATGCTTCCTCTTCTGCCCCATCTTTCTGGGTGGTGGGATATAGTGTGGAACACCAAACCCAGAAGACAGATTACATCTTGAAATAGGAAGCTAGAGTTGGATTCGGCAGCCAGCTCTATTCCTAACAACTCCCTCAGAACCTGGTTCCCAGGAGAGCTAACTTAATCCCTTCTGAGGGCAGTGCCCTAAATGATCTAAAGACTTCTCACTAACCTCACACTGGGAACCCAGCTTCAACCCATAACCCTGTCTGTGAGGGAAAAACCCACAGCCTACTCCAGGATGAAAACAGGCAAAGTTCCCTAAGACACTGAGCCCACTATCACTGACACAGCAGTCTGGGGAAATTGGGTATTAACCTCAAAGTTAAACTTTTATCTCTAAGTATTACAAAATAAACTGTAGGGTTGGTGTGTTAGTATCAGACTTAGCTTTCTGTGTGCTGTGGATTTTGCCTTCCTCAAACTGACAGGAAGGGTCTTCTACCAGTATGGAATAAAGTGAGCGCAGCACCACCTCCTTACCCCTGAAAACCCAACCCCAGAAGATGGCTGGCATCACTGAGGAAGGAAAAGCACTGAGTGTTACTGCTGGCTGATTTACACTGAGTTAGCGAAAGAACTGCAATCAGGAAGTGCTGGGGTTCCACACTTGACGTAAAGCCTGTAGTTGTCCCCTCAATGGATCTTAACTACCCTTGTAAACCCTGGTCCATCACATATACTTACTTCATGGAGCATCACTCAGAAACAGATTCTAACTACAGAAAAGGCCGGCAACTGAGAGAGTTCCTTAGAGTTCAGCTGTCTCAACTCAAACCTCAGACTCGGTCTGATCTTACAAATTGTTACGATCCCTCATCTCATTTGGCCCACCCATAAAATAAAACCCTCGTAGTTTCTTTTACAGGTGCTGTGATAAATACTCAGACCAAAGGAACTGAAGAGTACAAGGGTTTATTTTTAGCTCAAAGTTCAAGGCACAGTCCACAGTGGCAGATACCTGGGGGAACTGGCCACATCGAAAGAAGACAGCTTCTTCCCTTGCTTAGTTCTCTCCCTCCGTGTCCGTCAGTCCAAGAAACAGTTCATTAAGGGGGCCCTCCCCACATCGATTAACACAAGCAATGTAATCTTCCATGTATATGCCCAAAAGCCCACTGCTGAGGTGATTCCAGACACCATAAAGTTGACAATTAGCACTTGTTATCACAGACGTGGTAGCAGTTACTTTGTGGTTATTACAAAGAATAAATGAATTTGTGCGAGCCAGGCTTGGTGGCACAGGTCAGTAATCCTAGCTTCTCGAGAGACTATGCAAGAGAGTTATAAATTTAAGACCTGCCTGAACTATAGAGTAAAGTTAAGGCCAGCCTTGGTAAGTTAGCAAGTTAGAGTTAGTAAGTTAGAGCCTATCTCAAAACAAAATGCAGCTGTACAGATGGCTCAGCGGGTGTACAAGTGTGAGAAGCTTGCCATGCAAGTGTGAGAGAAGAGTCAGAATCCCAGAACCCATGTAAAAGCTGGATGTACGTGGTAGGGGCATCTAATCTCATTGCTCCTTCAGCAAGGTAAGACTGGAATGGCTGGAGGCATGCCTACCATTTGCAGCAGGGAACAATAAAAGATCAGTCTCAAACAGGTAGAAAGGAAGGACTGACGGCCGAGGCTCTGCTCTGACCTCTATACGTGTGTAGCATGCATCTGCCCACATTCAAATACATTTAAAAAAAAAAAAAAAGAAAGAAAGGAAAAAGGAAGGGAGGGAAGGAGGGAGGGAGGGAGGGAGGGAGGGAGGGAGGGAGGGAAGGGAAGGGAAGAAGGGAGGGAGGAAAAGAGGGAGGGAGGAAAAAGAGGGCTGGAGATCTCGATCAAAGATCCTGCATGCAAGCAACCTTCTGTACAATCCCTCATCATAAGGAGTGATGGAATTCCACTTCAAGTGCAGGAGGAGATTCAAGAAAGTCTCCTAGCACTGCATGTGAAGAGAGTGAGTTTTACTGAATTTTAAATGGGGAAAAAGTAACTACAAATAAAATAAGTGAATAAAGGGTTAGTGTGCAAAAACCCTCAGATGTGTTCATGATACTTCAGTAGGGGGCACACAGATGCTGTTTTTACAGTTTAATTTCTTCAGATGCAGATCTGGTCTTTTGTCCCTCAAGGTCTAATCTAGTTCACCATGTTTTATTTCTTGTTACTACAAAAGCATAGAAAATAAAGTTGAAATAGAAAAGCTTCAGAAGACCCCTGCCATGAAACATTTGTTGAAAACCTTAATATTTCTACACTGCAAACATGTTCACTAACAGGCTGCACTGTTAGTGCATGGGATCATCAATCCTGTGATATGTATTTACAAGGAGAGCTATTGTATGTGCTACGGAGACATGGAAAAATACAGAACTGCATGGCATTCATTTTCACACAGCATTTTCTATAACACCACAGAGACAGTCAAGTTATCGCGCCCTTCTCCACAAAGCCAGCTTTAATAAAAATGCATGCACCAACAACTGCATTTGAAGCTGAATTTGAAGAAATCCTTTAAATGCGAAACTAAGACCATCCCTGTTTCATATTTAATTTGCAACAGGATATCTGGCAGTTGTCAAGGGGTCTGGCAAGGCTTGTTAGCTGATGACTGGATGCCTGCTGAGCTGGGCTCCACACACAGGTAGTACTCAATTGTAGACACAATCTTCTGACCCACCTCTCATGCTCCTTTAAAGTTAATCTGAACACACTGTGCATGAAAGGAAATGAGAGATGAGCGTTTCTCCGTCACCACGGTGCTGGGACTTCCTGAGTGTTCACCCCGCTGATGACTGGTCCAGAGCTACCATTTTTTCTAACTATTCCCAATTGTGTCTGTCAGTCACAATTAGGGCTGAGCACTGAAGAGAGGTGTTAAAATGGAATAGTGCCATTAGATCTGACAAGTGCGGTTTTTCTCACTTTAACCCTTCACTGTGCTAGGAAACACAGCCCTTGCCATTTAGCAAATGGATCCGATGCAATCTTTACATTTGTAAACTCACTTTGTGTATAACTTACAGAAGTATATATGAAGGATAATGGAAACAATTTTATTAGAGACTTTACTGTAAATCTGGAGAGAGATTTTTCAGTGATTTTTAGCGCTTGCTGCTCTTCCAGAGGACCACAGCTCATTCTCATCCCCTTATGAGGCAGCTGACGACTGTCTAACTTCAGCTCCAGGGGAGCCAAGGCCTTCTCCAGGCCTCAGAGTGTACCTGAGCACACACGCAGGCACAGGCACATGCACACGCACACACACATACACACACAAAATATTTTTCTAAAAAATAATCAATAAAAAGTTTTACCATTACCAATACTGTTGTATAAAATAGTTTTCATGCTGTAATATATCTTTTCAAAGTAAAAAAAAATTTGTTTTGTCCCAAGATTCTTCTTGCATGATAAAAGCTTTCTTGTCCAATGGTGCATGTTTGTACAAATTAAATTCCCCGTAGGATGTTACCATCTGCACACTTAGTCTGCACTGCCGCTGCACCATCACCATTAAACCCAAACACCACCTCTGCATTTACTCTGATTTGTCTTTTATTTTTTAAAAAAAGATTTATTCTGCTTTTTAATTGTGTATAACTGCATGTGGGTATGCACACACGAGTGCAGGTGTCCTGGGGACAGAAGGCTTCAGACACCCTGTAGTTACAGAAGGCTGTGAGCTGGGAACTGAACTCCAGATCTCTACAAGAACACTTGTTCTAGACTGCTGATCCATCTCTCGAGAGCCCCATTTTAACTTTTCTAATAACAACTGTGAAACCCATTAACTTTATCCTTTTTATTATACATAGAAAAATAATATATTTAAGCACTTCAGCAGTATTGAACAAAACAAACAAACAAACAAATAGAGACTTTCTGGTTTGTTTTTGCTTTTTGTTCTGTTTCTAAAACAAGGTATCCGTCCATGGCCCTGAGCCTGGACTCCGGGACTTAGCTCTGTCTACCACACTGATGTCTACCACACTGACAAAGATGTCGTGCAACACCAGCATGCCCAGGCTCCATTGTTTTCAACACGCTGTAGAATTACAATAGTCTCAGATCCAAAGTAAGAAAGATAGAGAATGACAATGAATCTCACTACTGGTTCATCTTTCTGTAAGCAACTTAATTAATTTTACATTGTATTGATATTTTACATTTTAAGGCATATTTGGAAGTAATTACTGAATAAAACTTAATGAAAAGAATGGAAAATATTTGAAGATTCAGGAAAATGTAATCTCTCAAATCTCATATTGCTTTCAAGTTACAAAATAACCTCAAAGCCACAAAAAGTAAATCTTTCTTTATTCTTCTATGACCTCTAAGTAATAAATATAAACCACAAAATTCTAATCCTTACAAAAATCAAAACTTTTCCAACTGAAACTGAAACCATAAACTGAAGTCCACAACCCCTAACAGTGTGTCAAGGGTTAAAATCATGGTTATGCAACTTATGCTTAACGATAACAACAAAAGAGCTACGAAGGCTGTGTGAAGGTAACATGTCTGTGATCCAGGAACTGGAGAGGAAGAGGCAGCAGCTCAAAGTCATTCTCAGTGATTTCAAGGCCAGCCTGGGACATGAGACAATACCTCATAAGAAAAAAGGAAAAGGAAAGAAGAGCAGAAAATGCAAATGAAACACCTACTACGTTAGATGGCTCTGCTGAGGTGGCAGGATAGAATGGATGACTACCCCGTGTCATTGGGACTGGGACTGTTTAACACAGGAATGGCCTACCATGGGGCCATTTGCAATGGTAGTTGCAGAGACTTTCTAGCAACACAAAACAATATTCTTTACCTTTATCTCAGAGACCTCTCAACCTTCACTTTAAATGAGGAGCGATTTTCTGTAGGTATATACGCACAAATATTTACTCAGTAAGCATTCCAGACAGAACTACCCAGCACACTTGCATAAGTCTATAACAGTGCATATGTCAAACACAACCTCCCATCTACACAGCAAGCCACGCCTCACTGACCTACTCAAACCACATCACTTCAGCCACGTTAGACTCTTCTATCAATCAAGGCTTCCTAACTGTCCAGCAAAGAGACAACAGTCGATGGTCAGCACAGAGTAGGTGTGACTAATTACATGGGAAATAAATATGACATCATATATGCTAAGCTACTCTAACATGGGCACTGCACACACACCCATGTGCACACTTACAGAACTACAGAGCGATTCAGAGGATATCAAAATCACCTCACTGGCCATAACTCTAGTTAGAGGCAGGAGTGTTAAGGTTTTTGGTAGTTTCTACATTTTAAGTAAATTCTTGAAAAACAAATGACTGTGTCCCCCCCCAAAATGTTTAATCTACGCTTCTAGTGGGGGAAAAAAAGGCTTGAAATTCATTTGGTGAGACCAGTGAAATATGATCCAATCACACACTCACCGTGGCTTTGTAAGTTGACACAATTCTTTTGGAAGCCAGTATGTAAGATGTGTCAAAAACCATAAACCTTTCACTTAAAAACTCCTGAGAATTTGTTAGAAGGAAATTATAGAAAAAAAAATGTGCACAGGGTGCTGCAACATCTTAAAATAAGGACAATGTCCAACACTAAGAAAATAGCTAAGTAAATTAGTGAACATTGCTCAAAAGGAACAACGAATAAAAAATACACAGAACAAGTGAACACTGTCATATAATACAAAGCTTGAGATGGGAGGATATACCCTACTCCAATCACACAAAGACTCTTTCCACAAAGCATGAAGGCGGGGATTTGCTATAAATAGGAAATCTACTGCTTTAGAATGGAAGAAATTAGTTAATTTCTACCACGTCTTTTGATGGAACTTGGATGATGTTCAAAAATAAAAACCATAGACGGAAAAGACGATGATGATGGATAATAATTTCAAACTTTGGAATGGAAACTGGCTTCGGAAAGGACAGCACAGGGCTGTGCTAACAGAGATTCTGTTCTAGATGCAGATGCTTCCTTCCTTAAGGCAGACGCATGTCCAACAGATTTACACTCAAGCATCCCAGCAAAGCTCCAGAGCTAAATGGGAAACCGGAAAGGAGAAAGTCTAAACAAGTCATGAGTATCTGACAGGTTTCTGCTCAGGACTTAAAACAGTCTTGCATGTGACTGCATACTCACTGAGACTAAGAAAGGAAAGGGTGTCACCTACTGAACTACAGTCACCGCCACAGTAAACAAGGACCCGTTTCCTTACACTGTGAGGATAAAAGGACTAAAAACGTTACCAGCAAGATCAATGTATAGCTAAACTTTATGTTGTGACTCTATAGCATTCTATTTAGTTGAAACCAAGTCTGATGAAATAAGAGGAAAGTGTACACATTACACACAGGGTATTGCAATGAACCAATTACCAAAAGTTAATTAGCAACACAACAAAATATGTCAAGGAGCCAGGGAGCCAGTGAGCAGAGAGGGGGGGGGGCAGGGAGGGAGGGAAGGAGGGAGGAAGGGAGGGAAGGGGGGAGAGAGAGAGAGAGAGGGAGAAAGAAACACTAAGACAGAGTAGAGCAGGGACAAGAGGAAAGGCACAGAGCAAGAAGCATTACCTGTTTTTTCCCCTTTGGCAAAATAAGATGCAAGTAACTATACTTAAATATTTGTAAATAAAAACAGCTCCAATATATCCATAAGTTTCAAAAACAGAAACTAAATTACTAACCTAAAAAGAAACAATGACTAAACAATGACTAAAAATTAAGTCAATTATCACAAACTAATGAAATACAAAAAGTAAAAATATATTCTCATGGGGCTGAAGAGATGGCTCTGTGGTTAAGAGCACTGGCTCCTCTTCCAGAGGACCCAGGTTCAAGTCCCAGCATCCACATGGCAGCTCATAACTGTCTATAAACCCAAGATCTGATACCCTCATACAGATATACATGTAAGCAAAACCCCAATGCACATCAAATATAAATACATATAAATTTTTTAAAACATACTCTCACGTACCTCATTTTTCTTACAGTACTAACTACTTTTCCAAGACCAAGTTACACTCTGGTCTGTATAAGTGGAAGTGCAAAGAAGTTTCTGTGGGGGAGATAAAGTAGAAGATCCCTAGGCAGAATGCAGAAGATTCCCCTAAGCAAACTCAGCCAGCCCTACTATCTGTTGTACTTTACACACTGCTGTTGTCTGCGGTTTAGAAAGACTCAGGGAAGACATCATTACAGATATACTTACTACACTGTACTTTTGAAGGCATGTGTTATGTCAGTCACTACACCCATTGCGGATTCTCAGGAGAAATAACGGTAAATGTGAGCCTGTTTTCCGAAAAACACATATAAGATCTAGAGTATAATTCTCCACTTCTATCATAATTATTTTCATTTATCAGACCCTAACATCTGAGGGCAGAATACCAAAGGTTTTGCACTATCCTGTTGCAGTAAACGGCAGGCTATCAGCCAGTGCAGCAGACACCACACAGCAGCAGCAGACGCTGTAGCACCAGGTGCAAATACAGTTAGATACCTTCAAACCCCAATCCAAACCCTCACAATTAATGCTTAATTTTCTTTTTCATATCAGAACTGATTTTAGATTTTCAGCAATTTCTGCTTAAGAACTGAAAGAGCAGACACAGTGACATATGCCCTTGTCCTAGTATTCAGGAGATGGAGGCAGAAAGACTGAAAGTTCAGGCTAGCCTGGGTCGCATAGCTAGACCCTACCTCAAAAGTAAATAAATAAATAAATAAATAAATACTCAAATAAGCAGCTGAGAGAATACGAGGTCATTATTCTACAATGAAAGTTGGGCATCTTTCAACACTTCTACTAAATCAATAGCTGAATGAGAGAGCCTCTGTCCACAGCCTGGGTCACAATGATTGTCTGGCACATGAAAGACACTCAGTCAGTAGACCAGATCTCCACCCATCTGCTGTACAAGTGCATCTGCTGCTCTTAACATATGACCTTGTCTGTCCTGAGACAATATCCCAAGGTCCTTGGCTTATTACTATTGCACAATCTTGAACTCTATCTGATTCCTATATTTAAAAAAATCAGCATAAAAGGTATATTAAACTATCCCCTTGCTGTAAACTTTAAGTCGACATCTGGCCAATTACCTTAAGGGCTAGGAGTTTACATATCTGATCATCCACACTGTCTCCCAGCTGTGAGGCCTTGGCTCCTGTATACTGAATTCTCTAGAACAACTCTATACTCAAATCTTAACCACGGACATGGCCCACCTGTGCTCCTTCCTGTGATCATTACGAGGGGGGGGGGGTACCGCACTCCTGGAGTCCTCCCTCTCAACAGTATCAGCATCTGTCAACTGAGCCATCTCACTCCACATACTTAAAAAAAAAAATCTATTCATATCCTTCATTTTTATTGTACATTAAGTTAAAAAAAACCTACTGATACTTATAGCTTTGGCACATTCTTTGTTTTCCCTCAAATCCAAATTATAACTTAAAGTAATACATAGTCACTAATCTTTCGAGAGCACTAGGAAAGCTAACTTGAGGTAAAAGGAAAGATCCAGATAAAAGCATGGGGAAACGGGTGGAAAAGTTACAGCATTTGGGGCATTACACAAAAGCAACAGAAGAGGGCGCACTGTGGAGCTGGAGAAACTACCTTGAACCACCTTATGATTTTTAGAAGTCATGATGAGGGCAAAGGAGACATTATACTTTGAGGTTTGAATTTTCAGTTCTTCCTTCAGATGCTGGGCAAAGCCAAGAAGCCTTGTCCCTGGGTCACTGGGTAAACAGGGAATTCTCTCCAGGAGCTTTAGAGGTTTGCCTATCAAGACATCTTAACTTATGTATGATCTCTTTATGTTACAACATGTTCACTGGGATGTAACTCCATGATGAGTCGAAGGGGCATCTGCAACCACACTTGCAATTTTTAAAGCAAAAGGTGATTAAATACCCCAAGCCAACACCACAACAGTCAAAAGTTGAGAGAAACACACTAAGAAACTAGACTATCAAAACCTGGGCAACAAGGTGGTAAAGTACAAGAAAGCAGCTGTAAGACCTGGCAGTGTATACATGACAGAGCTTTCTCAAAACAAGGACAAGACAGTGTGTGCAAACAAAACAATACAAAACTCTTTTACCTGCTTTTGTAATCATGAATGATAGTATCAATATGATGTGTACTTTGAGATAAGAAAATGCGTAATCAGAGAATATTCTAATGCTAGGATCTTCATTACCTCTAAGAACTGGAACTGTCAGCAAAGATAAAACAAATACTCATACAGCAGAGAAAGCAAAATCCCTACAGCCCTAATCTTGAACTAGAGATACCTACGTAAGAGCAATAGGCATTTCTAAGAAGATACATGGATAGCTAACATTCATATTTAAATATGTGCAATATCACTTGTCTTTAGGAGAAATATAAACTGAACCCATGGCATTATCTCACATGGGTTAGGAAAGGTTGTTATCAGACAGATACTGCATAAGAGTTGGCAAGGATGTGAGAGAAGATACTCTTGTACATTTTTGGTGGGAGGCTCACTTAGACCCTGAGTTTAAGGCCATCCTAAGCAGTAAAGAGAGATCCCCTCCCTGTTTCAAATGAGTGAGTATATATGCGCTGTAGCATGGCTCGGAGGTTAAGACGGCCTGCTGACTTTCAATCTGCAGCGCCCACAGAACAGCTTCTAATTGTTCCTATCTCTGGTTCCAGGAAATCTGATGGTCTCTCTAGAGGACCGGGCATGCTTGTGGTGCACAAACATACAGGCATTAGCCTTAGCTGTCCTAGAACTTCAGGCTGGCCTTAAACTTAGAGATCTGCCTGACTCTGCCTCCCTACCACTGGGGCTAAAGGTGTGCACCACCATGCCTGGCTATATTTATGGTTTCTAGTACTAATTTTTCCTTTAGTTTTTCAAGAGAGAGTTTCACTTTGTAGCTCTGACTCTCCTGGAACTCACTCTATAGACCAGAGTGGCCTCAAACTCGCACAGATTAGCCTGCTTCTGCCTTCCAAGTGTCAGGATTAAAGCATGTGCCACCATGCCTGTCTTGTCAAAAAACATTAAGTGAGATCATTTTGTCTCAAATAATCCAGAGAAGAAACCCCAATGTTTCTTTTTTTCTCATGTGTTTTCACTACTGACTATAAAGTTGATATTTTAACTACCTTTATTTGGCAGTATTTAAATATGATAACCATCGATGTGCCGGTAACTAATATATTATTATCATTCTGTTCATTTCTTTCATTTTTTAGGAGACAATTACAACTTTTGTGTACTAGTAAATACATTGGAAGATTAAGAACTTCATAGACAGACAAGGATTAATTTTCACAGTATAAAAGGACACAGTATAAGAGGATTCTTAGTACTAGCTTCATGAACATATATTGGATGTATAAGCAACCACATTTATCAACAACATCAACAAGAAAGACATTCCAGGACCACCCGACACAGCCTGACCAAAGGAGACAATGGAGTTCCAGTCAATCCTGGCCAGTGCCCCAGCCTTAAGTCCTTTGTTAACATTGGCTTTACATGAACTAGTTATATTTTTAAAGTAAATAATTTCTGTTTAAAGCAGATATAACAAAAGTATGTTTCTAAGCTAAAAAAGAAAATCATTAAACAATAAAGGGTTTAAGGAGAACTGCATCTAAGTAAGATTTTCCAACAGTAAATAAAGGCCACAAATGCAGATGACTCAAAGGCGGTGATGAACAGAATGCTCAGCGGTTATTAAGGCGAGCTGGTGATGGCTGAGGCACAGCCTGGGCTCCACAGTCTGATACTAACAGTGGGAGGCCCAGAGAGAGGAGAAAGCGGCTTCTAATGGGCGTGGCTGTACAAATGATGCCTGACTCCATTTATGAACATCCAGGGATGCTGCACTATTCTCAGTCCTATGTCACTAATGCCTGGCTTCTGTCAGTACTACTCTATAAGATCCTGAAGGGAAACTGCTAGCTACTGAGCACAGTGTGTCTCTTAAAGGACTCAAACCAGAGAATGTTGATAACTTTTGAGAAAAGTTACAGTGAAGGGAGACAGATGGCTCAGTGAGTAAGCATGCATGCTGGGCAAACCTAACCTTGGATATCCAGCACCTTGTAAACAGCTGGGTGTGGCCATACACAACTGTAATCCCAGTACTGTGGGTTACAGAAAAAGAAGGACCAGTCAGCCCAGTCAAAAAAGTGCAAGCTCCAGGTTCAGTGGAAGCCATGTCTCAATGAGGGGACAGTGAGGAGACGCTGAAGTACATCTGCTGATATCTTCCTCTGGATTCCACAGGAGTACACATGCCCTTCCACAATTACATCCATATTCACACACATCACCACCTCCCAAGAAAAGGAAAGAAAGACAGCTTACAGCAAGTACCTTCCCTGCCTACCATGGCCACCGTCAAGATGAATGGGGCTCCAATTTCAGAAAGATGCACTACAGCTACAGTACGTCTCAGTGGAATATACTCAACACTAGAGCCAGAGTCTCACAGCAACCCATAAATCCATGAGAACCTTCTACAACTCAGGTCCACTGTCTGTCCAGTTTTCAGATAGGCAGCACGGTCACATGGACTGTAAAACAACCTACTCCAAGTTTAAGTTCAGTCCACGAAACAAGCAAGTACTACTTCAAAAACTAAGGGAGCACGAGATTACACAAAATGAACTGCAAGAAACTGCAGCCTTTGGCAAGTCCTCATTGGAAGGTAAACGATGCCAGTTACTTTGGAAAATACTGGTATGGTTTCTCAAAAATTAGCTATATCTTGGGGTGGAAGAGATGGCTCAGTAGGTTAGGGTGCCTGATGGCACCCTAACAACTGAAGTAAAGAACCAATTCTGATCTCTACACACCACAGGTGATATGGCATTCTTGTGTGCATGTGCACACACAAATAAACAAACAAATAAATGAATGAACAAATAAAGAAATTGTGATCAAATAAAACTTTCCAGGTGGATGTGTTGCTCAGTAGAGGAACATGTGCAAAGCTGGAATTTCAATGCCCAGCACTCAAACTAATAAAATTCTGTATTGCATATTTCATCCTAACACAGCATGTCCACTTTTGACTATATACTCAAGAGAACTAAAAGCACAGATGTCAACAAGGATTTACACTCGATGTTCATATGATCATAAGAGCTTTGCTCACAAGAAGCTAAAGGTAGAAGCAATCAGTGCCTATTTAAAAGGTGGTGAAATAGATGTAAAATATGCAAATGTCACAATACCCATCCTTAAAAAGAGGACAATTCACCAGGCATGGTGGCACATGCCTTTAATCCTAGCAGTACGGAATGCAAAGGATGGATCTTTGTGAGTTCAAGGCCAATTTGGTCTACATATGAGCTCCAGGAAAGCCAGAACTACATAGATAGACCTTGTCTCAATAAGCCAAACCAAACCAAAACCAAGAGGACAATGCTGGCACACAAACATTGGGGACAAGGCTTGAGGACCTTATGCTGTGTGAGACTGGCCACTCACAAAGCACAGATATTGTGTGATTCCATACGCAGGCCATTTTAACTACTTTTTACTAGTCCAGTTCTCATTCTTATATAAGCATCACCACCATCAATCTCTAAAATGTATCGTTTTCCCAAACTCAAACTCTGTTCAAATTAAACATAATCCCCACTCCTTACTTCTCCTGGTCTTAGCAAGTGCCATTCATGTAGTGTCTGTGAATCTGTTTACACTGGAAACCAACCAGCCTCCCTTCTTGCCAGCCACATGCCTATCTGCCTTCTTTCCTTTCTTTCTCTGAGACAGGGTCTCATGTAGTGCAGGCTGGCCTAAACTCACCACATAGTCTCCAGTGCCTTCTGATCCTGGCATTACAGGCATGTGGCATCATGCCTAGTTTTATACACTGCTTGGGGATGAACTCAAGGCTTCCTACAAGAGAGTACACTACCAACTGAGCTGTGTCTCCAACCTCTTTATAATCAAAAGTTCTAAATGGCCAAGAGGAAATGATTTCTACTCACACCCAAAAACCTCCAGAGCTAGGCTTCTAATCAGCGAGTGTTCACTATGACTCATTACCCCCATGTTTAGCATGGCGGCATTCCGCTCTGCAAAAATCAAATAACAGGTCAAGAGATACCTAAGGTTTACTTTTTGTTTCAAAGATCTTCTAACTTGTACAATACATGTACTGAGAAGATTCTGCTGGTCACAGTCTATTCTCTCCTATCTAAAAGTCACAAAGTAGACAAATACCTCATCCCAAAGAACCTTAACCACACCAAGACTGTGCCTGACACCGGCTGCAAGCATGTCTGTTAAAGGGTTAGAATAATTTGTAAATCACCTTAAAACACTGAGAATGCATTTCTAGAACGTGAGCATTGGCAGAGTATGGGAAGCTAAAAAGACTGGTCACTAACACAGGAGGATTAGATGGCAAATACCTTCTTGAGAAGACACAATGGGGGGCAGGTAATCCGGAATGTAGTCTTTTCTTTCCTCTGCATCTTTACTTCCCGGCTGAGGAAACTGAAGGACATTGTTCTTGCTAACAGGAAATGAAGGAATTTGATGTGGGAAAGTGACAGGTTCAATATTATGAATATAGTCTTCTAGTTCATGCAGATTAACCCCCATAAGTTGGAAGGCTTCACCAACATCATCCAAAATGGGGTCTGTTCGGCCATCTGAAACAAAGTCAAAAGCAAATGGTATCACTGAAAAGAAAGTACAGAGTTATTTTCAAAACACATGTGTAAATATGTGTGTGTGGGAGGGGGTGCTTGAAATAAAATATATTACTTATTTAAAAACCTAGTTATATGAAAATATTTATTAGATTTTTAAACAGAATATCATATTGATTAAAAGCTCACAAAACTGACTACCAGACATGGTGGTACACACCTTTAGTCCCAGCAATTAGGAGACAGAGACAGGCAGATAGATCTCTGTGAGTTCATGGCCAGCCTGGTCTACATAGTGAGTTCAAGGCTAGTCAGAGCTACATAATGATACTTCTCTCTCAAAAACAAAACAGAAAGAAAGAGAGAAGAAGACAGGAAGGGAAGAAGGGAAGGAAGGAGGGAGGGAAAGAAAATATATGTGTGTGGGGGGTAGAAAGGACGGAGAGATGGAGGGAGAAAAAGAGGGAGGATAGAGAGAACAACTGGTTGGAGTCAGGTCTTTCTTTCCATCATGAGTCCCAGAGTCTGAACACAGGTGGCCAGACTTAGCAGCCAGCACCATTTCTCACCAATTTCACTAGCCTATCAATCACGTTTTCAGGCCAGGTGTGGTGGTGGCACTCACCCTTAGTCCCAGAACTCCGGAGGCAGACGCAGGCAGATCTCTGTGAGTTTGAGGCCAGTCTGGTATATATAGTGAGTTCTAGGACAGCCAGGACTATATAGATAAGCACTGTCTAAAAACAAAGAAACAAGCAAGCAAGCAAGCACACTTTCAGTGATGCACAAAAACAAAAAAATAATACGCATTCCTCCTATTACTGAATGTAAGCATGTATTTCATTTCTTCTCATTAAAGTCTTTATCACTGCCGGGCGGTGGTGGCACACGCCTTTAATCCCAGCACTTGGGAGGCAGAGGCAGGCGGATTTCTGAGTTCGAGGCTAGCCTGGTCTACCGAGTGAGTTCCAGGACAGCCCGGGATATACAGAGAAACCCTGTCTCGAAAAAACCAAAAAAAAAAAAAAAAAAAAAAAAAAAAGTCTTTATCACTATTGTGTACAGAACAGAACCATCTTAAACTCTACATGCATCATCATTTCAATCTAGGACATGCTCCCCTTGACCTGTTTTTCCTATAAAAGAGTTCAGATATTGACCCCCCCCCCCCCAACTATGTATTTTTTTTCTATAATCGCATCAGTAGAAAATGGTCTCCAGCTTGCCAGGTGTGGTGGTGCATGCCTTTAGCACTGGAGGTAGAGGCAGGAGGATCTCTGAGTGCAAGGCCAGCCTGGTCTACAGATCGAATTCCATAAGAGCCAGAGGTGTACAGAGAAACCTGTCTTGAAAAACAAAAAAATAGTCTCTCTTTATCCACAGAAGACGCTTTACATCAGTCCCAATGAGTGCTAGAAATTTTGCAAAGCACCAAACCCACATACTCTATAGTTTTTGCCTATATATAGTTTAACTATGTTAAATAACTTATACATTAGGGACAGTGAGACATTTAAACCAATGACAAAATAGAAAAAAAAAATCACAATATACTCTTAAAAAGTGACTTAAAATTTATGAAATGCTTATCTTTGTAATATTCTATTTACACTAGGGTAGCTAAAAGGTTGTTATGTGCTTTGGTGAGTGGTTCATTAAGACAAGGTCTAAATGCATAGTTCTCACTGATATATAACTCATTATGTAACATGGACTGGTCCCAAACTCACAGTGATCCTCCTGTCTCAGCATTCTGTGTGTTAAAAGTACAGGAGTGGACCCACCATGGTGTCTGGTTCATCGGAGCTTTAGAAGGTAAAAGGGCAGATAGGGCAGAGCTGTGGCTTCAAGTCTGCCCGCTCAACACATCACTGGCAGCACATTTTCTTAAAGTGTCTCATCAGAATTATTACCCTACTTAAGAACACAGAGTGTTCTCTACCATGTTCCTTCCTTTCCTCTGTTGCTGGCCTTGAACGTGCAATGTCCCTGACGCACCTTGTTATTAGGGTTACAGATATGTGCCACCATGACCGGCCCAGGTTTTACTTCTTCTGTGACTTTGCTTTGGTTTGGTTTTTGGAGACACAATTTCATTTTGTAGTCAAGGCTGGCCTTACGCTTTCAGCAATCCTCCTGCCGTAGCTTCCTTTTGTAAAGCTTTAAGTTTTCTCTTGAATAAGAGCTAGCAGGGCAGGGTTAGCAGTCGAGTTTAGTGGCACTTTCACTACTCACGTTTTATGCCATCTTCTGACCTACGATTCTCTTCATTTTTACACAATCATACTTCACAGTTCAACTCAAATCTTACCTTTTCCCCCCAAAGCAAACGTTCCCTGGAATCCAAAGCTAAAAACACATTCCCTCTGTTTTAATCATTTTACATATACTGCCAGTACCATAAGATAATGAAGTTCAGCGTAAAAATCATAAGAACCATTCTGAAAGGTTTAGTAGCTGCTTTCAGTATAACATAGCAATACCCACACCCAGGGACCTATGCTCCTGCATATGTAGGAGAAACTGTCACCTTAGACAAATTTATAAATTTATTACTTGTGGAATTAATAGCAACTTCTAGTACTTGTTTTTTAATTTGCTTTATCTATTTATTTATTTTAGAAAAAGGATCACACACTATCAGTTTGCTTGTGTCAATATTCTGACACCCTTGTAGGCAGAGGTTGTATTCCATAACACTCAGCCCAAGGCTTAGTTCATAAGTAGTTTGTCAAAAACATCAAGAGAATTTATTATAGAATACAAGATGACATAATGGTAACCTGAAGTTACAGAATTCAATTTTAAAGGAAATTTGTAACTGTTTGTGTGTGTATGTGTGTGTGTCCACATACGTACACTTTCCCAGGGGAAAAATTGATTATGTTCATATTCTACCTCAGTACTAATGTGCTAACAGACCGAAGAACTCTGACTGTATTTATATCACACTATGGTGGGGCTAAAATAGTAGAGACACTCAGAAAATTGTTAGCTAGTAAATGAATGGACAGCCTGCAACTCTGAAATCTAAAACCATCTGTTTAATAAGTAAGCATTTTTAACAAGTCACCAAATGATTTTAGAATTATATTCTCATTTAAAAAAAAAAAAGAGGAAAAAGGAGGAAAAGAAAACCGACTAGAAAAAATGGGTAATTATAAAAGAGTTTCATGCTGGACAGTGGTGGTGCATACCTTTAATCCCAGCATTCAGGAAGCAGAGGCAGGCATCTGGTCTCCGTAGTGAGTTCTAGGATAGCCAGGGCAATGCAACAAGACCATGTTTAAACATAAACATAAAATAAAATAGGAGAGGGAGGGAGGGAGGGAGGGAGAGAGGGGGGAGAGAGAGATAGAGAGAGAGAGAGAGAGAAAGAGAGAGAGAGAAAACGTGCTCTATATGGAAGGGAATTGAAGAGGTTCTCAGTAAAGCACAATGATTTCTTGGACAATTTGGAATGTTTAAATCCATGAACTACCTGACATGGGAGGTAACTATGTATTCAGGGAGTATCTTCAGAACTCAAAAGGTATACACCATCTGCCTTTAGTTCAGAAACTAGGTAACAAAATATAATCTACCTTAAACATAATAGTAACAATATACTGAAAGACAATGGAGGAGGGGCTTGAAAGTAAAGACGCAACAGCTAGACGATCATTCTGCCATGACGCCATGATACACTTTTAAGGTGCTGATGACTGAAAAACTACTTTGGAGTTTCCAAATTAGAAAATCACTGAAAAAAATGTGCATTTTAGGAATTCACTCAGTAAGTCTTGTAGACTCTCCATTAATTTACTAGCCAACTGTTTCCTATTTGGAACAACCCTAGGGTGACAAATCCAATCAGGGTGCTCCAATCAGTTAGCACAGTAGGTACTAGAGTAATACAAATACAGTCAGGGAGCTCCGATCAGCACATTAGGTACTTATGCAGAATACGAATATAATCAATTTATCTTCTGGATCAGGGTACATATATACACTAACAATTACAAAATAAGATGATCTGATCCTACAAAATAGGATCTGATTTGTTGGGGTTTGATTATTTTGACAGGAATGGCATTTGGAGTCTTAAAGTTAGGGTGAGCCGGGCAGTGGTGGCACATGCCTTTAATCCCAGCACTTGGGAGCCAGAGGCAGGCAGCTTTCTGCGTTCGAGGCCAGCCTGGTCTACAGAGTGCGTTCCAGGAGAGCCAGGGCTACACAGAGAAACCCTGTCTTGAAAAACAAAACAAAACAAAACAAAACAAAACAGTATGGTGAATCTATAGGTCCTCATTTTAAAGGGAGGAAAGGTAGGAACTATTTTAGCAGAACAAATTACTCTAGAAAACACTTCATTTAGTTATCCAACTTACTACCTTAAACGTCATATCTTGTAATTTAAATAAATGGTATAACCTCCGCCCCCCTCACACTCATACATCAGTAAAATCACACATCTATAAAATGATCCGTAGCTTCTATTGAAACCTTCCAAATCCTTAAATACCGCCGGCTAAAGATGCTATTGGGCATTCACTTAAAAGTCAATAGATACTGCGGCACTGAGTACCCGGAAAACCTTGCAAATTACCCTATGATCCCTCCCATCACACTTAGATCAACACTGTCATAAGAGCATAAAGGAAGGACTCCGTGCGTAACTGAGATGCTTACTGAAAGTTATTCAGCGAAATTGACAAAACCGGCCTTGAATAGTAGCAAGCTGAGAAGTCTGTGAAACCAACAGATAGAGAAAAAAAGAGAGAGAGACAGCGACCCTGACTGAGCAGAGCTGTCAACGAGTCTAGTTAGGAGCTCAGGAATGGCCAGCCTTGTAAGAAACGGCCGGTAGACGGAGCGCCTGTGACAACTAGTTGTAGTAGTTTGCAGGCAAGGGAGGCAAAAGACCAAGGTGAGTGAGGTGGAGAGCATTCTGGGGGTGGCTCTGGCCGCAGCAGACCCGAGACAATGAGAGAGAACGAAGCACCATTCCAGGACCAGCATAGGTGAGAGGGTGTGTAGCTGCGAGCCGGGACCCTGCTTCCCTGCTGGTGGCGGGAAGTTAGCGGATGAGGAAGAGGCACCTAAGGGATGACTGGAGTTCGCAGGAGACGGTGGAAGCCCCAGACCATCGGAGTGTGAGAGGATCCTCATCTCGAAGCTGGCTTCGGAACGCCACCCCTGGAGGGGATGCCCAAAGGGGTCCGGGGGGGCAAAGGTGTCACTCGTGACCGGCTTGGGGCAGCCCTCCCGCAACCCAGCCCCAGTACTCACAGAGTTCAGAGTACCGATGGCAGCCCCGGCCCAGCTGCTGCAGATAGCGCTGCAGGACGTCGGTGAGGAGGTGGCAGGCACTGAGCTGCACCGAGTCCCAGCCCAGCGCCTGGCAGATCTGCGCCACCGAGACCCTCAACAACGACCTGGAGTAACTCTCGCACATCCCGCTGCGTGGACGCCACCGCAGCCCTTTGCTGCCACTGTTCTCCAGCCCTGCCGCCTCGCCTCAGCAGAGCCCCCGATTCATTCTCTGGGGGCCCCGCGGCGGGGAAATCGTCCCCCTCCGGCCCCGAGCGACCACCTCAAAGCCTCAGCAGCACGGAGCGCGCCAGCCTGAGAGCCGCCATTTTGGACTCGCTCCGCCTCCCGCTGGACGGCCGCCGGGACGAGGCAGCACAAGCTGAATGCCGAGAGGGATGAGGCACAGGCTCCGCCCAGTGGGAGGGAAGCGATAGTCTCGGGATCGACTCTAGGGCCTGGACACCGGCCGGAAGCCGAGCGACTAGGCGCAGGTGGAGTCTGCGCCTCCCTGACAACAGGTGCCAGTGTCTTTCACTCCCGGCTGATGGAAAAGTAAGAGGTGAACATCGGTGTGTTCAGGGGCAAACCAGGGAGGCAATGTGTGACATTGGAATGTTAAGGAATTAACATTAATAATGTTGATACAGATTTAAGTGTGAAATTAGGGAATTGGGAATTTAAGCTACTCCTCAGCGGATTCGATTCAGTTTTCCTTTACTTAAATTTAAAAAAGTAAGAACTAAACTAAAAAATGAAAGGGAAGATAATATTCAGAATGAAATAGTGGCCACTTGAGCGGTTTGAGTGAAATCCAAGGTGTTTACTCAGGAGGCTGAGTCAAGAGAATCATAAACCGGGCGGTGGTGGCCCACGCCTTTAATCCCAGCATTTGGGAGGCAGAGGCAGGTGGCTTTCTGAGTTCGAGGCCAGCCTGGTCTACAGAGTGAGTTCCAGGACAGCCAGGGCTATACAGAGAAACCCTGTCTCGAAAAACCAAGAGAGAGAGAGCGAGAGAGAGACAGAGACAGAGAGAGAGAGAGAGAGAGAGAGAGAGAGAGAGAGAGAGAGAGAGAGAGAGAGAGAGAGAGAGAGAAAGAGAGAAAGAATATGAATCATAAGCTAGGGGCCATCCAGACTCACCGAGAAAGACTCCAGCTCTAAAAAGCAAATAGCTAATAAACTCAAATTGTTTATTGTATCGTTCAATGCTTTTCATAATATGGCTAGTATTAAGGGGAGAAAAGGTAAGTGTTCAGTTAGTGGGAACCGCCCCCCATCCCCCCGTAGTGAGCAAGATATTATTTTAATGCAGTTTATTCTTTCTTTAAAAATAGCTAGTTCTGGTTTGCGTCTTATTAGTCACAGGACATGGAGAATGCAGTTTCCTACAAAGGTCGAATACGCCGTTAAATCCTTGGGATTGATTTTGTCCAGAGAATGGTTCTCTTGCCTTTCCCAGAGCCTTCTTCCAGCCCTAGTTGAATTTTGCCTGACTCCTGCACGGTACCAGAAACTGTAATGATATAATAAATAGCTTAGGTTGAAATAGTGGGATTTTTTTTTTTCCCTGTGAATCTCAAACTTGTTATGTTCCCAGATCTGCCCTTTTGGGCTGAAATGACCCCTCCACTTCAGCCTCCACAGTAGCGGACACTTCAGGCTGCTGGTAAACCCTGATAACTGGGGTGCAGTATAAAAGTTTCCGTTTGCAGCCAGGAAGTGTTGGCGCAGGCCATTAATCCCAGTGCTGGGCAGGCAGAGGTAGGCGGATATCTGAGTTCGAGGCCAGCCTGGTCTACAGAGCTAGTTCCAGAACAGGAAAAAAAGCTTCAAATTCGAAGCCAAACTAATCTCAATGAGTACTCAGCTAAACCAAACCTACTTTGGCTATATTTAACTACTCTATTTCTGGGTTGTGCCTGCCATACCTATCATTGCAAATTCAGTATATAACTTTATGTGCTCCCTCCAATAAATCGTTTCTGGGTGGTTGTGATGGCTAGTCTCAGTTGTCAACTTTACTGCATCTGGAATCAACTAAAACCCAAATGACTGAGCACACCTGTGAGGGATTTTTTTTTCCCTTAATTAAATCACTTTAAGTGGGAAGAGCCACTTTGAATCTGGATCTTTGAGGTGGGACTATCCATCTTTAATCTGGCCCACACCTTCTGCTGGCAGCATACACAAGGCACATAAAAGAAGGAAGCTTGCTTTCTCTTTGCCTGCTTGCCTTCACTCTAGCTCACAAGTGCATTCCTTCCCTGGAAGTAGAGCCCTCTTCTTTGGGATTCCAGAGTCTACTGAAGATCAGCTGAAACATCCAGCCTCTTGGACTAAACAACTCCTGAATTCTTGGACCTTCTGTTTGTAGGCAGCCATTGTCGAGTTAGCTGGACCATAGCCTATAAGCCATTCTAATAAACCCCCCTTTTATATATCCAGAACATTATTTCTTTAAAGTCATGAAAGCCCAGTAAATCTGAAAACATTGTAGTTTTGACAAATGGTAATCTGGAAGGAAGCAACAATACTAGGTCCATTGGTAGTTGTGTGCCCAAGCATCAGGAACCTGGTTGATACAAAATCTCAAGGATACTTTTCATCTCTAACTTTAATCGAACATTTTTTGGTTTTTCAAGACAGTGTTTCTGTGTACTCCTGGCTGTCCTAGAACTCTAGAGCAGGCAGGCCTTGAAATCAGAGATCTGTCTCCTTCTGCCTCCCAAGTTTTGATACTAAAGGTGTGTGCCACTGGGCCTAGCTCATTTTTAGAACTATTTGATAAAATTGAACATTTCCTTAATTTGGAACACATACCCTGGATTTCACATCCCCCCACTACTTCTTCATTTGCCTGTGTGTGGTGGAAAAAATTTCAAAACTACAGAAAAACTGAAACAAACAATTGAGATTCCTCAATTATTAACATTTTGCCACATTCACTGTATATGGATATATTTTAATTAACTTATACTCATTTTTTTTCCCACAGTTTGAAAAAATAAGCTGCAAACCTCATGACACTTAAGTCTGAAAAAAACTTGAGCATTTATCTTCCCAAACCAGCACAGTTCCCTGTGTAACCATATGTATGACCATATGTCCACAACTTTGGTTTCCCAGGAAGCTAAGTGTGGGATTGAGGGAGCTTCTACACCAGGTTTATCTGGGAGCACTTTGGGGATACCAAATGTGGAAGGGAAGGAGTGGGAGCCAGGCAGATACACCGTCAAGGAAGCCCTCAGCCATTTTCAGAGTGCTTGCTGAAACTACTGGACCTTTACATTGCCAACTTCATAGGTCACTTTGTGTAGACATTCCAGGAGAGGGCGTGTGATCTTAGGCTAGTGTGCTGTTTTAGCTGAGTCAGTTCCATGGAGGCTGAAGTCCTTGAGGCCTCAGGAGCTTGGTAGCATCTTAGAATATTCAGCATAATTCGTCTGTGTCCCCTCTGCTCTTTTTCTTGGTGTAAATTTGATGGCCAGCTCTTCCAGAGGTCGTGGGGGTTCTCTTCTGAGAATATCATTAAAAAGGAAGACCAGAAGCTGTTACCTCTCTTCCTGCTGCAGATGGGTCCCATGTCTATTTTCAGTGACTTGCACAGACCTCATGTGTAAGGGAGGGCGCCGAGTCCTAGGTTTGCATGTCCTTTCTAGAATGTGGCTGCTGACCTTGTCAATTCACCATCAAAATTGAACAAAGCACCCAAACAGACCACCAATATGGCAAATAGTGTTCATTACCCATTGGAATAACTGCTCAATCTTCTCCTGTAATCAGGATCAGCTGTCTGGATGGACCTCTCTGCTACTATCTCTTGACTGAAGTAGTAAAGTAACACCTATAACCTTTGTTCATTCCAGCAGGACTTTACTGTCTCCTCTGGTAAAATTTACCCATTTTGGAGATTAGACCCATAAGCCTTGAGAACTCTAGGTTGCAGGAACTGGGACAATTATCTAAGTCTAAGTTCCTGGGAGTGATGGCAAGTGGAGCCTCTACTCCATGTTACCCACCTGTTGAGAACCCAGCTCCAAAGAAAAGCCATTGAGTAAAGTATGTGCCGCATCCTCATAGAGTGTACCCCATCCCCACAAACCATTTCCTATAAGCTTGTGCTTAGCAGTGCTTACAAAGGCCATACCATCAACCTGCCAGCATAACAGCTTCAGGTGGTATAGGGCATTAACAGTGGATTTCATATCTGGTGCCTTTCCCAAAGATCTGCTTGTAAAATAGGTCCCGGGGGATTGTTGCAGCATGATGTGGGACACAATTGTGTTTTAGGTGAGAATTCCCCCCATGGGGTCATATATTTGAATAATTGGTCCCCAGTTGTTAGAACTGTTCTGGAAACATTAGGAGGTTGTTGGAGGAGATATGTCACAGGGGGTGGGCTTTAAGATTTCAAAAGGGAATGCTATCCCTGTTAGCATTCTCTTTCTGCCTCAAGCTTTTGGATGAGATGTAAGCTCTTGGCTACTGCTCCAGTGTCATGCCTGCCTGCTTGCCCCCTTACTTCCAGCCATGGTCGTCATGGGTTCTAACCCTCTATAATTGTGAATCCCCAAATCAAGTGTTTGCTTTTATAAACTGCCATTACATGGCAATAGAAAAGTAACCAAGACACCAGAGAGTCAGAAACCATGAGCAGGAATGTCCACTCTTAGTAACACCAGGGCTGCTGTTTCTGGAGTTGAAAGGCCAGATGCTGTCACCTTGGTCTCTTAAAAAAACCTTCAAGGGACTTTTTCTGAGCTTCTGTAAGACAGTTCTGCAGCTTGGTGGCTTAATCAACAGCCTCTGTCTTACAGTTCTGTAGGCCACCATGCTTGGTTGTCCCTGAGACCTTTCTGCTTGGGTTATCAACAGCCTGTGTCTTACAGTTCTGTAGGCCAGCATGCTTGGTTGTCCCTGAGACCTTTCTGCCTGGGTTACAGACTGCTGCCTCTTCTTGGTGAACTTTATGACCTTTGTCTGTGTTTCTCTTCCATTTCTTTTTAAGAATTATTTATTTTATGCATATAAGTACACGATAGCTGTCTTCAGACACACCAGAAGAGAGGCATTGGATCCTATTACAGATGGTTGTGAGCCATGATGTAGTTGCTGGGAATTGAACTCAGGACCTCTGGAAGAGCAGCTAGTGCTCTTAACTGTGGATCTGTCTTTCCAGCCTCCTTCTTTTCCTTTTTTTTTTTTTTTTTTCCCAAGACAGGGTTTCTCTGTGTATCCCTGGCTGTCCTGGAACTCACTCTGTAGACCAGGCTGGCCTCGAACTCAGAAATCCACCTGCCTCTGCCTCCCAAGTGCTGGGATTAAAGGCGTGCATCACCACTGCCCGGCTTTTCCATTTCTTAAAAGAACAGCTGGTCCAGTGAGCCATGACCCATCCTTGTAACACTTTAATATGACCACTTTATTTTATTCATGAATTTGTTGTGTGCATGCGTGCGAGCACGTGAGAGACTATAGTACAACTTGGGAATTAGTTCTCACCTACACTGATCACAAGGAAGAACCTCAAGTCTTCAGGTTTGGCTGTAAGTGCCTTACCAACTGAGCCATATTGTAGCTCAACATGGCTTACATTGCTGAGACGCAGCCTTATCTCAGCCAGGTGTGCATGCCTTTAATCTCAACACTGGGGAGACAGAGGCAGGTGGATCAGTGAGTTCACAGCCAGTGAGACTCTGGTTTTTTTTTTTTTTTTTTTTTTAGTTTCTGCCAGTGAAACTCTGACTCAAAACAAAAACAACAAAAAACTTAAACCAAAAGGCTGTATCTCCAAATTCAGTCATATTCTGAGGTGTACCTGAGGGTGGGATTTCACAATCAGAGGAGACAAAGTTTGCTCACTTCATATCTCTCTCTCTCTCTCTCTCCCACACACACACACACACACACACAGAGAGAGAGAGAGAGAGAGAGAGAGAGAGAGAGAGAGAGAGAGAGAGAGAGAGAGTCAGTCATACAGTGGCATCATGGTACTGTCCCATTCCACTTTTGCCTTGACCTGCCTCTTTGGGCCATTCTTTAATGGAAGGAGGTTGGCCTTTTCTCATCTCCATCAGCAGGACATGAAGAACTGTGGTGTGACCATTGCTCTTGAAGGGGAAGTGCTGGTGCAACCTTAACCAAGACAAGTGGGAGCTGGCTTCCTTCCAGGTAGCTTGCTTGTGCCCTGTGAGCCCTGATCATGAATTCTGGATGTGGGAGGGGGAAAAGTGTTTGAGAGAGATTCTCTCTGTTTAGTCCTAGCTGTCCTGGCACTCACTACAGACCAAGCTGGCCTCAAATTCACAGTGGTCCTCCTCTCTGTGCCTCCATGCCACCATGACCAGCCTAGTGCACAATGTTTTGGCTAGGTAGTTTTATCCTCCCTAGCTTGTGTTCCTTGCCATACCTCCAGACCCTTCCTCTCTGTTCTAGCCTAGCAGCATGGAAGGTGTTTCTCCAAGGGTGTATGGTTCTGGACCACACGTACCATGGCCTTACTTCAGAATCCAGGCTCTGCATTGTGGTTTACCCTTTAAGGCTTGTGCTAAGTTCCACAGGATGACTACCCATCTCAGGTGCCTCTAATACTACAGAGTCAACTACAGGACCTGGCCCTTAATAGATGCCTTAACTTATACTGACCTTCCCTGTTCTGAACCTTAACTCAAACCTGGGGGCCTTTTATGCCATCAGTGTGTAGTTCAGAGAGAATTCCTAAGTATGACACATACTTCCAGAAGCTATATATATAGGTCACCTGGCAAGGTGCTTCCTTCCTCAAACCAGAAGGTGCAAGATGCAATCCTCTAATTCCCTGTACTCTGTAATGTACCCTGCTGAGTTAGGCCATACAATCCAAAAAATCTTAATCATATGGCAAACTCTTGAGTCTTTTGGACACCCCCCCCCCCCCATCTCTTCATTCCCTTCTTCCCCTTCCACCATATCCTTGGAGGCTTGGAGGCTAGCAGGAGCACTTGGTCTCTAGAAGCATAATGAGTCATCACCAAATAAGGCCTTTTACAACTTATCTTCCCATAAAATAGGGCAGTCTACAACTCCTAATATACTAAATTGAATCCATCTGCTTCCACTCCCCACACCAAGACAGTCTCACAATGTAGCCCTGGCTGGCCTGGAACTTGCTCTGTAGACTTGTGTTGAACTTAGGGGGATCCACCTGTCTCTGCTCCTAACAGTGCTGAGACCAACTACCAGTGACTTGTTTCTCAGTAAAGCTGATATTTTCAGACACTAAGTTTAGAGGCAAGAACTCTCTTCTCTAACTGCTTATGTGTGTGGTACTGGGATTGAACCTATGATGTTCCACTTACTAGACACCAAGCTATAAAACCAGTGCATTAGCACATGATGTTAAGGGCAGTGGAACTGCAACGTCTGTAGACCACATACTAGGGCACAGAGGCAAACACTTCTGAGCTCAGTCCTCATCACTTTCTCTTGAGGATGAAATGACAAAACCTGCTGTTGAGATAAAAACCAGTGCTCAGCTACACAGAATCCCAGTGTTTGGCAAGGCTGGGGCAAGAGGATTAAGAGGCCCAGCCCAGCCCAGCCGAGGCTCTATAGGAAGTTCAACATTAGCCTCCTTTAGAGTAAGACTGTGTTTCAGAACAACAAAGCAGGCTGGAAAGATGGCTCACTGACTATTCTTGCAGAGGACCCTGGTTCAATTTTGAGTACCAGTTGCTCACAGCAATTCATAACTCTCCTTGTTCTACCAGAACTTTAGCAAAAGACAGTTTCACACGGATCAAGAGAGCTGGAGGACATGAAAAAAAATACCAGTTCTGAAGCTGGAGCCTTGCCTCTTTGTAGTAACTCCTCTCCAGTCCTAGGAAGCAGGTTTGGTTTCTGAGGGAACATCAAATTGTGGACCAGGGGAGTTTTGCTTGTGCAGGTGCTGGCCAGAAGAGTTAGAAAATAGGTGGTTGAAATGCATAGGTCCATCCTTCACCCACCTTGATGCTAACTTCGAAGCCTTCCCTCTCCAGGGAGTTGGCAAGAATCTGAGAATCTGATAAGACTTGAAGATACTGATATAGGTAGTGGCCCAGTAAACAACCCAGCTAGCTCATGAAGTGAAGCTCATGGCCACCAATATATTTACAAGTATATACATTTGATTTTTTTTATATGGTTTCTTTACACATGGGGAGGTTTTTTTTCTTTTTTTTTTTTTTTTTTTTTTTTTTTGTCTGTCTGTCTGTATGTCTCCATACCAGAAGAGGGCATCGGGTCCCATGGGACTCCAGTTGTAAATGGTTGTGAGCCACAATTTAGGTCCTGGGGAATTGAACTCAGTTCCAAGTATAGATTAATGAGCCTGTAGTAGACACACCAAGGATTTCCAGGCCTCTGGAACAAGATTTGGAAGTTAAAATGGGGTCAAGTTACTAAGCATGTTTTCATATACATATATATGTATGTATGTAATTTTAAAGGATTTGTACAAACAAAAATTAATGTGGCCCAGAGGCCTAATTATGTGGCCCAGAGGCCTAAGGTATTTATCATGTGGCCCTTTATGAAAGCTGTCAAGCCTTTGGAACATGAGAACTAGGCACTATGCAGTGAAACAATGAGTAGTAACATTTAAAAATGATGTTTTAAATAACTACAAGAATACTTAGGAAAGAAATGCAATAGAAGATTTACCAGAAGAGATTGGAGAATATACAAAGGAAAAATTGCGAATCAATGTAAAATTGTGTTCTAGAAAGTGGGGCAGTGGAGAGGAATCCATCAATGACCCGGGGATGGGAATTTGTCTTCTACTCTAGTTCTTTTCCTCACTCAGTTACTACAGCTGAAATCCGTGTTCAATGCAGTGCACATAAAAGGGGTCACATCAAGACCACTGTTCAGAATTATCAGGACAGAAACCTACATGTTTTCAGGGAGGATTAGGGGTGTGGCTCGGCGTTTGCTTACTGTGTTAGACTGTGTGATTTCCCCTGAACTATACACAACATACAGCTTTCAGAACAAAAGTATCACTGATGAATGGCTTCAATACTTAAGAGTCATTTGGCAGCCTAGCTGACAAAATTAATTAGGAAAACCACTTTCTAACCATACCTAGGAAAACTGGTGTGTGTACCACTAAAAATGACAAGAAAATGAGGTCCTGTTCAGAAAGGTCCAGGAATGGAGCCCCAAAATGCTAGAAAGAGCATGTGTAGAAATAGTTGAACCAATGTCTGAAGCTGAGATGAGATTCCAAGGGGACTGCTCCTGGCCCCATTGTTTGCTTCTGAACCTAGGCATTCTGCCAAAGGTCAGCCTGACACAGGTTATTCTTAATGTTGAATATGTCAAATCTCGGCTTTTCCTCCAAGTCATCTGGGATGCAAAGGTCGCCAGCCTTCATAGCACTCCACTGTCTTGGAAATGGAAGGTGAGCTGATGGTTAAGCCAAGTCCTGAAGAGACAGAAGCCTGAGAGCATTCAGGAGTCTGAGGCCAGCAAAGACAGATCCTTTCCTCACAATCACTGACCATTCACAAGGGGCTCTTCTAATAGAAAGTAGCCAGAAATAACTACATTTTCTTCAGAAAGTACTCATCTCCTTAACAGTTTTTTACTGATCAGTTTTCATTTCAACTTGATGATATAGCTGTTGGGAAAGTAAACTATTTAAAGAACTTCAAGGTAATGAACTGATTTCTTAGTTTTGGTTAAGAGCAATGCATCGGTTCTATATGCTTTTTCAGATCCCTGTATTACTTTCATAAGAAATGTTCAGTGCCATTTGATTTAGTGCACAGAATAATTCCACTGAGGTTTTCATACAGGTATTGTACCTTGCTCTTGTTTGGTGTCCTCAGTGCTCCCCTCTACTCCCCACAAAAGATACCATTCTTATCATTCTGCTTCCTCCTCCTGGGGATGTCTTCCTCCCATAGTCCTTCTGCTTTCATCTCCTATGTACATGTGTATATTTGACACTAAAACTGGAATCATGGAAGAAAAATATACTGTCTCTCTGCACTTAATTCACTTTCGACTCCAGTTCCACTGTGATGTGTTATCTCCATCTGTTGGTTGGTATCTCCATCTAGGTTAGGTCTGTATCTTGGCAACTGTCAATAGTGCATCATTAAAAACACAGGAATGGGGGTGGGGGCTGGAGAGATGGCTCACCAGTTAAGAGCTCTTCCAGAAGTCCTGAGTTCAATTCCCAGCAACCACGTGGTGGCTCATAACCAACTGTAATGGGATCCGATGCTCTCTTCTGGTGTGTCTGAAGAGACAGTGTACTCATAAAATAACAAGCCTAAACAACTACAGGCATGCAAATATCCTTAAGGTATGCTGATAGCTGGGTTATGTGGTAGTTTTTGTTTTGAGGAACCTTTATACTGATTTTCAAAGTGACCTTAAATGTTGTATTTTAAACAAATAAAAAAATCCCTGCCCATCCACTCCTGTTGGTATGGCTAACATAGTACATGGAATCACTTTATACATTCAAATTTTATGAGACAAGTACACTGATTCTCTAGGATGCCAGGATACAGTTCAGATCCATGGAGATGGAGTCACTGGGAACTAAACTTGGGTTCCTTGGAAGAGCAGAAAAGTGTTCTGAACTACTAAGCTATCTCCCCATTCCTTCAAATCTTAATGGCCACCTATGTGAAACATGCCTTCTCAATGCATGCAAAATATTATTTAAAAAAAAAATCCCTGAAACTATCTATGTGCCTGAAGTTCTGCAGCATTTCTGAGGAACAGTAAGTTGACCCAGGTTATTTGAATGGCATTTTCCTAGCAGGTCTTTAAGACTGATGGGAAGTTGGCCTGCAGCCATTCCTCCCGTGGACCCAGAGCTCCAGACCATTGAAGGCTGGCAGAAAACTGTAAATCAGACCTGAAATGACCTTCTGCTGAGGAGCTCTAACAGTATAATGTTACTATTTTCAACAGCTTTATATTATCTCCTTCTGAAAACTATAATTATTAATAATAAGACTGATTTTCTCGTGTTATTTATTGTAAGATAATTTACAAACATCCTGCTGTCTGTGTAACTCAGTGGACCAAGTTTCTTCCGACAAAGACAGCAATCAGTTAAAATCAGCTTGCTGTGTTTTTCTTCTTTACCTGAAAAACAGTATAGAAGAACGGGAGTCAAACAGATGTCTTATGGAAAATAGTAACACATTCTTAAGTGAGGCACAGAGAACTGCAGTTACACAGAAGCTGCAGGTGGTTCTCCAACTCTGGTCTGGACTCTCTGGGATTTGTGAGGGCAACCTGGTTTCATAATAATACTGTCCCTCCTCATTCCTACTCACAAGGAAATGACTGTTTCTCTAACAGCTAGAGGAAATACAGCGGAGTGAAGAGAGGACTTTCCTGTGAGCCAGATATCAGGAGTCAGGACCATAGGCTTGAAAACTACTGTACTCACTAACCCATACTGAATACTCTACAATGATTCAAGGTCTCTATGCCTAAATTTATTTTCTTCTACACCCTCTAGAACACAAAGGCTCACCAGTAACACCCACATTTAGCTCTCTGCCTATACCAGGTACTGCCTAAACACACCCACAAGTTGGCTGCACTATAAATCAGCCTGCCCAATTAGCCTGTCTTAAGGGAAGCAATTTCATTACTGCAAACTAGTATACCTAGCTAAGTTTCTTTGTTGAAGGCTTAGGGGAAGAGTGTGTGAACTTTACCTCTTGTCTGAGGATGCAACTTGATTTTCATTAATCCCTGGTTATTATATTAGGAAAAACAAAAGCACAAAACAAGCAGGTTAGAAAGCAATCCACGCTAGTTCACTACAGGCCAAGTCTGTGCATTACCCTGAGCATACAATGCAAATAGTTCCAATCGTTAACAACCACTCAATATAAAATGCTGTAGACTGCAATGTAGTTAGAGGCAATTAAAAAAATGTTCATACAAATAGGCAAGACATGCAATAATTTTTATCTTTAAAAATAGCATACAATTGAAAAGATGAAGCTAACAATATAAATATGATTTATTCATTCTTTTATTTTTAATACTAAAAGCCAGTGTTTGTATTAAAATCTGAACAACAACCCCTGGTAGGTTACAGAGCATGCAAACCCATTAATAAAAGTGAACCACTGTTGAGACTGCACAAGTAACTTTTAAAATAAGGACTTACATTATCTAGAAAGTAAAAATATGTTTCTAGGAAGATTACTTTTTCTAAAGTCTCAGTATAATGTCTCAATCCCCCTCTTCTCATTTTTCTTAATTTTGCTAATTTAAATGAAGTTTCTCGCATCCCTAAGCAAGAAACAGGCCCAGTCCTAAGCTACAGAATTTAGATCCTCATAGTTCATACCCAGAATCTCCCATTTTAGAAGCAAAGCAAGAACTCAGTGTTCACTGGTTCTCATACTGCTCTCAGATTTTGAGACGTCAGCTCTTTACCCCAAGCCATGTCACACTGAACATTCAAAGATATGCTAGCTTGGCATTTGGCAAAAAGTCATAATAGCCTAATCCTATTATTAGTCTCATGTCATAGGAGACAAAGTCCCAGGAACTAGACAGAGTACCTTAACCATGTTTATAACCCAGACATCGCGGTGCTGTGGTGCTAATAGGCCAGTGCTGGATAGGCTGGGAGATGGGCAGTCCTAACAGCTATGTTCAGAAAGCAAGACTTTAGGACCAGAATGCTCACCCTGGAAAACAAGGCTCTAACTTTTATCATATTCTATTGACTCAATCAGTTTTAGGCTCCGCCCCCTGCAAGGCTTAAGGACAGAGACCAATACAAAGTCAATTCCTGATAAAATGGCATAAGTGCTAAGACAAAGTGAAATCAGATGCTAAAAGATACCTCACTTAAACAATAAAACGTTAATTTTTTTGGAAGATTCTTCTAGCCCAATCAAGGAAGATGAAGAATTGTCAGATGAAGAATGAACAGAGCAATCAGAGGAGCCCAGGCAAAACCTGACACCTCTTAGAAATGAGAAACAGCGTGACATGTTTAAAGACCTGGAAAGGTCAAGGTAGCTGAGGTCCAAGCAATTAACTGAACAATATTATACGAGAAAGGTTGCTAATGGCCAGAAAGTACAGGATCACATACAACAAAGTAGACTTTTTCACAGGCCGCTTTTGTAAAATGCCAGCAAGGAAGTATTTTAGGCCTTGGGGGCTAGAGACTATCTTTTTTATAGCCCTTTCAACATGGCCCCAGGCCATAATTTCTCAGTAATCTCCATAATTCTGTGTTGTCTTCTTTGTCTCTTCATAACAGAGACAGTGAATTTTCTGAAAACAAACACTGCCTCCACTACATCTTGAGGGTCTGGCATCTACAAATTACATCTTTTGTCAGGCCAGCCTTGATGCCAGCTACTGAGGAGATAGAGAGGGAAGCTTGAACATGAGCTTGGGGAACAGCACAGGCAACACAGCAAACCCCCATCCCCAGCAAACCCTTTTACATTTAGAAAATGAAATGAAAAAGGAAAGATTAAAGGGGGATCTAGAAGGTAAAACTCAGAGAACCTGGTGACCAGTCAGGAGGAAGGAAGCCTTAACAAGACAAAGGCATTTACTACACTTTTCCTGTCATTACAACCTTGTGCCTGGTAGACTGCACATGGTTGATGGCCACTTTAATCCTTCAACAATCCAGAAAATTTCTGGAAGAAAACAGTATGCTATTTTATAGTACCAATGAAGAATATTTAGTAACTTAAAATTCTCATTGTTCAGTAATTAACAAAATTATAATAAAAAAAATCAAACCTAAAACTAGTCTTGTAACTCAGAAAGTTTGGCTTATAAATGCTACTGAGTTCCAAAAACAAACTTTCCAAATTGATTCTGAATTATTCACAGCTTTCTTCCTAATTCTTTAGGAAAGTCAACTGCACACAAAGGTCTCTCTCAAGATGGGAAATTAGACTTGAACATTTCAGCTCAAACAATAAGAAAGGGATGCCCTTTCCATCAGGATTTGGTAGAAGGACACAAGATGCTGCAACAAGTCTTCTAGGTTGTAACAAAACAGAAAAGTGAAGCAACCAGAGGCTCAATGACCCACATGCAGAGAGAACAAAACCTTTTTTAGGCATCAGCTACATTACTTACAGAGCAGCAGCCCCAGAGATGATTTCAATCAACTCCTTTGTGATGACAGCCTGGCGGGTGCGGTTGAAAGTCAACGTCAATTTGTCAATCATATCAGCTGCAAACAAAAGAAAAAGGATAGACATCAAAATATAAAGTTTTGATAAGAGCAGTTTCTACTTAATTAAAACAATTCAGAGTTGAAGTAAATTCTGCTGCAATTTAGATTCCCCAAACGGCCTCTCTGGTCGGTAAGAATTTTATCAAGTTATTTTCCACAAGCTACTTTCATGGTGCTTACAAATCCTCTACCTATCAAGTTAAGATGGACACCTCAACAAAACAAAATATTCTTTTAACATTTTTGGCGATACTCTGAGTGACGCTCAGACAGACACACAGACACTCTCCTTTTCCCTCTCGCTCTCTCTAGAAGAGATGCAGTTAGGCTCTAAGTGTTCCTGGAGCTTTGTCTAATCCCTTGTTTCTAGGTATGGGCTAGCAATGTCCTCTAGCATTGACTTACACGCGTTCTTGCTGGCATTGTCCATGGCAGTCATCCTGGCACTCTGCTCACTGGTGGTGGACTCCTTCAGCGAGTAATAGATGAGGTTGGCCAGATTGTATTCCTGGTAATTCTGCAGCACATCAGCATCAATGTCATCATAAATGCTCATGGTCTCTGTTAAAACAAGCCAAGAGTTTCCTTGAAGAATGTAGATGAAGACCTATTCATTAGAAATGGCTTATGAATAAGAATTTCTGTAATTATAGAAATCATCTTGAGTTAAATGAATCTGTTCTAATAATAATTCTATTTCCATAGTATATTATCAGCAAAATATATGTCAACAGGTATTTAGCTTTTTACCTCAGAGATAACTTTAATATTAAGAAGCTGGCATTTAAAAAAAAAAAAAAAAAAAAGCACTAAATTTCAAAGTTATGGGGTTGGGAATTTATCTCAATAAGGAGTCTGCCTAGCAAGTGCAAGGCCCTTGGTTCAATCCTCAGCTATAGGGGTAGGGTGTGGGGGCTTAGGTTTCACGGTTATAAAACCCTTTGAACAGCAGCTAGCCAAGCATTTGTCACATATACATCATTAAATAGTTTTTTTTTAGTTAAAAAAATAAGACTGAATCTAATAGTGTTATGCAAATCCACCTTAATCATTAGTTATTAAAGAAATATGGCCGGGCGGTCGCATGCCTTTAATCCCAGCACTTGGGAGGCAGAGGCAGGTGGCTTTCTGAGTTTGAGGCTAGCCTGGTCTACAGAGTGAGTTCCAGGACAGCCAGAGCTACACAGAGAAACTCTGTCTTGAAAAACCAAACCAAAACAAAACAAACAAAAAAACCAAAACAAAACAAAAAGAAATATGAATGCCAGTTTGACAGACCTGAGGACTGGAGGAGCTAGAAACTGACATGAGTTTTAGATTCAATGTAGATACTTGCCAGACATTTCAAATTCATTCATAACTGCTGAAATAGTACTATGCTGCACCAATCTCAGATGGTATCAACTCCTATTTTATGTATTATTGAAAAAAAAGCACACCCCCAAAATACACTAAACCCAAAACCTCACTGTGACAGCCCAGGGAGTGGTACTATTAGCAGGTGTGGCCTTGTTGGAGTAGGTATGGCACTGTGGGCGTAGTCCTAGCTGCCTGGAAGTGAGTATTCTACTAGCAGCCTTCAGATGAAGATGTAGAACTCTCAGCTCCTCCTGCACCATGCCTGCCTAGATGCTACCATGCTTCTGCCTTGATAATGGACTAAATCTCAGAACCTGTAAGCCAGCCCCACTTAAATGCTGTCCTTATAAGAGTCGTCTTGGTCCTGGTGTCTGTTCACAGCAGTAAAACTCATACTAAGAAGTTGGTGCCAGGGACTGGGGTATTGCTGTGATAGGCATGATCATGTTTTTGTTTGGAAGAATGTGGATTTTGAAACTTTGGATTTGGAAAGCAGTAGAATGCTTTAAATGGGGCTTAATGGGCTATCCTAGTAGGAATATGGAAGACTTTGTTACTGAGAGTGATTTGAACTGTGCAGATCTGGCCAAAGAAGTTTCAGTGGAAAATTTCAATATGTGGCCTACAGATTGTTTTTGTGATATTTTGGTGAAGAATGTGGCTACTTTTTGCCCTTGTCTGAAGAGTCTGCCTGAGGCTAAGGTGAAGAGACTCAGATTAATTGCACTGACAAAGGAAGTCTCAGAAATGTCCCTCACTTTGCTCTCTGGTTAAGTCTCATGAAGACCATTTTCAAACAAGTGTAGCAACCTGAGAAAGGAAAAATATAAAATCTATGGTTCAAGTACTAAAGGAGCACCAGGAAGTAAAATGGAGCTGAATCCTGTGTTCAAGGAGATAATAAATTAAGAGAGTGGGACTTTAGGGCAATATTCCACCTAGCTGAGTTTAGATCCAGGCATGGTGGTACACACCTTTAATCCCAGGATACAAAGCCAAGCAGATCTGAGTTCTAGGCCAGCCTGGGACAGCAAATTCTAGGTGAAGAAAAACTTAAATCTAGGCATGGTGGTACACACCTTTAATCCCAGGAGACAGGCATGAAGATCTCAGAGTTTCTACAGAGCAAGATCACAGCCAAGCACAGGCAGTGAAGGAGTTGGAAAACAGAAAGCTGGTGAAAATGTAATAGAACAAGGGGACCATGTTCCAGCCCCAGCAAGCAGCAGAACTCAGCAGCTTCGGCCATATGGCTCTGGCTTTAGAGTCAAGAGGAGAAGGAGACTACTGGGACAATTGATGCTGGTTAGCTGGAGCTAAGAAATTAGTGATGATTAAGGAGACCAGCATCACTGAGGTGAAATCTTCTGAGAAGTGTTTTCTGAGAGCACAAATAAGCTATGTTCCCAAGATAGACAAGGTTGTACCTCTTCCTGCAGCTATACTTAATATACAGCAGTCACCCAGGTGGTACTGGTTTTGAAGGCATGAAGGGGTCATGAAGAGCAGCTGAGGCTTGACACTGTGAGAGGCCATGGAAAGCCACGGGTAAAGGTGCAGCCTCAGTTGCAGGGTCATGCAAGGGATCTGAAGCTTGGCACTATGAAGACAGCCTATAAGAGGCTATTGGTGAAGCCTAGTTGCAATGCAAGACCTCAGTGTACTGGAGATGCCAATACCATGAGATGATCACCAAGAACAGCAGCAACTGTGGCGTGTAAGAAGCTGTAACATTGAAGTTGCCTTGGAGACCCCAAGATGTCTGAGATGCCAAAGCCAGAGGCTATTTGCTGAGGAAATCGGCTAACAGGGAGTGAAACCAGCCCAGAAGAAGTTTGCTGCAGTCAACAAAGATGAAAAAGGAGTTGAAGATCTGAAGACTGCTTTGACATCAGACATGGAGATGCAGAGTTTGGAGTTTGCCCAGCTGGTTTCCTGTCTTGCTTTGGGGAATAGTTAAGTGATTGGATGAATCTCAGAAGAGACCTTGAACTTTTGACTTTTAACATTGTTGAGACTGCTATTGGCTATGGGGACTTTGGAAGTTGGACTAAATGTATTTTGCATTATGCTATGTTTAGGTATGGTCCCCACAGACTTATATATTTGAACAAGCCTATGGGGGCCAGAGAGTGGAATGTGATGGTTTGTATATGCCTGGTCCAGGGAGTGGCACTATTAGGAGGTGTCACCTTGTTGGAGTAAGTGTGTCACTGTGGGTGTGGGCTTTAATACCCTAGCCCTAGCTGCCTGGAGTATTCTGCTAGCAGCCTTCAGGTGAAGGACTGTGCATTTGGAGACCAGCCTGGACTAAAAAGCAAGAACCCATGTCTTGGAGTGGGGTGGTAATTATACACAACCCCCAAAAGTAAACAAATATAAAACTCCACAGATGAAATGTACAATGAGAAAGATATTTCTACGGTATGTTACTGAGCAAAGATGATTGTCCAATAATAAGATGACAAAGTTCAGTGGGCCATAAAAATTAGTTATCATGAGCATTTTAAATCTCTCTCTTCAGCACCTGATTGCACAGCAGTTATTTGCAGACAGCATCAAGCCAAGTTTTAGTTTTCAGACACTGAAAACAGGAACATGCTTAATGACATTGTTTGATAAATGACAGAGCAGAGCTGGGTTGTCCACAGCCTGATTTGGGTGTCCTGAAAAGCACGAGCAGTGCTGCTGCCTCACTTCTCTTTTCTTGTTTTAAGATTTATTTTTATCTTATGTGTTATGAGTACTATGCATATATGGATGGGTGTGTACTATGTGTGGGACTAGTGCCCACTGAGTCAGAAGCGGGTTACAAGTGGAATGAAAGACAGCTGTGAGCTGACGTGTGAGCAGCAGGTGTTCTTAACCACTGAGACATCATCCCAGTCCCTGTCTGAAAAACAGTGCAGTCCAAGGGAGGTAGTATACACTTAGAATCCTAGCTACTTGGGAGGCTGAGGTAGGAAGATGAAAATTTAAGACCAGCCTGGGCTACAGAGTGACTCCACTTCGGATGTTAACAGTAACACAGCAACCCAATAAGCACTGGCTTTCCTGACACCACACCTGCCGTGTGAAAGTGGCTTACCAGCACTGGCAATGGTATTGAGAGAGAAGATGGGCTTCTCTTCTGTCTTGTAGGAGATAACAGACCTGAAATGACAGATGCACTGGTGAATAGCAAAGTAATTTCTAAACTAAACAGACATTCACATCAAAGAGCTCAGAATTCTAAATGTTCTTACTTGAACTGATTAAAAATGATAGAGCCTTCATCAAATTCATATCCAGAATTTAACAACTCAAGGGCAATGACTGATGCATCTCCAAAAGTAGGGGGCTTCCGTCCCACATCTTTGAATGACACCAAAAACTGATCAGAGTGAGTCCTGAAGATCACATAAAATAGGTTAATGAGATTGTGTTGTAAAAAAATAGCAAAAGAACAAAGTTATCAGAAATCAGGTTTTTGTAGGGATGTGCATGGTGAGTTGCCTTGAGTTAAGTTTTTCCATACATCATGACTATTCCTTTAGGGGCACCTGCAAAAATCTAAGAACTGCAAGTCAGGCTGTCTATCTTACATTCCTTCCACTCAATCTTAATGAAAAATCTAAGAACTGCAAGTCAGGCTGTCTATCTTACATTCCTTCCACTCAATCTTAATGGAATAATGTTCCTTTCTGGTATTTCTAGGCCGTGACAACCCAGAGGATTTCTTTTTTAGCCAATAGCTCTGGTAATCTTCATTGTATTCCACTCCTGGTATCAAGGAAGTGTATGCACATGCACGCACGCGCGCACACACACACACACTGTAAAAAGCAACACAGAGAATATATATACACTCCAATACATCATGAAAACCTTTTCTCTATTGAAGAGCCTTTCACTCAGTCATGTTTCCACTATTCTGAACATGGAACATGTCTCATTTACCGATAAAGTATGCCCTTGATTTTTTCACCAACTCCAACAATCATAACTTCTTTCCCAGCTGCTGTGAGGTTAGCCACTTCATTCTTCATCTGTTTAGCCACTGAGGAATGAATAGCACCACAAAGCCCTCGATCTGAGGACACACCAATAATGAGGTGCTTCTTCTTGTCCTCAGGTCCCTTAATATCAGCCTTTTCATACAGAGCTAAAAAACAAAACGAGAAGAGTATTGAAATAAAATTTATAGTAAATGTAGTGACAATTTCTAATTTCAAAGGGACACTTTGCATGTCTCTCAGGTGGCTCCTGATAGTATAATCAGGGGCATTTGAGTATTCATTCCATTACAACCAGGAAGACTACCACAAAGGTTCCTAAGGATCAATTGATGGCCAGTTTTTGTTTTGTTTTTTAAATATTGGCTAAAATATACCCAGATACAACCAAAAGGAGAATACAGAAGTGCCTGCTTAGCTAGACATTAGATTTCTATACAATGTAAATTCCCAGCACATAGCTAAAAAACTAAGCTGAGCCACTCATGTAACCTACACATCACTGAGCTCCTGTGTTATAAAAACTGTTGATACTGAAGTTATGGGTGTGAATTTATTTTTGGCATTACTTTACCAACTTTCCTGGTCTGATTTTCTTAGAGATAGAGGCAAAGAGGAAAATTAAGTCGGATTAAAGATACCTGGATCTTGCACAATGAATTACCTATGACAGAAAATAAGAAGTTGAGGGGCTGAAGAACCATCAGACCCAGGGGTGGCTTCCAACAGCTGTCTGCTGCCAGGACTCCACATACATCTTCACAGCCATCATATGCACTCACATTAAGAAAACCATTTCTGTTTTCACTACAGAGCAGCAATCTCATATTTTTATGCCTAAGTGTCCCCTCCCCAAGGTGAAACACAAACATGAAACTACAACATCCAGGGAGTGTGGAGAACACATACAGCTCTTTTAGATTTTATTACTGCACAGCATAAACTCCTGACCCAATTTTGAGATATTTAAATAAATGTCCATTTACTGTCTGGCACTGTCTGGCAGTAGGACTCACTCTTCAGCTCAGATACCTCAGAAGCTGCTAGGAGCTTCTGTCCTGATGGCTCCATTACAAAACCCATCAGTTCTCTCAGACAGTTTCTCCTACAGTTAGTGAAGAATTTTATCGTTAGAGATATGGAGGAAGGATTCCTTACTAGTAAGAAAGGTAACCAATTAAGTGACTCCCCTTTTCAGACAAATAAGCTAGAGATTTGAAAAGAAGTATTTTCTTTCTGAACTTAGTTTGTTTCTGACTGAGCAAACCAGGAAAGAAGTGTTCAAACTGTAGGGAGCCAACGGTGTATGTAGCTCAAATGCTCACCACATAGTGCAAGGCCCTGGGTTCCACCCTACAGATCATTCAGTGCCCAGTATGGCACACATTTTATGCAAGTTAGGTGACCAAGCCTTCACTGGGAGGCAGCTCACTAGCCGTAAATAAAACACTTTAAAAATAAGAAACCATTTTATCTGAGGTCTGTGCCCTGCTTTTTTCTTCATATAAAATGTCCTTTTGCAGGATTAAGTGTATGCTAAGAAAGATATAGAGGAATGCAAGAGAACTTATACTTATCACAAAAGGCAACCCTCATCTAATGCATACACATGCTTCTACATACACAGATCATGGTATCTTCAATTTGGAAACAAGCAAAATTTCGGTTGAAGTTAATGCTTCTGAATCTGTTGGTAATCCTCGTGGGTTTTTTTTTTTTTTTTTTTTTTTTTTTGGTATTTATGTGCATGTATGTTTCTGTGTCTATGTACATGCATAAGTGTGAGGGTGGCCTCAGAAATCAGAGGGTCTTCTGGAAGAGCAAGAGTTCTGTCTCCATTTTTTTTTTTAAACTCTCATTCCCTGCTATGTTTAGCAAGTGTTTATTGTCCTAGGTGTTGGGCCTGCGGGAAAGATGTTTCTATTCTAGCAGTCATTCAAATAATAAAACAAACAAGGACACATAATGGGTCATGTTATGACTGTTAGGTTAAAAACCCTCTCCCCCGAGCCCCCACGGGATGGGGAGGAGATGGCCCAGTTGGCAAGTGGTTGCTCCACAGCCATGAGGACTTAAGCTTAAGGACTGCATCCATGAAAACACCAGAAATGTTAGTGCACATCTGTACTCCAGTGCTGGGATGCAGACAAATGGATGGATCCATCCCGCTACCCAACCCCGAGCTCACTGGCCAGCCAGACTAGCCAAAACTGTGAGTTCCAGCTTCAGTGAAAGAGCCTTTCTCAAGAAACAAGGTAGACATGTGGCTGAGGAAGACACCTGCTGTCCTCCTCTGGCTTCTACACATACAAAGTATCCATACACTTATCCACATCACAGACTGAATGGTGGAGTAGTGAGGAGGCAGGACTGAAGACAGCACAAGCCCTGTTTGTACAGTCTAAAATACTACTGTCAAATCTTGGCCCAGCATCTGTGACAATGCCTCAGTTCATAAATCAACAGCCAATCCTAAAAAAAAAAAAAAAAAAAAACACATGGACCCAGAGCAATCTCATAGGAGTTAGATACAAGGTCATCAAACAGCCTGTAACTGGATCTTCTTGGGTCTGTCTTGTGACTGTCAGAATGCCCTTTATACTTAAATGATGTTGAGATTGGAGAAAGAATGTTCTTGCCACATCAAAAACAAAGGCCCAGGCTGGAAAGATGGCTCAATAGTAAAGAGCTCCCACTGCTTTTGCATAGGACCTGAGTTTGGTTCCTAGACCCCATGGCATCAGGCAGCTCACAACTATCTGACTCCAGTTCTAGGGGATTTGAGACCCCTTCTGGCCCCTGTGGGCCCATTTACAGACACGTAACTGAAAGCAGAGCATTCCCTCCACAGATGCATTAATAAAAAGGTGCATCTTCAAGAGCCCGTGGCCACACAGCAGTGTTGCTTACAGTGTGGACTGTTGTAGATGATTATGAGAATACCTGAAAGGATATTTCAGTCTTGCAAGCCCCCCACCTCCTTTCAGAGATTTCTTCAATTTCCTTTAATAACTCCATCTTGGCTCTTACCTATGAAATATGCTGCCTACCTCAAAAACTTTTCTTCAAAGTCCACAATGGAAAAGCCACTGTTCTACTGCCCTCACGGGCAACCCACTCCAGTCTCGGGACAATATGCTGTGCTAAATAAACTGTTGTCTATATTTTGTCTCTTCATTCAATTCTTTCCTTCAAGATGAAAACACTTAGAACCCTATCATAATGGTGTGAGGAATAAAGAAAGTATAGAAAGTGATATGGAAAGATAACAGGGTTTGGAGTGCAAGATGGTTTGGGAGGCCTGCAGAGCAGGTGACTGGAAACTGCAGATATCAAAGGACAGTAGCAGTGCAGGCAGGGAGGTAAAGCAGGAGTAGAACTGCAGAGAGGCTTGAGGACCACTGACTACTGCATTCTAATTGTAAAGAGATTTGCAGGAGGGACACAATGAAGGTGTCCACAGGTAATCACTGCAGCCTGGGGTGAGAAGGCTGTGAAGGACTGAGCAATGGGCACCAATCTTAACCTGCTATGATCTTCTTCCCGTTCAAATCTGCAAGTTAAAGATTCTTTGAGGGGGTCAGGGGACACATCTTAATCTAGTGTAAGACAGCATGATACTGCAAGAATTTGGATAATGTAATTACAGTTAAGATGGGAAATTTCCTACCACTTTAATTTTGTTCATCTCTGAGACAAATCATTACAAAACCATCTAAACACAAAATCTATGTTCTTACCATTTTTCTCTGCAGGAAAAGCAATCAAGAACAGATTGCATAGAGTAACAATTGAGTCCTTGACCAGCGGGCTTTCCCACTCATTGTGGGGAAAAAAAAAAAAAGTGAGCACCCTGCTATCCTAATACAGCACCCACAGTTATGAGCAGGATGAAAACCATTTCCCAGTCTGTCAGTGTAATAACACAGGAAAGGTTTTAGGTTATTTAAAGTTAACAGTCATAAACAGTATTAATACACAGGCATTGTGGCATAACACAGAGGGCTCCTGTTCACTCCTGTGAACATGTCCCCAGACTCTAGTGTGCAGAAATGACATGTGCATATAAATTCACATACATGAAAGCATGAATACATGTAGAGTGTACAGGACAGGCTGGGCCGAGAATCCTACTTTGCTCCCTGTTGATACAAAAGGAACTAACTAACTTGAGGAAGAAAGGTTTTATTTTACTTTACACTTCCAGGCAACAGTTCATCACCAATTTGTTTGTGTTTGTGTGTTTGTGTATATGTGTGTGTGTGTTGGCATTTCCTCCAGCCTCTGCCCAAGTTATCTAGCAACAGCCATGTAACTTCTAAGAACTTGCTCTCTCTCATTATTCTGTTCTATTCTATTCGATTATCCCTCCCAACCCCCCAATAAATTTTATGTTTGTCTCATGGCTTGATTCCTCAGAGGTATGCTTCTGCATGGGCCTGCCCAGGCACTCTCTTCCACCACACCAACACTGACGTGGTTTTATAAAACACAACACAGGGAGCCATGGCAGGGACCTGGAGGCAAGAGCTAAAACAGAAGCCATGGAAGATCATTGCTTAGTGGCTTGCTCTGCTCACTTTATACACAGCTCAGGTCTGTCTGCACAGGAATGGCCCAGCCTACTTAGTAGTCAAGAAGTTCTCACACACATGCCCATAGGTCAACCTTAAGGGGGCAATCCCTCAGTTGGGATTCCTTCTCCCTAAGTGTATCTTTGAAAGGAGACAAACTACCCAGCACAGATGACTGTGAGCACATCATCTCTGCCTGGCAGGTGAGCTCTTCCCAACTCACCCAAGGAGCCTATCCCATAGACTCGAGCTGGCTTCAGCTCCCGCTCAGCCCGGGCGTACTTCGCAGCTGCCACCATCTTCATAGACTTGGTAATTTTCTGGATGTTTTTGATGGACTTCAGTCTCCTGGTAACTAAAATATCGAAGAATCAGGTTAGACAGAGGAGGCACCAGTATATCGTCATCTGTGAATTCAGAGGTCCTACTAAAGTGGCAAGCACAATAATTAGCACTTAGCCTTCATTGGCAATCAGCTGGCTCTTATCTAATCTAAGTGCATAAACTAGTCAGTAGCCATCAAGGAGCAAGACTGGCTACTTAGGACATGGAATGAACATTACATACACATATGATATTAAATTGGACAATGGCCTTACTTACTTCATAACACTATTTTTAGTTGTTTTAATATAAACACACTGAAATAGTATAGATTTACCAGTTACATTATTCTGCAGACAATAAAGACCAACATTCTTCTGTGTCACCTCATATGATCTTTCAAAACAAAAATTCAATATACACAATGTAAACTAATTTGTCAACTCTTAAAAAGACACTAACGTGGCACATATACATATGTGTATTAGATAAGCATATATGTATGTATGTATGTATGTATGTATGTATGTATACACACATATTATATACACACTGTTATTTTGCACGAGTGCACATGTGGGTGAGTACCACAGTGTGCACATGGAGATCAGGGGACAACTTGCAGGAGCTGGCTCTTTCCACTGAAGTCCTTCCTTAAGCTTTGTGGCTAGAACCTTTATTTGCTACGCTATGCTGCCTGCCCAACTAGCAGGTTTTAAAAATTATTTCCATTTGTCAAACTTTAGTTTGTCTTAATTTGCATATTGAGAGAGACAACATACTTACTATCTTTCAGAGTTGCCATGTTTCGAACTTGGATCCTGAGGATAAAGAATTAAAAAATACTTGAGTTTTGTTCTACACACTAGCTTTGCTACACGAGTCATCAGTTAAGGCTTACTTTAATACACTATATAGGCAGACTATCAGATACAGGACTGACTGACTGAGTAGAAATGTTTGCACATTTACGAACAGCAAGCCCTAAAGCACTGACCCCCAAGAAAGCTTTCCCCAACACTGGATGTCTACATCCACACCTCTGCTTACTCTGCTTCCAAGGCAGTGAAGTCTTTCCCATTATTAGGCTGTCTAATGACACTTCTGATATGCAACCCCACTCCTATGATGCAATTAAAAAGAATACTCAAGCCAAGCCAGGCACAGTGACCCATGCCTTTTAATCCCAGCACTGAGAGGCAGACACAGGTGGATCTCTGTGAGTTCGAGGTCAGCCTAGTCTACAGAGTGAGTTCCAGGACAGCCAGAGCTATATAGTGAGACCCTGTCTTAAAAACAAAACAAAATAGGACAAAACAACAACAACAAAAATTATACTCAAGCCTATCACACACTGGCATGACCTCAAGTATTTATTTTAATTTGGAGATCAGAGGACATTTTTTCATTTCAATAAATATTTCCTAAAGTTTTTACATTTGGAGCTAGTGAACAAATCATGTCCTCCAAACATTATTTCAGACAAGATTCACAAAAACCTAATTTACAGAAAATGTAATCAAATATTTGTCTTCTTTAAAATTACAGTGCTAATACAGAAAAGTAAGAATGATTGGACTTAAGAGGTGTTCCATAAATTGAGATCTCAATCCTAGGAGGAAAGATAGCATGTTATTAAACATTACTTCTAACTCGGCATGGTAGCGCATGCTTTTAATCCTAGCACTCAGGAGGCAAGAGGCAGGTAGATCTACCTGAGTTGGGAACCAGCCTGGTCTATAAAGCAAGTTCCAGGACAGTTAGGGCTACACAGAGAAACACTGTCTTGAAAAACCAAAAGGGGAAAAATTTTTTTTTCAATCTTTGGATTAATATATGCTACTAATATTGGGAGTCAAAGCTATGCTAAAAAGTAACCAATCTGCTAGTTTTTACGGAGAGGACCCAAAAGCCACCTTCAGAATACACTTCTGAAGGACAAAGTTTTATTTGGGAGCAGTAAAATAAAATCATGGGACAGTGAGTTGGAATATTAAATGTTTAATATCTTTAATGCTTTTCTTATAGATGGCCTAGGACTTTTACACACACACACACACACACACACACACACACACACACACACACACCATGAAAACGATGGTGGTTACTTGGAGCAAGAGAGATGATGAGCAGTGAATAAGGATGACAAAGACGCATCAAAATGGGTCTAGTACACTATCTAAAACCATTTCTAACCCCCCAATAACAAGTGTAAAGAGTGGGCTAGAGGCCATGAGCGCTCCAACAGCTGCAGCTTGAGGTGCTCCTGTCACACCGGTGTCTGTCCACACCGACCATTTAGACCATTCTCAATAAAGCCTTCCTGTTTCCATTAAAGAATTTTCTTTCTTTTAAATTAGGTATTAGGAAAATATGACAGCTTATACCGTTATGAGTGGAGAGAACCACAATGCAAAGCTATACACTATATGAACTCCACCATAACCTACACGTCTGATAGAATTTTTCCAAACATGACTTTTTGGCGCTTTTATTAGCATATATTAATTATAGACAGTAACAGGTTTCATTATGACATTTACATACAAGTATGTATTTTTATCACTGTTACGTCCCATCATCCTCTCGTTCTTCTCTCCCACTTCCTGTTCCCAATCTATCGTCCTTCTACTCCATGTATTTTTTTTCCTACACCTCCCGCCCCCTTTTCTGGTGAACCAATGACTTTAATTAGGGTTCCTTACTGGAGTAGGAATAAGAGGCTATTTATAGGAGCAAGAGCAACTTACCAGAGCCACTGAAAAAAATGTCTCTTCCTCCCTCAGCAACCCTTAACTCCCTAAAGATCCTCAAGAAGGGGCGGAGCCTGTGAGCTCCTCCCACCCGACAACAGTTAACTGCCAATAAAGTCTCACCCACGGAGGGAGGAGCTCCTCTCTCCTCCATGGATCTCGGGCAGGTCATCACAACTGTGCACAAAAGAGTGCCACTACAGTGCAACGCCAGAAAACCGAGTTCTACAATACTCCACTCCACCTGATGGCTCTTACCAGTTTTCTATCCTTTGGAGATGACCCCTGAGCTTTGGAGGGAGTGATACAGACATCCCGTTTAGAGCTGAGCATCTTACAGTCATGTCTTCTCTCTGCAGCTAGCTCTGACCATAGCTGACAGTGGCACTCATCCGTAGGCATAAACGTAAGTATTTAGGAGGCAGTTTGGTAGGCACACCACACCCATTTGGCAAGACAGTAGTAGCAGCTTTCCTGCTAAAGCTTATTCCTAGGTTTACAGTACCAGAGGTGAAACCCCTATCATACAATAAGAATCAGAAACAATCAGAAAGGAGATGGTTAAGGAAAAGATGTTTATAAGCCCACAAATTAGATTTCAGATGGCAGTCCCCAGCAGGAAATGAGGATGGGATGGACCTTGGCATGTGGTGTAGGCAAAGCAAATAGGAGACTACACATGAACATATTCTCAGAGGAAGGAGAAGCAGGAAGGTGACCCTAGGGGCTCTATGTAAGGATTTCAGTGGATTGGAAGAAAAGGTAAGCTCTCTGGAAGAGCTGATTTTTGAGCAAGACATGGTTATAAAGACTAGGGGGGCTAACTGGAAATGTCTAGTGTAAACAAGAGCAGTTCTGAGGGTTTAGGCACAAATCAGAAAACCAGAAGAGATCAGTAGTTAATTGGAAAAACTAAAACCAACTAAAGCAAAGCACATGCAAGAAGGGCAGGTAAAAGAGGAAAGCGTCCCAATTTTACAAAGCAAGCATTAACAATGGAACTGCATAAATGCACAAATACACCGCTCATGAACTCAGGCGCAAAAATATTTTTAAAGAACTCTACCCCATGACCAGGTAGGGCATATTTCAGCTACATGATGCTTGTTTACTATTTAAACATAATATAGGCCCATCATACTAACAAGCCAAAGAGAAAACGCCATCAGACGTAGAATCATCAAACAGAGTCTAACACCAATTCACAACAAAGCCTCCGAAAGCCAGGGCAGAAAACTTCTTTAAGTAACACCTATGCTTTATGGTGAGGAACTAGAAGCTTTCCCCCCAAATCTGGAAACAACCTAACAAGTACCTCTAAGCCTACGTCACTGCTAAGGCAGCAAGTTAAGAAAAGAACCGAAAACAAAACCCGTCTCCATAGACGGCACAACTGTCTATGTTTAGAAATTCCCAAAGAATCTGGAGTGGGAAAAAAAAAAGCCTTTGTGGCCAGAGAGATGGCTCAGTGGGTAAGAGAAATTGCTATGTAAGAATAAGGACCTGACCCACAAAACTTCAACCCTACACAAAGAACTAGAGGTGACTGAGTGGAGCTGGGAGAACGAGAGGAAGCCCCAGGGAAGAACACATCAATTGGTTACCCAGTGCCAAATGGTCACCCCTGAAAATATACATACAAACAATATATAAAGTCAAGTTATATTTAGGAATATGTCTGTATATACTGTAGGGTAAAAGGGCCAGGGAAAGAACACCCTGAGCTTGACTCCAAGCCCAAGACCAGGGCCAAGAAACAGAATCCCACCAATCCTCACCCTGAAAAGTTCCAACCATCCCCCCACCCCCAAGAAACCCTATCAGTCTGCCTTGTGTTCAGTTGTTGCTCCTTACCCAAGCAGGGGCAGCCACTCTCCTGGGCTTTTCCCTTCCAGCAAATCTCTTGTGTGAGGTTTGTTGTGTGGTGTGACTTTTTTAAAAAGATTTTTTAAACTTTGTATTAGTTCTTTGTGAACGTCACATCGGATAACCCAATCCCACTCATTTCCCCCTCCCCCTTTACCTACCCTCCACCCCTGCAACCCGCCCCAACCAGGAAAAAAAATCTCATAGAAGCTGTAATGTACCACAGTGTGTGATACATTACTGTAAACCCTTTTGTCTATACTTCTTTGCTTGCAAATGTTCATTGCAATGACTCATGGTATAATGAGGCCCCTGGTTTCTGCTACTCTATCAATACTAGAACCTCACTGGACTCCTCTTGGATTTCCAGTTGTTGTCCTGTGCCATAGAGATCCTGTAGTTTTGAATCTGGAGGATCGACCAGCCCTTCATGCACTCCAGCAAGTTCATTGATGGGCTATGTTGGGGCAGACCAACTGAAAGCCATACATGTGGGCCTGAGAGGTATCAGAGAGCCAGCCCATCATGCTCATGCCCTTGATGCTGCCTCATCACCACCACTGCAACCAGGGCCAGCTCTCCCACTCTCATAATCCTGGGGCCAGCTTTCCCATCTGCCATAGATGGTGAGGGATCATAGGGTGCCTCTCCCCCATCTGTGCCACTATTCAACCTAGGCAAGGTACAGGGCCTGCTATCCTGTGCTGTAGCAGGTGGATGGCAGAAATAGCTCTCCTGCTTTCATGACCCCAGGGCCAGCTCTTCTACCATAGGTGGCAAGGGGCGAGGGTAGGGAACACTAGCACATGGTAGACAAGAGGCAGGGCCAGCTCTGCTACTCTGCCCAGGCCAGGCCTCCTGCCTATAGCAGGTGGTGAGTGGTGAGGAGCAAGGAGAGTATCATTCATCCACGCCACTACAGGAAGTTGAGTGGTAGAGCCACTCGCTCATGTTCTCATCCTCAGGTGGCCAAGGCCAACCAGAAACTCTCAGGATTTCAGCTGGCTAAGGGCAGTGTCAGCTCTCCTGCTCTCTTGCCTCTAGGGCCCACTCTCCCCCCATGCCCAGGTGAGGGACGGGGTCAGTTCTGTACAGCCCTCAGACATTAACATGTCCCAGGTGGCACCACCAGCTACTCCCATCAGGCTCTTCCTAACGACCTTCAAGTCTCTAACTCTGCCTCTCTGCATTGTGTCTGTATCCTTCTGTTTCTCTTTCTCTTCCATTTCTCCACCACTTACGTGCTCCTCTTAGTGCCTCCCTGGGTCTCTTGAGTGTCTAGGGTCTTTACAGGAGTGATCTCTAGAGTTCTCTGCTGTGTTTGTGCATTATGGCACCAGACAGGAGTCATCTCAAGCATGATATGCCCCTCCCCCCACCAGGCTGGGGGATGCCAAACTGGTGTTCATCTCAGGCTAGCTCCCTTTCCAGGCCCCATGGCCCTTGTCTGGTGGTCCTTTCAGGCTCACTTCTCTACTGGTCCACCCAAGTGTCCATCTGTCTAGGGGCCCTTCTAGTCTCCAGCTTGCTTTCCATCCTCAGAGCCTGTCCAGGTTCCCCTGGCACTCGAGTGATCACTGTCTCAGGCTGGTTCCAAGTCCAGGCCCTCTGGTGCCAGACTAGGGGTAGGCTCAGCTTGCCTTTTTCAAGGAATGACAGGCTACGAATCATCCAGACATCCATAGGTCAGAACACTGAGCGGAGACACGGCCTCTCTCTTCTCAGCCACCTACTGACGCACATGTGACACAGCAGCCACACCTGCAACGCCTCTAGGGGCAGGCAGTGTAGCTTTTGTGTATTCCTTGGCTTTTTGACTGCCAGGATGCCTCTTGGAGCAATGATGTAGCAATTTCACTGGGAAACCTTCTTCTGCAGGAGTCAAACTGTAACACTTGTATTGGAAAAACTTTCCCCAGCAGCAGTGTGTGTGTGTGTGTGTGTGTGTAACACTTCTGTAGGGGAAGCCTTTCTCTTTAGACCTTCAACACTTACATATACAAATACATATATAGGCATGCAGTAACAACAAGAGTGAGGACCTGAGTTCGAATCCCTAGTATCTACATAACAGACCAGGTGGGCGGAGTGGTACAGGAGGATCACTAGGGCTTGCAGGCCACCAGCCAGCTCCAGGTTCAGTGAAAGAACCTGTTTTAAGGCAATCAGGATGCCTGCTGTCCTCCTCTAGAGTCGGCCCTAACATAGAGTTAGTACACACCATACACACACCTAGAAATAATAAGTAATTTTAGCGAGGCTGCAGGATAGGACATTAGTGTATGTAAAAGCTAACTGCTTTTATAAATACCCTCAGCAGCCACAGGGTTTAGTTTCAAGCCCCTTTTTAGATACGAAACCCTTCCTTGGAGTTCAAGTCCCACACATGAAGTGCAATAATGTACTCAATCTTCAGATGTAAAGTCACAAACGAGGATGGGAATCAGACCAGTACAGACAGCTCCAGTATGAAGTTAAGAAGACAATTAAGAAGCTAAGAAATAAATTTTATGTATATTTTCCAATAAAAAGGCACCCAAAATGGAAGTAGGTATGCATATAAGGCCTGCACAAAGGAAGCCAAAATACCGAGGAATGAAATTAAATTTTTAAACAAATGAAGATTTCACGAATAAAGACTTCACGGCTAAATGAAAACCCATGGCTACAAAAACAGCATGCCAAAGCCCAATTCTCTTCAACTTGATATATCATTCAACACAATCCCAACCACAAGCTACTGTGGCCATGAATAAACTATCTTAAAGTTTACATGGGAATGCAAATGATCTACAGTCATCAATAATTATGAAGAAGAAAAGAGCTGAAGCTCTGACTTCAGCCTTTTAGAAAGCTAAGGTAGTTAAGACTGGTTTAGTGGACAAGGAGCCTGGGTATTCAGATTGCCACACACAAAAATATTCATCTAAACAATGATCCTACTTCTATAACCAAGTGATCACAGACCTAAAACTGGAAGACAAAAACCATAGTAGAAAAAAAATTAAGCTGGATTTTATAAAATTAAAAACTTTGCAAAACGTAGCTCTTGATAATAGACTTATACATAAAATATATAAAACTCTTCAAATTTTTTTTAAAATTCATGTTTAGCTGGACGACTGTAAGTTGTCTGTGTATCCTGTCTGTGCAGCCCTTGCAGAGGTTAACAGAGGACATCAGAGCCTCTGGGACTGCAGTTACACATGGCTGCGAGACATCATGTTATCGGGAAATTGAACCCAGGTCCTTGGGAAGAGCAGGTAGTTCTCTTAGTCCCAACGCCGTCTCTCCAGCTTCTAAACCTCTTTAAAAACAAAACCAGAAACATTCTTGTATATAAGCCATGTGAGATGACAAGGCACATGTCAATGTCAAGAGGACAACTCATGAAGAGCTGGAACTCTCCATCCTACCTACCATCAGAGTTCTGGGGATCAAGCTCAGGTCAGACTTGGTAGCCAGTGCCTTTACCCTCGGAGCCATCATGATGGCTCTAAAATACATAAAAGCACATAAAACTCACAAAACAAGTGAACCTTAACAAACTATATCATATCACTATAACATATGATATGAAGCACATGGGGAAATGGCTCTGAGTGGTGGTCAGGAATATAAACTCTCCATACTTTATGTTCAACATCATAAAAATCTAAAACTACATTGGAAAATGTATTTGTCTCTTAATTATAATTTTCAAATCCAGATTAAAGAATGATGTATGCTTTGTGTCTCAGTATTGCTGCTGGGCCTTTCTAATTTTAAGAATAATACAGGTTATAACGAAAACAGTTAAAGAGTCAATCTCTCGGATTATAAATTGGGATATGCAACCCTGTGGTACAGTATTTGCACATCATGTTCAAGGCCCTGGGTGAGTCTCCAGCACTAGAAAAGATTAAAAGGCAAACCACAAAATAGACGAACAAACAAAAAGAACCTTCTGACTTACATAGTTTGATATGGGTACTACATAGCCAGAAAACAGAGAAAGAAAATTAAATAAGAAATAGACTATATAGAAAATACTAGGTATGGTTGTAAAAATATTGAAAAGATCAAAGTTGGAATATATGACAAACTATTTCAGCATGCACAACAAAAGTAACACCAATTTGAGCTTTTTTTGTTTGTTTGTTTCTTTCCTCAATGATCCTATCCCAATGCTACAAATGTAGTTAGAAAGTCTGGTTTTAGGCACATGCTTCACCTGAACTTACAGAAGCTCCTCACAATGGACTACTGTGTGGATGAGTCTGAATCGCACACCGTATCTGAGCGGATACAATGCTTTTGTCTTTACATTCCAGATTTGTGGTATGGTAAGGAAGTGTCCTCTAACTCTCTGTACATATGACCTTTTCATAAGCTTTCAAGTGCTTTATGGTTCTCTTTCCATTAGCTCAAGACAACTGCCTATCTGCCTATACCACAACTTTAAAGAACAATTCAGTTAATGGCCATGAGGTACCTGACTGCTTAAAAATATTATGTGTGTGTGTGTGTGGGGGGGGTAAATGGCATATTGAGTCTCAAGGGTAGAGGTCAAAGGACAACTTTTGGGAGTTGGCATCTAGGGAGCTGGGGAGCCAGATTCAGGATGTCAAGCGTGTACCTCTCAGACCACCTTTTGAGCCTTTAGGGATATTTACTCTAATGAATTTCACACTGAGAAGAGTCTGCACTGAGAAGATAAAGGGTCAGCTACTGCATCATGTCCTCTGGACGCTAGCACAGAAACCTGGCAACACCAAACATGTTGATGGAGAATTGGATGGTAGGTAAGTTTCAGTACAGTGTTAGTTGAAGACTTCAAGTCGTATAGGAAGGAGCTGGGGTCAATGCCTTTGAACAAATTAGCAGTCTGGAAGGAATGCTGGGAGTGGTTGTCGCTGCATAGTAGAAAACACCTAGCATTAGCTAACTCTTAAGAAAACGTCTGGTTTAACAAATTCTGACAATGGCCTCACAACACCTGACAAGAAAATAGTCTTTTAACACATTGTATATACAAACACTGGAAAGACGATGTTTGCTGAGCACCACTGGATGCCAACAACTGAGACACAACCGAGAATTCAACTGCTATTGACTTCCATATGAGTAACTCAGCCTGACTTCCAAGGTCAATCTAACAACAGGCCAACACACCAACACACACCAACACACACACAGCTTCTCTAGAACTCCCTTTGTAGACCGGCCTGTCCTAGAACTCAAGAGATCCACCTGCCCCTGCCTCCCGAGGGCTGAGATCAAAGGTGTGCACCACCACCACCATCCGGCCAACATTCTTCGTGTACATATACATAGTTATATCATATTCAGTATTTAATTTCCTCACTATTTTGGAGTCTTAGCATATGGCTATAAATTCTTTGCTTAATGAAAGAACTATTTCAACTAATTCTTGGCAGTTCCCTAAACTAGGTTACAAAATCCTATTTTGGTGCTGGAGCTCCTACCAATCCTCCATACCAGAAAACCAAGGAACCGCTCAACACTGTCCAGTTAATAATCTCCTTAGTTCCAGTGCTTCTAGCCGTCTTAGCTTCAAAGTAGTTCATGTCATTATACAATGTCACCCACAAGCCACATTTTACCTGTCCACCCCTAGGCTTTCTAATACACAATTTTATTTTATTTTGCACAGAGAATTAGTATTTAAAGTCGTCAAACCTTATGGTATCCCTTTATCACGTGGCAGTAAACAAATGTAACTTTTATTCAGGCCTCCTTCTCCTACCCAGGGACCTTGGGACAGTTTTATGACCTTGCAGGGATTTTACTTCAACATGAGGGCGTGATGACAATGGCAATGTCTTTCTCTTCCTCATCGGCAGATTCTTTTAAGCCCCTTCAGCACCAAGGCGACCAGCAAGTTCAGGAGGGGGCCGATTTTGAGTTCCTTCGTTTCTCCAGTACCCAGCAAAGAGCCGGGTGGATACACAGGGAGTGCCTGACCCAAGTGTTCAAGCGAGCGATCACACCTCAAAGGGTCAACGCCGCTGCCCAGTGTAGTGTTTCACAGGCCGTCAAAGACAAAAGTTACAACTTAACGTTCCCTAGGCTTTCGGTCGGGTCTCCCCTTCACCTTCAGGGCCTTTCTAAAGACTTTGCAGGCTGTGCTCCCGGGTACGGAGCGGAAGTACGGAGTCGATAGAAACCCAGATGGCTCCAACGCTCAATCCGACTCCCGTCCGGATCCTGAGGTCCCGGATGGCCGTTCCAAGTCTCAGGGGATCAGGCCGTGACCTTGTTCCCTTTGACCCCAGCCCGGGGGCTGGCACGCGACCTTCCAGCTCTGCAGACATTCCCGCGGCCAGAGCGACCGGGACCTGCAAGAGCTGGGGCCTTCCTCCGCCAGGGGTGAGCCTGCAGCCCCATCCCTCCTGCCTTGCAGCAAGCCCAAGCTCCCGCACCCCTCCCGATGTAGTCCTACCATTGCGGCTGCACGGCGCAGGCCGACAGCCCGACAATACTCGCCCGCGAGAACATGGTGGAACCTTGAAGGTCGGGCAGACGGCGCTCACTGCGCGTGCGCGGGAGCTCAGGGCACACCGGCCCGCTCCGCTGGCGTCCTCAGTCTCGCTAAATCTCGTGAGCGCGGAAACCGCGAGTTCCCTGGCCCCACCCACTTCCTGCTGTCAGTTTTGGTCCCGCCTATCCGCGAGCGGATCCAGTTCCGCTTCCGACGGCTTCACAGTTTTAGCGCTCAGGGTCGCCATGGGCAAGTCGGATTTTCTGAGCCCCAAGGCCATCGCCAATAGGATTAAGTCCAAAGGGCTCCAGAAGCTTCGCTGGTACTGCCAGATGTGCCAAAAGCAATGCCGCGACGAGGTAAGTGGCTCAGGGTGGCCGCGCAGTCTTCCCCAGCCCGGCGCCTTAGGTCTGTTTTCTCACTGCCCTACGCGCCGCCCTCCAGCTCCTCGAGAAGTGATCCCAGACAAGCACTCACTGATCACTTAGAATTGCTAGGCTCCGTCTGGCACTGGGGTTTTACATTTAGACTTCCCTGGTGGGGTCGGTCAAGATTAGGAACTCAAGTTGCTCCGCTTAATAGTGATATGGGCTTGGACAATACTGGCAAAGTGGAGGTAATAGTTGTAGCTACCTGCAAGGTTGTCACTGAGTTTGACTTTTTTAAGACAAAGGACCCCCCCCTGGCCCCATGACATGATGCCCCAAATCCCCACTTGCTACTGCTATCCTAGAGTTTCAATATACGGATTTCTAAAGGTGCAGGCTTGCAGTCCATCGCACCTAGGAGTTACCTCTAAGTGTTTTTTCATATTTGCTTATTGTCTGAAATATAGTAAATTATATAAATATATAAATGTCAGTATACCTTCACCCTTGCAAACTTAATTGTGTGATCAACATAACAAGTAATCGTATTATCATTTCAATTTATGTCGAAATGCCACCAATGTAACAAACCTAATAAAAATTCCTGTACATTATCTGCTACACACTTCTTTATTTTTATTTTGTTTTGGAGACAGTGTCTCAGTAGGTAGCTTTGGCTGGTCTGGCCCTCACCATGTAGATAGACCAGGCTGGGCCTCAAACAAGATCTACCTGCCTCTGCCTCCCAAGTGCTGGTATCCGAGACAAACATCACCCCACTTCATATTACTTCATATTAATACTTCCTTGGTAGTCTCGTGGTGGTGATGGGTACCAGGGAGCTTGTTTATTAAGCAGTGGTACAAGTTCAATCCAAGGTCTTAGGTATGCCTGCCAAATGCTCTACCACCGAGCTCTTATGCCTCTACCCCATAGTTCTGTTATCTTATTTTGGTGTGTGTGTATTTATACATTTTTGCATGCTGCACCAAATGTGTACAGATGCCAGTAGAGGGCATATAAGTCTTACATACAGAGATCAAAGGGCCACATGTTGGTGGTTATGCCTTCCAGCATGAGGGTCCTGGGGACTGAAATCAGGTTATCACATCTGGCACCAAGCACTGTTAGCCACAGAGCCTCATGTCAGACTCTACACAGTCCCACTGCCACTGACTGCATTGAAAAACTCTGTGCTTGTTTTGCCAAGACAAGGTTTCTCTGTGTAGCCCTGGCTGTCCTGGAACTTGCTCTGTAGACCAGGCTGGTTTTGAACCTGTCTGTCTGTCTGTCTCTACCTCCTTAGTTCTGAGACTAAATGTGTGCACCACCACTGTCTGGCTTCAAAACTCTGGCTTATTTACACTCATTTCTTTCTCATTTATTTGATTCTTTTGTCTTTCATGATAGGGTTTCTCTGTGTAGCCCTGGCTGTCACAGAACTCACTCTGTAGACCAGGCTGGCCTCAACCTTCCAAATGCTGGGATTAATGGCATGCTTCATCATCACCCAGCTCATTTCTAACTTTGTAGCCATCCATGGGCCACCTACAATGTTTACCTAATTTGTGCACTGCCTGAAGAAAATGGTTATTTCAGTTTTACTTTAAAAGAAACTTGCTATCAAAGAACAGTATTGCTTTCCATAAATTAAAATATAAATCAAAATGAAATCAAATTGATATTAAATTCTAGAAGCCCAAAGGAATGGATTGGGAGGGGTGGCATGGATATAATGGTTCTGGTCTTCCTTCCTCTCAGTTTTCCCGGTATTTCAAGATAGGAACAGAAAAGGAAACACGTAAAAGCGAACTCCTCCTCCCCTTGACCACCTTTGAAGAAGGGAAGGCAGTGAACGTAGCTGAGGACAGCCAGCCAGAGTCAACAGCCCTACAATGAAAAAGCAGTTAACAGAACTGCTCATGTGTCTTCTTCTCATGAGAACTTAATTTCAGAAGAACATCTAGGGATAATCAAACCAGGTGCCAGATGTGGTGGCACACACCTGGAATTGCAGCACTCCACAGGCAGAGACAGGAGGGTCGCAAGTTCCAGGTCCAATGCTGAGGTTTAAGGTGTATGCCTCCATGTCCACCTCATTGCTTCTTGGTTTAAAAAATTTAAACTGTTTTCCCCCTCTTGCTAATTCCCTCCTAACTCCCAGGATAGAGTCCTTTCTAATATTACTTTGTAGCTAGGCTGTCACCTTAAGGTTCCTTCATGAATCTTAGCACACACTGTGAGACTCTGAGGACTTCCTTCCATGGCACAGAATGAAACACATGGGACCACTCATAAAGCAGTCTTTCCAAAAATGTTTACTCTAAACCTAATTTAGCCGACAGAACTACAAGAACTAGAGAAAGAAGGCAGAATGAAGTCATTCGCCATAACGGGAGTGCAATACACAACCACGTGGCATTAGCCTCTCTGCTGAGGCAGTGCCAAGAAGAAAAGGATGCTTATGTTTAATGATATGTGTGCCTGTGTGTCTGTGTGTGCACATTTGCTTGTTTATGGAGGCCAAAAGGGGGGGGGGTGTATATGTTGGAATATATAAGGGAATGTATGGGGAATATGTAGGGTAAATTTTTCAGTTCTTCTACATATGTACTATTGAAATTTCAGGTTCCAATATAGGTAGAAGAAATATACCAAGACATGTTCTCTTAAGTTTTTGTCTTTGTGTGTATGAAAAGAGGTGTTGGATCCCTGTGGTCAGTGTCATAGCTGTTGGAAGCACCCTGACGTAGGTGCTGGGTACTGAACTTAGGTCCAGCAGCTTGTTCTCCTAACCACTTAGTGATCTCTAGCCCCAACATGCTTTTTTTTAAAGCAATCTTAAAAAGTATGGCTATAATATATTTAACAACATCTAAGCAGTGGGCATTAGTGCATTTTGGATAAGAAGCTAGAGTAGAAGAAAACAAGTGAAAAGAGTGTCTGCAGTGAGAACTCCGTATGACCCTGTGGTGGTTTGAATGTGCTTGGCTCAGGGAGTGGCCATGTTTGGAGGTGTGGTCTTGTTGGAGTAGGTGTGTCACTGTGGGCCTGGGCTTTAAGACTCTCTCCTAGCTGCCTAGAAGCTCGTCTTCTGTTTGCCTTTGAAACAAAATGTAGAACTCTCAGCTCCTCCTGTGTCCATGCCTGCCTGGACACTGCCATTTTCCCAGCTTGATGATAATGGACTGAACCTCTGAACCTGTAAGCTAGACCCAATTAAATATCCAAGAGTTGCCTTGGTCATGGTGTCTGTTCACAGCAGTAACACCCTAACTAAGACAGACCCTTTGTGCTTGTTTCGTCCCCTCCGTATGGTGCTCAGTAAGAGCGAGTTGAAGCTCCCCCATGAAGTCACTGGCAGCAGTCTACATGGTTTTTCCCCAGCACCAAGGTCTCCTGACCTTGAGTGTTCTGTAATTGGCTGGGTTGCAAGATTCAATTCTGTGAACAGCAAAATGAGAAACGGAGCTGTACTCAGTATTTCCCATGATATCCTGAGGACCTGCATTTGGATCACCAGCAAAACTAATTAAGGGAGCCAGAGGCAGAAGGATCCCTGGAGCTTGCTTGCCAGCTAGTCTTCCTGAACCTGTGAACCTGTGAGCTCCATCTCAAAAGAAGTAGCTGGAAAGGGGCAGGAGCACACCTGAGTCCCACCTCTGTCTACACACACACACACACACACACACACACACACACACTAGCTGGAGAGGGGCAGGAGCACACCTGAGTCCCACCTCTGTCTATACACACACACGCACACACTTAAACACACTAACATGGCACACACATACTCATATACACACCTGCAGGCACACAGACACACACACATACCCACCTGGATACACTCATACCTGCGTACACACACACACATACATACCTGCACACACAGT